>NW_006443119.1:3848405-3853843 GCF_000325575.1 Pteropus alecto
TCTCCTTGCTCAATTCTGCTTCCTTCCCCTTTTATATTTTATAGACATAACCCTTCCTCTTTCATTCTTAACTCCAACATCTGCTTCTCAGAGAACCTAACTGATATACTCACCCTTGAAACTCTGAACATTATGCACGTGACTTTTTTTTTTCCCTTTGCTTTAATTTTATTATTTTTTTAAAGGGAAGATTACATAAAAAGTATTCATACTCAGGCTGAGACCTGACCTACGTTTTCAAAAACCCCAGTCCCCAAGGTTCGATGTTCATAAGTTGAACTTTAACAACTACCTACAACTACTTCATTATCTTCTTCACTTAGAAGATTCTACTCATCCTTGAAATCTCAGCATAAATATCATTTCTCCCTGAAAGCTTTTCCCCAACCCTCTTGGTTTGAACTTTGCTAAACCCCCTTGTTATAGGCTCCTCAATTTTTCCTTTGGTAGGACTCATCAGACATGTAGTTGACAGTTCATGGTCAGCTGTGAACCTATGATCTCCATGAAGTCATGATCTAAAATTCTTGGTCCCCCAGCACTTAGGACAGTGTCTGAGCCATAGAAGCTTCTCAATAAATAATTTGATTGAGTGCTGAATTTGCTAACCTAAAGGTGTCAGATGTTGGCATGAGACCAGAAATGGGTATTTCTGCCTCCTCTATGCCCTTAGTTTTGAGACACCACTCTTGCTTCCTCATTGCAGTACAGACTCATAGAATTGAGTATTAGAAGAAACTTAAAAATTATCTAGTTTGAGTATCCCTCTGCCTGACGGTGAGGCAAAGGTGTAATGGCCACTGTAACAAGAAGGTATTGAGAGACAAGGCAGGCAACTCCATAGACTATAAAACAGAATTTATTATAGGGTAATTTACTTACAGGAATGTAGGGTTGGAGAAGACAGATAACCCAGCACTTCTGTGCGAATTATTCTCCACTAACAGACTCCTATTACAGTACTTTTTAAATAGTGTAACTCAGGTACAAATGATTGACAAGACCAAGAAGGCAGTAGTAGCACCAGGGACTGTACCTCTTGATGATCTCGTGACAGATGATTGTTTATTATCAGTGCAATCACCTGGTTGATATTTATCTCAGTTGTCATCTCATTCTGGCCATTATTAACAAAAATATTTATGACTACATTTTAAAGAACATAGATAATCATCAACTAGAAAGCTTTGATATGCTTGCTAAGGACAATAAGGTTGGTCAAAGGTCCAGCATGAAAACTTCAGGATACAAAGATGGAGTTGGTTTTGTTCACATCTATTTCTATATGCAATCCAATGCCAGAGATGTTGCAAAATATTCAAGCAAGTGATTTTCCAGTCTTAGTTTGAATAGCAGGGCCAGAAACTACTTCCCAAAGTCACCCAGTGTGTCCTGGACAGCTCTGACCATCAGAAAGATTTTTGATTCCCTGCACTTACATTCAATCTCATTTTCTATAGCTTTGATCTAGATCATATCCTCACAAAATGATTTAAAGTCTTTCCATAATATTAACAACCTCGATCAGCTCTCCAGTCCAAACTGCTTTTTTAAGAGGGTCAATTTTTTTCTTCCTCTAAATAAGTCTCTCAATTGGGAACATAACTGGCTTGAAATAGAAAGACTTAATTCACTCATCCATTCCAAAAATACCAGTTGACTGCTACAAGCATCTAGTATGGGAACCAGAAATGGTGGGGCATACGAGATGTCCCCAAAATGGAGTCTTTCTATGAAGATAAAGATGTTTATAAGATCAAATGATCAAACAACATAGGCACTTTCAAAGGCTGGATAAGGAGTGTTCTAAGAGTTCAAGGGAGGCGATATGCCTGGGAGGTCTGGGAACACAGAGGGTGAGGATTCTAGGAAGATTTCACTTAGGAAATGGGATCTGAGCTGAGTTGCTGAACAGGAAACATGAATCATTGGGTAAACCATCTTGACAATGAGGCTCAGAGAGAGAATTCTTCCTAAGAAGGATGGGGAGGGGCTTTGTGAGGACAGAGGAAGTTAGAGGGCTGGAGATAGGGTGAGAATTATTTCCCTCTCCTCAGTCATTGAATCTTGTAGCCTCCTGACAGTTTATCTTCTTCACAGTCTGGAGCTCAGGGCTGCTGCCATGGGGGCCCTTCTGTGGCTGCTCCTCCTCTTGCTGCTTCGGGAAGGTGAGAGAGACTGCAGCTCTGGGACAGAAGTGTATCCTTCCCACTCTGTTCTGTTCTGCTGGGCCTTGGGCTAGCAAGGCACCTCCTGTGGGGCTGAATGCTTTAGCTCTTCTGGAGTGAAGAGGAATAGGGTATGGCTTCAGGGCAGAACCAAGAGATGAGGAAACTTGGAGATATGAAAAGAAGAACAGCTCCAAGATGGCAAAAAGA
Organism: Pteropus alecto; assembly: GCF_000325575.1. Classification (NCBI taxonomy): domain Eukaryota; kingdom Metazoa; phylum Chordata; class Mammalia; order Chiroptera; family Pteropodidae; genus Pteropus; species Pteropus alecto. Next base: position 3,850,784 of record NW_006443119.1, read on the forward strand.
GAAGGTAAAATTTGGAGGGTGAGGGCACAGATGGAAGCCAACCCCTGGTAGGGGCTCAAATCAGGTGCAGCAGAAAGCTAAAGCTAGAAGAGGCAGCTGTAGGACAAGATTGAGTGTGGGGCCATAGAAGCTACTCAACTGAGATTGAGACCAAGGCCCTGCTGCCAGGCTCAGCAGCCCAGAGACACTAGCTGGACTGTTTGCATCTCTTTTCTTCCTTTACCTGCAGTCAAAGGGGATTCGGGAGATGGTGTGGATTTCAAAGAAGTGGTTGCAGTACTTCAGGAGTCCATCAGCCTTCCCCTGGAAATACCATCCTCTGAAGAGGTTGAGGACATCATTTGGTCTTCTCACATAATGCTTGCCATTGTGGTGCCAGGGGAAGAGGGACATCCAGCTACTATCACGGTGACCAACTCTCACTACCAGGGTCGAGTGAGCTTCCTGGATCCCAGTTACTCCCTGCACATCAGCAACCTGAGCTGGGAGGACTCAGGGCCTTATCAAGCTCAAGTTAACCTGAGGACATCCCTAATCTCCACCACACAGCATTACAATCTACGTATCTACCGTGAGTTTACTTTAGGAACCACAAATCTGCTTCCTCTGGCTTTCTTGAGCTTCCCATGCAAAGGAGGAGGGGTGTCAGAGTTGGGTTATGGTTTGAGGGGCTGGGACTGGAAGGCAGATTGTCTCCAGTGTGCCTGACCCCAGCATCTAGGCTGCCACCACAGGTGAAGTAACCTAGAACAGCAAGGCCCTGGGCATGGAGGTTGTTCCTGTGGAGGTGCCCAACACAGAGAAAGCGAGTTCAGAGGCTTTGTCTGTAGACATCTAGGAAACCTTCCTCTCCTAGTGAGATTTTGCATCCTGGGGTGAATGTCACCTCCATTCTGGAGCCTTTTATCCTCCTGTGTGACTTGAGGGCTGTTAATCAGTGTCTCCTCTTTACTTGAACCCAAGTTTCTTCTTAGCGCCTGTGACATTGACTGGAATTCTGCCTTGAATCTTACAGAGACACTGATTAAACTATAAATGTTGCCAGGAGGATGACAATATGTTCTGAGATCAAGGAGGCAGAATGAAGTTTGGAGGAAAGTGGGGTGCTAGAGAAAGAGAGAGAAGGCAAGGAATAAAGGGGAGGTAGAAGATGCCATAGATAGCTCTGTCTGCCTTAGCAGCTGCCTCGGGAACTCTGGAAGCACAGGTTGTATGGTGGCTAGGTTTCGTTAGTTTTTGCTTATTTGTTGTTTGGGTGGAGGGGCTCACAGAGGACAGTGCCTGTACCCCAATGTTGAGGAACTTAGCATAACAGACCCGACCCCTGATTACCTCGGGGCTTTGTGTTCCTCCTTCATCCAGGACGGCTGTCGGAACCACGCATCACTGTGAACTCTGAGATCTCTGAGGAAGGTTCCTGTAATATGTCCCTGACATGCTCTGTAGAGAAGGCAGGCCTGGATGTGACCTACAGCTGGATGTCCCAGGAGGATAGCAATGACACAGCACATGAAGGCTCTGTCCTCCACACATTCTGGAGGCCTGGGGACAATGCCCTCTCCTACACTTGCAGGGCCAGCAACCCCATCAGCAACATCAGTTCCCGTCTCATCCCCGTTGGGACCTTCTGTGCAGGTACCAGGAATCCAGACAGCTCTGAGCTACAGCAGGCCCTTAAGACCACCACCTCCCTCCCTCAGTTCTTTTGAAGAGAGTACATGGAATCAAGAACCTAACTCCCTCCCATAGAGACTTCACCTTTGGATTGAGGAGGGAGCTCCCAACTTCCAAAGTCTCTTTTATTCTCTCACTTAGCTTGAGATTGCTCCCCAGATCTCAGTCCCTGGGCTTCCAGAGACACCTGCAAAGGAATATCAACTGACTGTGAACTTGAGACACAACTGTGGGATTTGGGGTAGGTATCATCCGGACCTCGCCCCTCCTGCTGGTGAGCCCCCTCTCCTTTTTTCTTCTGTCCCAGATCCTGGCTACCCTTTGGAGAAGGCCTCAGATTCCTTCTGCCTCCTGACCAAGGTATTGTTCCTTCTCCTGCTCCTGATAACTCTGGCTGTGGGGCTGTGGCTCATCCAAGGCCAGACAAGATGCAAGACGCCAAGGATGAAGAAACTCAGGAGAAACAGAATGAGGCTGAGAAAAAAAGGGAAGCCTGGCCTGGGCCTGGCCTGACTACCCCTGGGGGGGTCCCTGTCCTGACCACTGTATCTTTCCAGAGCCCAAGGAATCCTCCCTCTCTTCCCCATGCTCTACTTTTCCTGGGGCCGACGGTGGGTATCCAAAGGGCCGTACTCTCACAGCGAAGATTGTCTGGCAGTAAAATTGAATTAAGTGACCGCCATTCTGGAGGAGCTGGGTGACTCTGGCCAACCTGTGTTCCTGCCTTTGCTTCTACTCCAGGTTTCCCCTTCTAAGGCCCCATGCTTTCCCATGCCTGCCTTTAGGGGTGGAAGTGAGTCTTCACAATGTGGTGTTAGTGTGTTATTATTTACCATCTATCTCCTTCCCCACCAACACGTAAAACATTTTACACTTTAAATAAGAAAAGCGAGAGATTTCTTCTAATTTTACTAAATCCGTGACTCCTCAATGAGAGCATTGCAGGAACTGAGAGCCCTACGTGGGTGTATTGTTCCTGCTAAGATTCTTCTGCTCTCACAGCTCTATTTCCACCCTGGCAGAGGAGTTCACTTAACTACCCCCATGCAACCCACCCCCATCTAGAAGCTGTGCTGCCTGGGAGACAGGAAACCATTAGTGCAGTTCTACTCTGGGTCTGAGTGAGCCCCGGACCTTTCAGTCATCTCTTTGATGCCAGGAGCTCTGGGTCTCTGGTGCCTACCACAGAGGGGTGATAACTCAGCTGAATCAATAGCTAAGGTCTGGACCCTTGACCTCTGTTTGTGGTTGGTGTTACTGTCTTGTCGGTCCTTGCTCTGTAGATTTCCATGTCTCAGACCTCTCTGGACTCTTGTCCTCGTTAATGCCCACCCCTTACACACTACCTGCCTTGGGCAAAGGCCCTTAAGTTTTTGTTCTTGCTCT
>NW_006443119.1:3853961-3882092 GCF_000325575.1 Pteropus alecto
CCCAGGCCTGATTTGCCACTGCCCAAGACTTGACCATCCTCCCCTAATCAGATCTTGTGCAGTTGCCATGGGCTGGGGGCATTGGGGAGAGGCTTGGAAAACACCCAAGCAACTGGACACGTGTAGGTAGTGAGTGAATTGGAGTGAATGGTGTAGGATTCGGTAGGGACAGCACTGGGTTAGCTCTCAGGAAACTTGGGCTCTGCTCTACCACTCATCTCTAGCTTGAAACGCTTTGTTTAGGAAACATCCACTGGGGCACAGTCCCTTTCCACAAGGAACACATACCTCGAAGGAGAGACAGGCATCAATACCGCTGATTGGAGCTCTTACAGAGACATGGCTATGAGAGTACCATGGCTCTCACAGAAGCAGAAAGAGCTGGGGAGCCTGGGGAGTTTTAGAAGAGGAGACTGAGGGGTTGGGAGACAGCTGTGTGACAGAAGCCATACTTGAATTTCCCCGGACCTTGCGTTACCCTCTCTGTGAGAAGAAGGATGCTGACCTCCAAAATGTCTTCCAAGAGAAGGGATATTAGACTGTGAAGGGGCTGTGGGATGCATTGGGGAATTGGGGAGATCAAGGACACTGCTTTTAGGAAAACAGAACATGTGGGTCTAAGCAGTGGGAGCCAAGAGCCAGGCGTCCCTGGCTGGAAAGGAATCAGGGCCAGGAGGTAAGCAGGGATTTCCTTTCTAGGTTTATGTGCAGGAGAGGAAGCCCATTGGGGCTTGGGAAGGAGGTGGTGAGGGTGAGTAACTAGTCCCCAAATTGCTCCTGACTGGCAACATCCATTCTATTCTGGGCAGGCCTGAGCCCTGGTCCTGCTGGGAGGCCTGAGGCAGTCCCTGCCTCTTCTTCTGGCCTGAGTAGTTCCACCTTCAAAAAGGCCTGAGTTCTAGGGCCAAGCCTGCAGCCCCTATTTCCTCTACCTCCTTAATATCTTTCTGAAGACTGGAAAAATCAACCGGAATTTATCCTGCATACACAGGGGCAGCTTGTTCCTAATACAGCTGAGTCAGGCATGCAGAAAGTATTAAGGAGTGAATGGTCCCTGTACAGCTGGCCCAGGGCTTGCCCTGGAATTTGGCAAAGTCCCCTCTTCTCCCATGCAGCCTCTGAACAGAGAAAGGCTGAGGCCCCCAAATAACCCAGGGCACCTGGAATAGGAAGGCTGAGACCCTAAAGAAGGTGGAATACAAACTCAGAGAGGCCCAGGCTTCTTTCTCTGAAGGAAGCCAGGATAATAATCACCAGATAGCACTGCAGTTTGTAAAGTTTGCTCATCCTTTGAAACAGGTGAAAGCAACCTGAGAGAAGGAGGGAAACATTTAAGCACCTACTAAGTGTCAGGCACTGAGCTAGCTTGGAAGAGGAAGAAAAGACACTGTCTTCCCTCAAGGAACTTTGTAAGATCTGTAAAGATATAATAAGTATAGTGAGGTGTGACAAAGGCTGTAAGCGAAGGTGAGGGTGTGGTGGACTGGATGTCCTGGAGGGAAGAGGTAAATATAATTTGACACACGATTAGCAGGAAGTCCAGGGAAGGGAGAAAAAGGACATCCTAGCCAGACAGCAGTTAAGGGGAAAGACACTGATATGTGAAAGAGCACAGTGAAATCTAGGGACTGCAAAGCCAGGCACTGTGTGTGATAGATAAGGGGGTGGGTGAGAAATGAGTCTGGAGAGGTGGGCAGGACTCCTCTGAGAGACTAAGGGCTGTAGGGGAATTCAGTGATGAACTAGACAGGCTCCACATGCTCATGGAATGGGCTCATGGGGACAGAAGACAGACACACCAACAGTTAAATGACAGTCTAGGAGAAATCATACTTGTCTTCTCATCAGGTGACAGGACCAGTGGTCATGGGCATGTAGTCAACAAAGTTGCTGGAATTGACAACCTTTTCTGACCTTCTTGTCAACAAGTTGAAAACATGTGGGCTGCCTGATACTTTGGTTAGGCAGAATTCTAGCTGGTTAGATGAACTTCCCCAGAGAGTAATGGCTATGGGTTGAGGACAACCAAGGAAAATTTTTAGTTTGAAGCCTCAGGGGCTTTTTTTTTTCTTTCACTTTTTATATATCACATGGTGAGGGAACAAATTATAGCACTAGGTTACTTTTCTTACCAACAAGCCAACAGGATACACCTGAATCACAGCAAAATGACAATAATAAAACTCACAAATAAGCTTCCAGAAAAAATGACTGTATCATACACTTTTAAATATTGAAAATCATTTAAATCCCAAATTTACAAAAATTTATTTTAATGTTCAAGTGAGATTAGCTTATCCTCAGGAAAACACTGGAGACAGCAGAAGTGAAACCTTTGGACCAGAAGTGTTTCCACGGTGAAGGAGGTAGCTCTTTTCCCGCTGGTTGGTGCAAAGAGATAAAAGATGCTTCAACCATCTTTCCTAGGCACTCTGCCTCGCCTTACTTTCATGTGTGTCCACTAACATGTTTTCATTACAGTCTCATCGCTGTTAGTTCAGTTTGTTTCATTGTAGAGTATTGCTGAAAGCTGCCACTTTGGGAGAATCTGCTGGAGGGATGGTGGGAGAGACCATGACACTGCTCCTGCCTCCCCTTCTCCTCCTGTTCCCCCTCCACATTTCCATCTCAGGCACCTAGAAGTTTACACCAGGCAGAACTTTCCAGCAATTAGAGTTCTTAAAATTGGAATGGTGGTGGGTGGTGAACTTCCTGGCCCAGGATGTGGTCAGATGGGGCTGGCTGGTCACCTGCAGGAAGCAAGGACACTGGTGTGAGCAGTGGTCTCTCCTGACGTTAAGGCCACGATTTCATGAATCAGATGCCTGGTGCAATCAGTTTGAGTCAAAGGAGTTCATACTGGGGTGATATCAATGTGCTTTCAGGGAAGGCTTCCTGAAGGAAAGCATAACTGCTTAAGCCTGGTGGTGAAGGTGACTAAGCTGCATCCATCTGTGAGGCAGCACCAAACTAAGGAAGAAGAAAGCTCAGAAGGGCAGAGGTGCAAGAAATCCTTGTGCCTGAGGTTGAAGTCTCCAAGGGGGTGGGTTACTGAAGTCGGGGCTGGGTCTGAATCAGGCTCTACCATGTCCTAGATGGAAAGGCTTGGACAAGTTACTTCACCTTGTTCGTTGAGCCTTGGTTTTCTCATTAATCACCTGGAGCCATACCTACTTCACAGGGTTTCTCTGTACGTCATATAAGAGTTACAAAGCATGGAGTCCAGGTTATGGCACCTGCAGGGGTTCAGTAAATGATAATTTATTTCATTCCTCTTCTTTCAACCACCAGTGTCAAGATGTTTCTCATTTCTCCCCTCTGGGCCTGTTTCTCTGGGAGGTTGGTGCTGGGTGCTGCGGCCGGTGCTGCGGCGGGAGCTGACTTGGCAACCTCAGCTGGGGCGCAGCCTTTCCCTCCGCATACTGCGGGAGGCGCCTGGGCAGGATGTGGGAGCTCGCCAGTGCAGACAGGTATTTCCAGTCTGGCCAGAGAAGAAATGGGCGGAGGTGGGGCTGGGGATTGGGGAGGAGATTAGAGGAGGCGCTGAGTGGATCCTCTAGGAGGAGGGCGGGGAGTTCTGCTCCCTGCCGAGTGCTCCTTCCCCACGCTCAGATTTCAACACTAGCTGCTGCCTCTGTGGGTTAGGGGAGGGGAGGGAGTCGAAGGGAGCGCACGCCAGAAGGAGGGCGTGCACGGAGCTAGCGCAGGGCTGGCTCCTGAGACCCCTGGAGCAAGGGCTCTGAACCGCACCGCCTCTGTAAGGGTATCTAGTCATTTCCAATGCCTCAAACTTCCTGGATCCCTATATTGTTAATGCAGGTGCCTTAACATTTCATTACTCGCCCTGCCCCTCCCCAATACAAATATTTTTTTAAATGCATCCAAAATTTCTATTTTCTGCCTGGGAATGAAAGACATTTAAGGTCTTCCATTTTCTGTAATGACAATCAGAGTTTTTTTGGAACATAATTTATCAGTTCAAAGACAACTAGCTTCTGTGCTTACAAGTAAAATACGAGAAAGTTGCTTTGAAATATGGATGCTAAAGAGTTTGCTAGAGTCATGCACTAGTGGAGGGACTGATTCTTATAGACAATGATCCAGTGAGCAGAGTTCAAATCTGTGTTTCAGCCAAAGTAAATGTTAGTAAATCATGGACTCACCCAATCACCTGAGGATACTGAAAGCAAAAATGTTAAATCTGTCATTGCCAAGGTTCTACAGAACAACAGCAAACTTCCTGTTGCCCAAAGACCTATATAACAATATCAAAGCTCAAAGCAAATTGGGGGAAGCTCATGCAATCCATTGGATCCCATCAAACAGAATTTCTCAGCCAAAGAGCCCAGACCATTTATCGGAAGTTTTTTGTTAAATGTATAGCTTTCTTTGGATTGTGATGATAGCAGGACAACTGCATACATGACTAAAAAAATAAAATCATTGAAATATGCACTTTCAATGGTTTAATTAAGGGTATATAAATTTTACCTCAATAAATATGTTAAAAATAAAAAAAATATATTTTAAAGACTCAACTCCTGGGCCCCATCCCAGATTCAGAGGTAGGTGTGTGATAAAGTTTAGGAATTCACAGTTCTTTTTGTAAAGAAGCTAATAATTATTCTGAGGACTGATGTTTAGGCTAAATGTTCTAAATTACATCTTGAATTAAGCTGGACCACCAGAAAGCATCACTTGCCCATGTTACATCTGCAATAATTTCACTGAATTGCTGTTATCAAGAATGCCATCGGTAAGAAATGCCACCAGCAAGAAATAACACTCATTTGCCTTAGGATATTTAGCTATCATTCAACACTCCTCATAAGAGGGAGGAGGTTTTCCGCGCCTGGTCGCACCGCTCTCCACCAGGGGGCAACCTGCCCACGTGCCGCCGAATCCTGCTCCGCGGAAACTGCAAGTCCCAGGCCGCCCGGGGGTCGCGCCCGCCCCCTCGCCCTCTGCTGCTCCCATTGGCCACCGCAGGCGGGGATTGGCGGTCTCCAGGGCGACGGGAGGCGCTTGGGGCACCGAGGCGGGAGGCGGATCCGCCTCCTATTGTGTCGCTGGAGGAGTGGAACCGTGCGGCGTGCAGAGCAGGTAAGGGCGGGGGCGTACGGGGAGATGGAATGGGGGTGCCAGCGGGGGGATGGAGAACGGTGCGGAGGTCAGGAGGACAGGAGAAAGCGGGGGACTTTGGGAGAGAAGTGGAATTCTCTGGGGCGCAGAACTAAGGGAGTTCTGGGAAGTGAAGTGGAATTCTTGGCGGGTGGGGGGTTCTCCTGGAACTGGAGGAGTTCTGGAGGTAATACGTGTTTATAGGGGGTGCTGGTTCTTGGTGGATTCCAATAGCAAGGAGGAGTTCCCGGGGTCCAGAGAAGGTGAGGGAAAAAGGGATTTGGGGGTGGGGCACTAGAAATGTATTGTGGGCTGAGGTAGAATTCTAGGGAGGGAAATTCCAGGGAGGAGTGGATGGGAGAAGTGGATGCGTGGGTGGGTGGGGATTGTGGAGGAGACAGGAAGGGAGTTCCTTGAGGCGCAGAGGACCTGATGCAGTTCTGGTGCGAAAAATTGGAATTTGAGGGGGGCAGTGAGAAGTAGAGATAACTATAATGAGGGTACTGGGAGAATGAAGGGGTGCTGGGTGGGAGACCAGACAGGTGAGGACGTGCGGGGAGCAGAGGAGTTGGATGGATTTTAGGGAAAGCAGAAGCATTCTGGGGAGACCCAGAGCCAGGCGGAACTGGAGGATCCTATATACTTGGAAAAAGATTTGTTGGGAAAGTATGGGAGAGCTGACAAGGGGCAATGGGGAGCAAGGGCAATATTTATGAAGTTGTCAGGAGTTAGACACACAGGGCCATTAAATAGAGGCAGAAGTCGGTCTGAGAGACCTGGGGATGTTTTATAGCCAGTACCAAACTGTGAGGCCAAGAGTGGGGTGGAGACCCAGAGCAGAGTCCACTCGGATTTGCCAGGCCTGAGGCAGCACCCCTACCCCACCCCCAGCCCAGTGTGCAGGCTCAAGGAGCTCTGGGGCTGGGCTGTCAAGGGTTCCTACCCTCCATCACTTTGTACACCTGATAGACTCATGGCTTCTTTGGCTTTTCATGGACCATACCCCTAGGGTTGGGGAGGAGAGAGCAGGGAAACCCTAGGCTCAGAGAATATTGGAGGGGAGTGAGTGGGAGGAATTGGGCTGAGGCATTGAGTTAGGTGTCCTGTGGAGGGAGGCTGCCTTGAAGCATCACGAAGAGGAAGTGGCATCAGCCACCAGTCCCCGAATCTACCCAGACCTGGGCAGTGCTGCCTGGGCCCCCATACTAGCCAGTGGGGGAGCAGCTCCTCCTCTCCCAAGCACCTGACTAACTGCTAAAGCATCTTTGAGAGGCTGAGTGGAGAAGTAGGTACTGGTCCCCAGCTTCCAGGTTCATGGAGGCTAGGGGAACAGGGCAAGGAATTGTGTGGGGGTCCCCTGGGGATTTCTTTCTGGAGGTTGTAATCAAAGCTTTGCCCTTGACTGGCTCTCTACCCCCGAGCGAGACTGTCGGAGTCTCAGGGTCCTTATTTGTCACTCTGGGGATCGAGACGATAATACTAGTTCTGCCTTCTATCTGCCACCTCGTTATTAGTATCAGGACTAAGGAAAGAGAAGGAAGAGGAATCTGAGCTGTGGGAGCTCTTCATCTTCCATACTTCTCTAAATATTTTTTCTGAGCGTATAGGAACCCTCAGTTCCCTCCTGCCTCAGTTTTCCAAGAATCTTAGTAACCTGAGTTTCCCCAGAATTCCCGTGCTTCTCCTAAGATCTGGCCCCAGCATGTCTTCACCCATCTAGTCTCCACGCCAGCACTCCCTCATTCATCCAGTGTCCCTATCCCAACCCAAGCCTTATTCCCCAGGGGTGGGGTGTCAAGATTTCAAACTTATTGCTTCCTTTCCTTTCTCTTCCTTTGCTCTCTTCCTGGCCTTTATCTAACTGTGAGGTTTCTCTTAGTTTCCGATGTTGGCCAACTCTGCATGTTGCCTTGCATTTGGCATTTAGATCTGGCGGAGCTCCAGAGAACAGCTTCATCAGGTGTTACGTGAGCCAAGCTCTAACTGTCCAGAAGAGTGGGAGCTGCAGCCTGTTACCTGATCAGAAGGATTAATTGGGCTTGCTGGGCTGCGGACTTCCCCAGGCCCCTCCACCTGGGCCCCTGTGGATAGCGGGGGCCGGGTGAGCAGGCAGCTGGGCTATGGTTTGGTGCCTTGGTCTGGCCATCCTCAGCCTGTTCATCGGCCAGGGGGCTGACGGTGAGCTGAACTCAAGAACTCCCATTTAGTCTTGGGGTGGGGGCAATTCCCAGGGGTTCTCTTTGAGCATGTTTGGGTTCTGGAGAAGTTGAGGGTTCCCTCAATTAGAGTCCTAGGGAGCCTCCTGGGCCACTGATGGGACCTCCACTCCCACCCCTGACCTGGGCTCCTGCTGTCTATCCCTCATGCCACCCATCCTGCAGGTCGAAGGAAGCCTGAAGTGGTATCAGTGGTGGGCCGGGCTGGGGAGAGTGCAGTGCTGGGCTGTGACCTGCTGCCCCCGGCTGGCCGACCCCCGTTGCACGTCATTGAGTGGCTGCGTTTTGGGTTCCTGCTTCCCATCTTCATCCAGTTTGGCCTTTATTCTCCCCGAGTGGACCCTGACTACGTGGGTAAGACTTAGCTGCAGGTCAGAGGGATCGCCAGCGAAGGTGGGCTGGGATGGGGTTGTCTCCTTAACTGTTCTGCCCTGACCTCACCTCCACCTTCACTGCTTCAACTCTGCTTAACAAGCGTGGCTGTGCTCCCGAGCTGCGTTTTAGAATTCCACGTGGTCCGGAAATCCTGCAGCCCTGTTTCAAGTATCCAACCTACTTCTCTAATTGCTTTTCTAGATCTCATCACGAAGCTTCCCAGACTCCATTCTGATCTTCCTTGGTCTCCCCATGTGGCCCTGTCCTTGTCCCTGGCTCTGCAGTCAACTCCTTCCCTTGCCCTCCCCCTCTTCCACTGTCTTCAATGCTAGTTTGGGCATTCTAGGCCTTGGGCCTGGGCTGATGGGGCAGCAGGGTGGGTGGATCTACAACTCGTCTGCTTCTCCAGTGGGGACTCAGCCTGATTCTGAGTACAGAAGAGCGTGTGCACAGAGAGGTGGGCTGGGGAGGGCCATGTTCCCAAGAGATCAGTGAATGGAAGGAGCTGGGCTGGGTTCCTTCTGTATAGTCTTAAAATAGTGTATAGGCCTTCCTGGGCCCCAGCTGGCTCCCTCAAAAGGCTCAGCTTTCTCCTAATCCTGGCTGGAGCCTTAAGCTGAGCTGTTTAGTGCAGGTCTCAGAGGGCGGTGTGTGGGAGGGCCAAAGGAGCCAAAGGATGGGTCCTTTAGGAGCGAAGGAGGGGAAGCCCAGGAACGACCACCTGGGAGGCCTTTGATGGCAGAAGGGGGGCTTTCTCTCTCCCCTTTTTAGTTTGAATCCTGGAGAAGCCCTGGGATTGGCTGAGGCAGGTGCAGCCGAAGGGAAGAGTTTATTTTCAAACCGGGGGCAGTTGTTGGCAGACAGCCTGGTGGGAGAGTATGTGTCTCCACAAGCCCCACGAGACTTGATGAAAGAGAGCCCCAGTTAGGACTAAGTGGAGCAAATATGGCCATGCCCACCATTCCCCCTCTCCGCCTCCGCCTGCCTGCTGGGTGGGAGGGGTGAGGGCTGACTGGAAAGGCTGGGCAGATGCAGAAGATGTCTATGTAAGGACCAGGCAGGGGGCAGGGGAGGAGAGGAAGGAGAAGGGCTTTTCCTGGGATTCTACCAGTAAAGTGTGCAACTCCTCCCCTTCTCTTTGCCCCGCCTTGAGATCTGGTCAACAACTTTGCTACCTGTGGGATTTCTTTGTGTCTGCCAGGGCCATGAGCAATAACCTCTGGGGCTTTCTTCCTCCTCTTACCCTTTGTGCCCACCATGCCCCCAGTCTGGAGCTCCTAGTTGGGCCAGGGCTAGTCTGCAGGGTCAGGGCTTTGGGGGAGCCCCCCACCCCACCCATTAACTCTTTACTGCCTCTCAGCCTTTGTATAGGGGGCTCTGAACTGCAGTTGCTAGGTAACGGGAGGTGGAGGTTGCTAAGGACAATGCTATCCTGTCATAAACCCTCTGGGCAAGTAAAGGATCACTGGCCTGGGAACTGTGTATGAAGCTGGTGCCTAGAATTGGGAGGAACCATGAGAGTGGCTGTTTGGAGCTTTAGGGACTGTACTGAAGGGAAAAGCCTCTAACCTTTGAGGATTCTAGAGTCCATCTGGCAGAGGAGACTAGATTTATAGTCAAGTATAAAAGCAGTAAAAAGCAGTATAAAGCCAGCTAGGACTAAATGCTAGGATTAAGTTAGCCACTGTGTGTGAAGTGCCAGCATGGAGCCTGCAGAGAGCTTGTGTGGTGTAAAACATGACCAGGCGTCCAGAGGAAAGAGAGACATGCCTTATTCTGCTCCAGCTTTCCTGGGGTGGGTCTTAGACAACTCCTTCTAATCAATGGGACGGGCTTTTGATCTTTGACTTTTGTGCTATATTTCTTGGGAGTTTCAAGATGCCCCATAGAGCAGAAAGGACATGAGTTTTCTCTCAGGACAGTTATCTCATTCTCCTTTAGAATGCCCCTGCTGCCTCTAGTCATCGCCCCTTACTGCTTTTTATCCTTCAAAACCCTCTGCATGGTCACAGCTTCCTGGAGGCCTTCTGTACTCTTGCTTCATGGTCTTTTGGAACCGTGAAGTTAGCACCATTTCTTGAACTGTGTGTATGTAAACTTGCACATGAACGCAAGTGTGGGTTCCCTGCCTTTGAGAGCTGGGATGCGCTGGGATACTTCTCCTGCTTCCTTTATAATCTCTGCATGCCAGAAGGTCTCTAGTCTATCAGGCTCTTTTCCCCTGTGGTTGGAGGCTGAGTCTCCAGGAGATGGGCCCAGGACTCAGGAGGACTCAGGACTGCCTGCCTTGGCCATCTTCTTGTTCTTCCCATTAACTCTTTACTGCCTTCCAGTGTGGAAGGGACCTCTCAGCCTTCTGAGAGGGGACTCTGAACTGCAGTTGCTAGGCAGTGGAGGTGGATGTTGCTAAGGTCAGTGCTGTTCTGTTATAAAGGCAAGTCCATATCTCAGAAAAGTTAGGATGTGCAGTATGCCATACTGGATGTTTTGGTCAACACACATTTGGAACTGTTACCCACTGGTTACCAACACCCCCGAGTAAGAACATACTGAATGTGCTCAGTGCTGAGTACCTTGAACATAACGTGATCCTAACAGCAGTGTGCAATGGAAAGTATGTCCATCTGGAGACAGGAGGCCTGGCCTTGTCACTTACTAACCATGAGAGTTTTTGGAAAGAAGCTTAACATCAGTTCCTTTCTCTCTAATGGAATTCTTAAGAGGATTAAATACAGTCACAGTGCCTAATATTGCATGGCCCGTATTCAACCTCAGCCTCCCTCCCCTCTTCTGCCTTCTTTGTAGAGCTCAAAGATCACTACAATGAAAAATTACACGTAGTAGTTAAGGGAGGTTGCAGCTTGTGGTCTGCTCTGCGGGGTTCCATGGCTGAGCAGGCAGATTAAGGTCATTGAGGAATCCTGCTGCTGGGTGGAAGGGTATGAGTGTGTTAAATATTTACCTGCAAGGTCTCGGCTTATCTCCTAGGTGGGGATTTAAACACCTAGCCCTTTAATCAGTTCCACCCTTCCTAGAGAATCCACAGCCCTGAACCTCGTTCTTGGGAGAAAAACATCCCTGCCTACTATCACAAAGCCAGCTTCCACTTGTTCATTGTCTTCTTCCTGGATGGCATTAGATTGAGATTATAGTTCAGAAAGATCACCTTAGGTAGAATGGAAGCAGATTGGAGAGGATGAGTGCACTAACAACTTTAGAATTTCCAAGATTAGAAAGGACTAATTTGGAGCACAGTCTGCTTGGTTGGAGTGGCCTTTTAGTGCTGTATTTGTTTTACGTGACCCAAAGATTCAGAAGTGTCATTCAACCACATAAAAAGTTAAGATGGGGTGGGCCGCTGATGACTGTTGGGAGCTAGGCAGGAGGGAGAAAGCCCCTTAGTAGGCAGTGGGAGTACTACAGGTGAGAGATACCCAGGACTAAACTAAGGTGAAAATGGTAGAGAAGGAACAAATATTAGAAGGTAGAATTTGAAATATTTACTGAACAAATAGAGGGGGAAGTAATGGAGAAAGGAATAGGTGATGCCAGGAGTCTGGAAGGGTGACTTGGTGTATGCTGGTGCTATTCACTGATACAGGACGAAGAAAGGGAGATAGTGTGTTACCAAGTAAAGGGGATAGGGGATAAGGCCAGGATTGAACACAAGCTGCCGATTTCAAATCTTGAGCTCATTCATTTGTTCAACAGCCTTTATTTTAGCACCTGCTGATGCCAGGCACCATGCTACCTGCCTGTCCTACATGATCTCCCCTCCACCCCACCCACATTTCCCTTCTCACTTTACAGAGGAGACTGCAGTTGAGAGAGGTTAATAACTTGCCCAGAGGACTGCACAGCAGAGCTGCTGTTCTCACTAGGTTGTACTGCTAGGGACCCATGAAGCCATTTGGGGTGCATGGCTGAGGTGCTGAGGGATCTGGGGGTACCCTCAGTCAGTCTGGTGGTATGGTGCAGATGCTGAGGGTGGGAGTGTAGTGTCTGCCTGTGCTGGGCTATGTGGCTTTGTGGAGCTTTGTGTGGTCAGCCAGCTGGGGCCTGGGTGCCCTGGGGCATGAAGGGATGGGGTGAGGAGGCTGCTGACCTTGCTGTCTGGCTGGGCTGGACTCTGGCCACCCTAAGGGGCTTAGGCCACCAATAATAGCCCTGAGGGATTACGGGCTTTGCTAGGCGAGGTATGAGCAGAGGTATGAGTCCCTGCTCGGGCCCCAAACACTACTGAGGCTTCCTTCCGGGGACAGAGCCCATGGGACCCATACCCGCTCGCCCTATGAAAAGCCCAGGGATGGGCAGGTCCTATAAGAACCCAGAGGAAACTAAGCATTGGCTCTTCAACCTGCTTCCCCCAACAGTCCTGGGAGCTGCAGCTCAGCGGAGGGTCTTCTACCTGCTTTGTCTAGACTGGGTCCCAGCTGCTCGAAGGCAGGAGTGATCAGAGGGGCTGAGGGAGGGATCCGCCCTCAATAACCCAACACCCTCTGTGCTTCTCTGGAGGCCTCTCTATCAGGGTAACATGGAGAGACTGGGTCTGTTCTTGACCTCTGAGAATGACAAGTGTGACCAGAGGTTTGGGGCTCCTATGGGTCCATGAAGCATCCTGATTCTGGGCTCCTCCTCCAGGGCGAGTCAGGCTGCAGAAGGGGGCATCTCTTCAGATTGAAGGGCTCCGAGCAGAAGACCAGGGCTGGTACGAGTGCCGGGTGCTCCTGCTGGACCAGCACAGCCCCGAAGATGATTCTGCTAATGGCTCCTGGGTGCACCTCACAGTCAATTGTATGAAGCTGGGAGCAGGCAGTGGAGAAGGGGGGGGGGTGCAGGATGATGGGACCTCTGGCTGGTGAGGGAGGGGAGGATGGCAGTTCTGATGCCCCACCCTTGCTGACGCCCTTGTTTGCTTGCTCATTGTTTGCATTTTTCCTCTCCTGCCCCCACTTCTGCTCTTTTCTTTCTTCAAATCTAAATCCAATTGACCTTCTAGGCTCTGTGTTAGGAACTTCCCTTCTCTTCTCTCCTGACCCCTTGGCCAGGAGAGAGTAACAGTAGTGGGTAAGGGGGCTTTGGGCCTTGAGTGAAACAGATCAAATATATATAGCATTTTGTTTTTTCAAACATTTTTTAACCCTCATGAATCCTCTCTCAACCATGAAGAAGGAAGGAGGTCATAATTCCCATTTCCTAGATGGGCTAGGGCACAGGGAGACTAGGTCATGCCACTTATTAGAGGCTGAATAGAGTCTAGAGCCAGGCCTTTTGACTCCCAAAACAGTGCTCTTCCAGAGGTTTATCTAGCTCTCCTCCGGCTCTGAGCACCCAGCCTGTGCTCGGCCTGGGTTGCCAACTCTGCAGGCCAGTTGGGGGGTGGGCTGGTGCAATTCTCACTTGGCCCTGGGTGCAGCAGGCAGAGTGCCCCTGGGCTGGGGGTTCTGTGAAGCTGGGTGAGCTGGTGGGCGGAGGGCTGCAGCCCTGATCTGTCTCCCTGTCCTCAGACGCTGCTTTTTGGGCTGATAGTTACTCTGGCAGCTCCTGAAGCCCCTCTCTTCACAGCACCCCCTCAATTCCTGGAGACACCTCCCCAGGTGCTGGAAGTTCAGGAACTGGAGCCCTTGACCTTGCGTTGTGTGGCCCGTGGTAGCCCTCAGCCTCATGTGACTTGGAAGCTCCAAGGACAGGACATTGGCCAGGGCCAGGGCCAGATGCAGGTAAGTGGTGCTGGGCAGGGTGAGCCATATAGTGTGAGGGTCAGGAGCAGTCCTGGGAGCAGGGCTAAAGGGCGGCAAAGGCGGGTTGGGAGACAGGCCAGGGGAGGGGCTCTAACTTGGCTTCCTGAGCCTGTGGTGCTGCTTCCCTCTGCAGGCCATCCTCAGAAGTGCAGGGTCAGGCCTGCTGGTGGGATAGGTGACTCCTGGGGCCTTCCTCATGGATTCTTACTCTAGGTGCAGAACGGGACACTGTGGATCCAGCGGGTGGAGCGAGGCAGCTCTGGGATCTACACCTGCCAGGCCTCCAGCACTGAGGGCAGTGCTATCCACACGACCCAGCTGCTGGTGCTAGGTGCTCTTTGAGAGGGGGGAGGCTTGGAACCGGGACTCCTAGTGTGAGGACTGGCCTGTGGCTGGGGGTACACATAGCAGGAATTGGGAGGAGACTTGTGCCTGAGGGCAGGGGCTTTGGAGAGTGAGGAAGCCCCTAACAGGTGCCGGCTATTCCTCTGAAAACAGCATCTTAAATTTGAAAAGGGCCAATAACAGGTAGATATTTAGTGCTCAGCAGTGTGGTATAGTGGGAAGGGCATGGGTGCTACTGTTAGGCCATGAGCTCTGTGACCCGTTGGCCCCCATTTTCCCCATCTATATAAAGAGGTTCATAGCTACTTCTCAGGACTGTGGCAAGAATTTAATCAGATTTAGCTTAGCACAGGGATCAGGACATTGTAATTCCTGGCCAAGACCTTCCCTTTAGAAGAGAAGCTGAGAAATAGAAGGCCTGACTCTGCCTTCATAGAGCTTCTCATCCACGTGGGGAAGTCAGCCCAGTTAGGAAGTGTGGTTCCCCATGGTTCTGTGGGAAGGGCAGTGCTAGATAATGATTAAGAACAAAGTCTCTGGTGTTGGGAAGGCCTGACTGAATCTCACCTTCCCTGACGACCTTGGGCGAGTCACCTCACAACCTCTCTGCCTCTGCCTTCATTTCTTCATCTATGAAGTGGAGATGGCAATTCCTACCACAAAGGCTCCGATGTGGGTTAAGTGAGATGGTGCAGTGCAGGGCCTGGCGGGGCTCCTGGCCTGCCTATTACTGCCTACTCGTGTGGTAGGAGCCCAGAGCAGGGAGAGAGCAGTGCAGTGGTGGAAGTTAAAGCAGAGGCTCTGTGGCTCAGCCAGGCTCTCCGGAAGAGCATTCCAGGTTGGGGGTTCCAAGAGCAAAGGCCTGGAGACAGGAGTGAGCCTAGCATGGGACACAGTGAGCTGCCCGCACTGATCTGACAGAATTATTTGTAAGAGTTGGCATATGAAAATGGTTGTCCAGGCAGGGAGGGTTTGGATCACGAGGGCTGGGTCAAGAAGTTGGAGCTTCATGTGGCAGAAGACAGCAGCTGTTGTGGATTCTTGAGCAGAAGTGTTCTGTGGCCAAAGAATGAATGGCCACTCAATGCACGAATGGTCATCAGAGTGGCAGAGATGGGGGAGCCTGGGTTCAGGGATCAATGCAGCATCTGGGGATAAGGTAGTGGGTACCTGGAGTTGGGGAGGAGACAGAGGTGATGTAAGGTGTGACGTGAGAGATATAAAGGGTGAATGAGTGGAGAGTAAGAACTGATCTCTCTACTCAACACACACACACAAAGTGTTTCTAGGTAGGGGAAACTGGGCAAATGGGGTTCCAAAGAGGAGGTCCAGGGAGAATCGTAGAAGTGAATTCAGAGTTCTGAGATGACCGTGGGCTGAGGCCCCTCCCTCCTATTGTCACTCCCAACAGGACCCCCAGTCATCGTGGTGTCCCCCAAGAACAGCACGGTCAATGCCTCCCGGGATGTTTCCTTGGCCTGCCAGGCTGAGGCGTACCCTGCTAATCTCACTTATAGCTGGTTCCAGGACAGCGTCAATGTCTTCCACATTAGGTGGGGCTCTGGAGTGTGGGTGTGGGGGACTGGTGGGAAGTCTTTGAGGAGCCCCTTGGCTGAGCAAGGCCTGGACCCCTCCCCACACATGCCATATTGCAGGCGCCTTCAGTCACGGGTGCGGATTTCGGTGGATGGGAGCCTATGGTTGCAGGCTGCCCAGCCTGATGATGCGGGCTGCTATACCTGTGTGCCCAGCAACGGCCTCCTACACCCGCCTTCGGCCTCTGCCTACCTCACTGTGCTCTGTAAGCCTGACCCCAGCTCCCCTCACAGC
Organism: Pteropus alecto; assembly: GCF_000325575.1. Lineage (NCBI taxonomy): Eukaryota > Metazoa > Chordata > Mammalia > Chiroptera > Pteropodidae > Pteropus > Pteropus alecto. Next base: position 3,869,590 of record NW_006443119.1, read on the forward strand.
CTGCTCCCCTCCCCTGGACCGGGCCAAGCTCCTCCTGCACTACCTGCACTACTTCCCACTGTTTTTTCCCAGACCCAGCCCAGGTGACAGCAATGCCTCCTGAGACACCCCTGCCCATAGGCATGCAAGGGGTGATCAGGTGCCCAGTTCGTGCCAACCCCCCACTGCTCTTTGTCATCTGGACCAAGGATGGGCAGGCCCTACAGCTGGACAAGGTACAGGCTTGGGGCAAGGGAAGGAATGTCTCAGCTTGGTTTTAGTCTAGTCAGGACAGCTGGGGCAGAGTTAGCTCAGTTTGATTCAGTTCAGTAACTAGAACATAGACTTACTACTGGGTGCTGTGTGGGGTATTGCACGGGAAGCTTGAGCAAAGAGACATCCATGCAAAAGAAGAGCACAGCCTAGGAGGGGGAAGGACAGTAACAGAGACTCTCTGCTGGAAGGCTCGGGATGGTGAAAGCACCTTCCAATTAGGACTGGTCAAAGAGAGGTCAGCTATAGCTTCTGGGACTTTGGTGATGGGCTCAGAGTGTTTGTGTTTATGACATAATGAATTGTCCAGCTTGATGGGAGTACTGTGCAGATGTGAATGGTGCAGAGGAAGCTGGAAAGACAGGTTGGGGCTCAAAGGAAGAACTCCGAATGACAAGTAAATATTACCTCATTCTGAGGTGATTGGTATCTTTCGTTTGTTTGCAAAGACTATAAATTCCTTGTGGGCTAGTATTGCATGCTTTAATCCTAGTGTCCCCATGGTTCCTGCAGTAATAGTACTCCGTAAATTTTTGTTGAATGTTAGAAAAAAAGTCTAAAGGCATTTGGAGGCCCTGAAGTTGTTTGAACTATGGTGTGATAGTATCAGAGCTGTGAGCAGTTGAGTTTGTCAGATGGAATGGAATGGAGGAGGAGAGAGTGGACATAGGGAGAAGAGTTCAGGGGCTGTTGAAATGGTCCAGGTGAGAGGTTATGTAGTCCAAGTTAGGGAGGAGGATGTGAAGATGGATGGGCTTTCCAGAAGGTCAGAGCTGATGAGTGTGTAGGTGGGAGAGTGAGGAAGGGTAAGGAGTCAGATGTTACCGAGGACAGTGGGGCCTTTAACGTAGAAATAGGGAAGTTAGGAAAAGCAACTGATTTGGGGTGGAAGATGCTGAATTTTGTCCTGGAGTGCTGGGAAGACAAATAGATATGGTCCCACCAGGCAGGGAGCCCACACACAGCTCAACCGCAAGGGGCGCTATTCACGCTGTATTCTCTGTGAGTGGTGCCTTCTGGAGTTATGCAGTCCTAGCCATCACACCCACTGGGAGTGGTCCCTTTTTGGGAAAGGGAGATGGAGGACTGGACTACAGAGAGATCAGGCCTAGAGGTGGAGTTGTGGGCTTCTGTACCATCTTTTCCCTGGTATGGCTTCTCTCTGTCTCGGCCTGGCCTCTGCTGAGTTTCTTTCTCTTGTCATCATCTCCTTTTACCCCCAGTTCCCCGGCTGGTCCCAGGGCTCAGAAGGCTCACTGGTCATTGCCTTGGGGAATGAGGATGCTCTGGGAGAATACTCCTGCACCCCCTACAACAGTCTTGGTACTGCAGGGCCCTCCCCGGTGACCCGTGTGCTGCTCAAGGTGAGGCTCAGGGTGGGCCTGCAGCAGTGGGCCAGGTGGCTAAAGATGCGCCCATGTGGACACCAGGCTGGCAGAGCGGGGTGGGGAGGGGCTTCCAAGTCTGTGCGTCTCACAGTGCACAGCAGCAGCTGTCCGGCACCATCCCAGAGTTTTCTGCAGAGATAGTGAGAGATAGGTGGGACATCAGTCACACAGCACATCCCCAGAGTCTGATACCCTGCCTGACCCCATCTCACTAACCTTGACCCCGCCACCTCCCTTTCTGGAAGTGTTCTGTAGAGAGGCCTCCCATCCCCACAGTCTTTCTCTGTCCCACCAGGGAACCGAGCTACGAAGCTAGAGAGATAGGGAGAGATGAGACGGAGATGTGGTGTGAGAGGGAGCCCCAGAGAGGGGACAGCAAGCAGTATGAGAGCGGCCCCTCCCAAAGCCATTTCTGGCCTGCAGGCCCCCCCAGCTTTTTTAGAACGGCCCCAGGAAGAGTATTTCCAGGAAGTAGGGCGGGAGCTCCTCATCCCCTGCTCTGCCCAAGGAGACCCTCCGCCCACTGTCTCTTGGGCCAAGGTAAGGCTCCTGAGCCCGCTCTGCCTGTCCTCTGCCCACTCTGCCCGCTCCTTTCTGTGCTCTTGGCCATTCGTTGGAAGGAGGATGTTGAAATGGGAGGGTCGTCAGAAGCAGGGTGGGAAGGAAGCTGAAGTTGCCTGGAGAGATAAGTGGCACCCTTGGTGAGGGGTGGCTGCGTGTGTCCTCAGGGCTGACCAGTGGTTCTGTAGGTGGGCCGGGGGCTGAAGGGCCAGGCCCAGGTGGACAGCAACAGTAGCCTCATCCTGCGACCCTTGACCAAGGAGGCCCATGGGCGCTGGGAGTGTACCGCCAGCAATGCTGTGGCCCAAGTGGCCACCTCCACGAAGGTCTACGTGCTGGGTTAGTGGCTGCAGAGCCGGCTGGGGGCTGTAGGAAACCACGTGGGACAGGAGACGGGGAATCATTTCTGGAGGCCCAGTTGGGGATGGGAGGACCCCTGGGCTCCCCTTAGCTCTTTGCCTTTCCTCATGGCCCTAACCATTGTCCCTCCTTCTGTCCCTTCACCCAGGCACCAGCCCCCACATTGTCACCAATGTGTCTGTGGTGTCTGTGCCCGAGGGTGCCAATGTCTCCTGGGAGCCTGGCTTTGATGGTGGCTATCTGCAGAGATTCAGCATCTGGTATACCCCATTGTGCGTGACCTGCCCTTCCACCTCTCTCCTCCCCACCCTGCTTCTCTCCGGCCCTTTGCCCTTTCTCCTACCCCTCCATTTCAGCCCTGCTCCAACTCTGCTGCCTGATTTCCAGAGAATCTTAAGTGATCCTGGGTGGTTGAGGGGAGGAGAACGGTTAGCTCTCCAGACTCCAAGCTTCTTGTGCTTCCTAGTTCTTCAGGTGCCCCCATTTCCTCATGTCTTCCAGGGCAAAGGGTCCTGACCGAGCCCATCATGATTGGGTGTCCCTGGCGGTGCCTGTGGGGGCTGCTCACCTCCTTGTGCCAGGGCTGCAGCCCCACACCCAGTACCAGTTCAGCGTCCTAGCCCAGAACAAGCTGGGGAGTGGGCCCTTCAGTGAGATCGTCCTGTCTGCCCCTGAAGGTGAGAGACCTCTCACCCCAGAGCAACAGACAAGGATGGGGAAGGGCTGGCAGGGAAAACCCGGATATGGGGGGACCTAGGTGAGAGAGGGCAGAGGTGATGGGCAGGTTGGACCCAGAGGGGTTTGTGGAGGATGATCCAGGCTTGTTTTTCGGGGCTCTGGGAGAATGGTTGGGCACCAGGGGTTGTGGAAGGCCAGGGGAGGTGGAGAAGGGCACTGGAAATCCTATTGCTACCATGCCTGTCTGTCCCAATCAGGGCTTCCTACCACACCAGCTGCCCCCAGGCTTCCCCTGACAGCAATGCCACCTCCGCTGTCCTCTCCCCGAGGTCTGGTGGCAGTGAGGACACCCCGGGGGATACTCCTGCACTGGGATCCCCCAGAACTGGTCCCTAAGAGACTGGATGGCTACATCTTGGAGGGCCGACAAGGCTCCCAGAATTGGGAGGTGCTGGACCGGACAGTGGCAGGCACGGAAATGCAGCTGCTGGTGCCGGGCCTCATTAAGGTTAGCATGGGAGGTGGGCACAGGGGTCCTTCTGCGGCTTTCCAGGCCCTCGCTCCATGCACCAAACCTGATCTTTTCACCCAGATTTGACCGTTTCCCTGGCTTCCCACTTTACCCTTAGTTCCCAGCTGTAGTGTGCATGGGGCTGGGGTGGTCGGTCAGGCCCAGCCCTGATCTTCCTTGACCCTTCCATCCCCAGGATGTTCTCTACGAGTTCCGCCTTGTGGCCTTGGCTGGTGGCTATGTCAGCGATCCCAGCAACACAGCCAATGTCTCCACTTCTGGTGAGAACCTGGCAGGAGGGCTGACACTAGGGCCTAGGGGCTCTAAGCCTACTGACTCTGGACACCCATCCTCCCTTGTGGCCCCTTTCGCAGGCCTGGAGGTCTACCCATCACGCACCCAGCTGCCAGGTCTCTTGCCACAGCCTGTGCTGGCTGGCGTGCTGGGTGGGCTCTGCTTCCTTGGGGTGGCTGTCCTTGTGAGCATTCTGGCTGCTTGTATCACCAACCGGCGCAGGGCTGCCCGCCGCCGCCGCCGCAAGCACCTCCACCAAGGTAGGGCTGACCCCCAGCAGTACCTCCTACTTGGAGGAAAGCCCTCCCTTCTTCTGAGCCAGGGGCCCTCCCTTACTTGGTCCTGCACTCAGCCTTGCCTACACTAGTCCCAGCCAAATGGAGCTGGGTACCTGCTGTTGGGTGAGGGTCTGTGCCTGTGGCCCTGGAAGGCCCTGGGTTTGCCTGTGTCACCTCTTGTTCTCCTGCCCTTACAGATCCACCTCTTCTCTTCTCTCCGCCCCGGTTGTCAGCTCTACTGTAAGTCCCTCCACCTCCTGGGCTTCCTTCTGCCTTCCTACAGTACGCCCCATTATTTGCTTCCTTTTCTGCACCTCAGAGTGGGAGGTGTGGGAGGTTTGGGAGGTGGAACAGAAGTGAGAGAGAGGTAAGGATGGACATGCAGAGCCTCAGCCTGGGGTAGTCCAGCATTGCCTGTGCCTCCCTTTGCCTCTCCATGTGGGTTTTTTTTCGTTTGCTCTCCTAGCTCTGCTCTGTTGTATACCAAACCTATCCAGGCCTGACACTGGTTCCTGGGAGGGGGACTGGCCCCAACCACAGACCCTGATCTCTTTTCCTTCCACAGTTCTGCCCCAGGCTCAGGCAGTCCTGACAGTGTGGCCAAGCTGAAGCTCCAGGCTTCCCCAGTCCCCAGCGTGCGCCAGAGTCTGCTCTGTGGGGAGCCCCCGGGATCCCCAGGCTCCCCTCTGGATCCTCTATCTAGCCGGGGGCCCTTGCCCCTAGAGCCCATTTGCCGGGGACCAGATGGGCGCTTTGTGATGGGACCCAACATGGCGACCCCCCAAGAAAAGTCAGGCCCTGAGTGGGCTGAACCTCAGACCCTAGCCTGGCGTCAGGCCAGGTCCTATGACTGCAGCAGCAGCAGCCCCAGTGGGCAGCCCCAGCCCCTTTGCATTTCAGACATCAGCCCTGTGGGGCCCCCTCCTGCAGCCCCAGCCAGTCCCCTGCCACATCCAGGACCCCTGCTCCAGTACCTGAGCCTGCCCTTCTTCCGAGAGATGAATGTGGATGGGGACTGGCCCCCTTTTGAGGAGCCCCGTCCTGCTCCACTCCCAGATTATGTGGACACCCAGCCTTGCCCCACTTCATCTCTCCTTCATTCTCTGGACTCTTCCCCTGGATCTCCCAGGGCAGTGCTTCCTGGGGCCATGGTCAGGGCTGGGGCTGCCCCAGAGCCTCCGTATACAGCACTGGCTGACTGGACGCTGAGGGAGCGGCTGCTGCCAAGCATTCTCCCTGCTGCCCCTCGGGGCAGCCTCACCAGCCAGAGCAGTGGGCGGGGCAGTGCCTCATTCTTGCGGCCCCCCTCCACGGCCCCCTCTGCAGGAGGCAGCTACCTCAGCCCTGCTCCAGGAGATACCAGCAGCTGGGCCAGTGGCCCTGAGAGATGGCCCCGAAGGGAGCATGTGGTGACAGTCAGCAAGAGGTGAGGGCAGTCCTTGGCTATCCCTGCCCTGCCCCCAGTGCTGCCCTGTGTCTTAGATTTTCTTTTCACCCCTCTCTTGATACCCTCTGCCTTCTCTGCTTCACTCCCACCCTGGGACTAAAGGACCTTGTCCTTTAGAAGCTTTGGCTGAGGTCCAGGAATCCTTAGAGAAAACCTGTGGCCCTACCTGAATTTGGAGAGCCTTAGTTCAGGCTTTTCTGGCCACTCTCTTCCTCTACCCACCCCATGCGTTTGTCCCTTTTAACAGGAGAAACACATCTGTGGATGAAAACTATGAATGGGACTCAGAATTCCCTGGGGACATGGAATTGCTGGAGACTTTGCACCTGGGCTTGGCTGGCCCTCGATCCCGACTTGAAGCTGAGTCAGAGCTAGGTGTGTGAGCCCTCCACACCTGGCCTCGCTGTCCCACGTTCCCTCACAGCCCGATGACCCAGTTTGTTCCCTGTCATCCTTGCGCTCCAAGCTCTCTCCTCTTGCTCCCTTGCCTCATCTGCACTGCAGGCCCTGGGGCGCTTCATGGTGCCAGTGAACCACAGGACTTTGTTCTCACATTGTTCTGCCCTCATCTTGCAGGTGAAAAGACTCCAGAGGAGGGCTGCCTCCTGAGCACTGCTCACGCTCCTGGCCCTGAGGCCCGCTGTGCTGCCCTTCGGGAGGAATTCCTGGCCTTCCGCCGCCGCCGAGATGCCACTAGAGCCCGGCTACCAGCCTGTCGACAGCCAGTACCCCATCCTGAACAGGCCACTCTGCTGTGAACTTTCTAATGTGAGGCAGGGTGAGGGTGAAAGCACACAGACCCTGCAAAGGAGGCTCCAACAAGACCTAGCTCTGGCCTGGGAAACTGCCCCTGCCCCTTTCGGCCCAGGCACAGACCCTGGTGGTGGGCTTGGGTAGGCATGGTGTGGGATGTCTGTGCTGAGTCCCTAGAGTCTGGGGACTGGAACAGGGATCCTAGGTCTGCTGGTGTATGAGTGTGTGTGTGTGTGTGTGTGGTGGCGGCGGTGGTAGTGGTGGTGGTGGTGGTGTGGGTGAGGTTTTTTTACAGGTGAATAAAGTCTGGCAAATGTTTCTGTGTCATCTGGCTTTGAATCTCTGAGGGAGGTGGGAAAATTCTGAACCCTTAAAAATGAGGGGCCTCTTCCTGAATGAATAGAGGTACATTCAACATCCATTCAAAAAGCATTTATTGTCTATTGAAATGAGCTACTAAAGACCAGACATTGAGCTAGATGCTGAGAAAATACAAAGTTAAGGAAGTCACACCTTTGCCCTTAGGGAATTCTTTCTAGTCTGTGAGGCAGACAAAGAAATGGTTACAATGTGATGTGATAAGTTCTGTGATAAAGTGATATGCTGGTTACTGTGGTAACAAGAAAGAGCCAACACAGTGAGTGCTTATGCTATGTACTGGGACAAATGCTTCATGTAGGGGATCCTTGAGTCCTCAGAGTGGGAACAATGACACTAACAGCCAAGCACTCCTGAGGTGCTTGGCACTGCTCTGAGAGCCTTGGGTGTATCAGTTAATTCTCTACAACTAAGATGAGTAGTACTATTAGACTAAGGAGCCAACATATCTAGTGTTTTAGTAATTTTCCAAAAGTCACAGTGGGCGAGGTGTAGAGCAAATGAGAGTCAGTCAAGGGAGGGAAAGCACCCCGGGGAGAGGCACAGCCTGTGTGAAGGCACAGACCCCTACAAACTTTGGCTGCTTTGGGAATCACTGGCACTGGAATTTAGGGCCAGGTTGAATCCGGAAGAGAATGAAAAGGTGAGAGGACAAGTCGTTGATTTCCTTGAAACCCAGGTGAAATGGGCTTCTACCCTACGTGAAGAACTGCACTGATGAGTGTAAGCAGGGACTCCAGCCTAGGTTGACTGCTCAGCTAAAGCCTGAAAGGCGGGGCATATGCTTCAACCCCCAAACTATGTTCTCTTCCGCCCTCAGAGACAAGAATTGCCAGCCTCCTCCACTGGGGCCGCCTCTTCTGAGCCCTCCAGGTTTAAGGAGAGATGCCAAAAAATACATAGGAGGAGATGAAGGGGAGAGTAGTGGGGTCCCAACCCTGGGCTCCAGTAATGACCACACCCCTGGGCACAGGGGAGATGAATGACCTCACTACTGTTTTCTTGCCTAGGCTTGAAGTAGGTGCGGGTGCTGTCCCTGCCTGCAAGCCCCAGTCCAGTCACACCCTAGTTATTTGCGGGGAGGGATTTTCCTGTGCCTCCGTTTACCTAACCACCCTTTTCAAACCAAGCAGCTTCTAACCACGTAAGCTAACCTGGAGTCTTGAGCTAACCTAGGCAAAAAGTTTCCCACTGGAGCACAAGTCTATGGGTTCTGGGGTGGAGTAGAGGTCGTCCCGGGAGGAGACCACCGCCACTCCCCGGTGGAATTCCCAGCTCCCCAGATCCTTTAACCCAGTCTCTCGTCCACGCCCCTCTCTTCTAAGCATGGCCCTCGGCTTGCGCTACGGCGCCTTTAAACCTTGGCGGCTCTCGCCCCGCCCTCGGTCCACCCCGTCCGAGGCGGGAGCGGCTGAAAACCTCCAGCCCGGCCCGAGCGCACCACTTGCCTTGCAGCCCCGCCAGGAGTTCGCGCTCTCTGCACTACCCTACGGTGAGCAGTGGGGAGTGGGGGAAGGGGGATCTGTAGAAAGCGAGAAGACCGGCTGGCGACCTGCAACACAGCTTGGGAACCCAGGGCTGCGGGGCAAGGGTCCGATGACGGCTCCGCCTCACGCTGTCAGGTCCTGTCCCAGGCCCTGACCCGCATTGCTGGGTGGTGAGGTCAGACCATGTTGCTGGTGCACAGACGGGGCGTCCGCCCGGAGCAGGGAGGGGCTCTGGGACTGCGACCCACCCGTCGGCTCCAACCCCGGGTTCTCGCTGGGGTGCGGAAGGACAGCGTCGAGGATTGGCTGGTTGGCTCCGAGCGACTGCGCGTCTGGTGTCCCAGGGCCACCCTGGGCCAGTTCGGAGCGTCCCTGAGCTTCCTGGTTTCAGGAACACGTGCGGGCGGCTGCCTGACCCTTGCGCCCCAAGGCCATCCTTTCTGTTACTCCTGCCGGCTCATTTCCTGAGGACTCATGGTCAAGGGCTGAGGCTCAGGGGCTCAGATCCCACGGTAGCCTCGCCTTCCTGGGTTCGGGCGGGGAGTTGAAGCTGCAGTCTACTCCAGGAGAGTCCCCTAGCGCAGATCTCTGGGGGCTGCATCCCTGACTGCGCCCGGGTACCCTGCCTGTGTGAGGTGATGGTGGGAGGGATGGCCGATTTCCAGGCCCTCCTGCCCCTAGGCTAGCTGAGGTCTCCACCCCGTGCCCCCAGCTGCTGGGAAAGCCGGTGGTGGCCGCAGGCAGGCGGCGGGCTGCCCAGACCACTGCGTCACCCCAGCGGCAGGCAGTGTGACTCATTAGGCAGTAACGGCACAGGGTGTGGCCGGGGTTGGGGGGGGGCGCTGCGGACCTACGGGACCGGAAGCGGCCTGCCGCCTTCCCGCACTGCAAACCTCCTGGAGCCCACACCAGGGACTTTCTGGGGGGAATTGGTATCCATGAGCAGAAGGCAGCTGCTGGAAGTGAGGATGGACTGCTGTGGAGGTCTGGTGCCGGAGGAGACCTGGATGGGCTCTCCCTAGTTGTGTGTCAGACTCCAGAGCACCAGGCAGAGGGACAGCTCCCCAGCTTCAACCCCGCTCTCAGTTCCGTCTCTTAATTCACAGAGATGACCTAAAACTGCAGAAGAGGCCAAGGTATGGTAAGGCCAGCAGGGCCCTACCATTCCAGAACCAACAAGTAGTTTTTGTCCAGCTGCAACCTTCTCATTCTCCTGTCTCAGTGCCTATTCTGCCCCCTGGGGTTTGGCCTCTAATCCTTTCTTCACCCCATCCAGGTCTCCCAACAGGATTTTCAGGTATGGGGCTCTAGCTCAGAATATATCTTCTGTTCCCAGGGTATTTATTTCTTCTGAACTATTTCCTTCAGTCTACTTCTCTGTCCTCAAACTCAGAACTTCCCATCTCCAAATGCTCTCTGTACTGTCCATAGCTGCCTCCTTGGGGATCGGCTTGTACCTGGCTATCCCTGAGAACTGCTGTGAGGGGCCACTTTCTCAAGGACCCACCTCTGCCCAAGTGCTTGGAAGCTCCTCATCACGCCTCTGTGTTGAGTGCATGCTTCTGTCTAGTGCCCCCACCCTACCCCTTGCCTGTGTTTGGTACACAGAAGCCATGGCAACGTCCCCCATCTCACCCTACCTCCTGCAGGCCTTGTGGCTTCCTGTTTATGTAGGTTCAGCTTTCTCTCTTGCTCATTGACATGGTGGTGAGGGGGCTGTCCCAATCGTAGCTCTCCCACCAACCTTCTGCCTGCTCCATGTGGTACTTTGCGTTGGGGACAGGTACCCCATTTTGCCCTCTTAAAATAGTCTTAGTCCCATTTCTGGAGTTGAGAAGTTCACCTGTGTTATCTGCACAATTAATGGAGAGTACCTTTCTTTTCCCAATTAAACCCCCAGCCAGGAATGCTCAAAATGCTCCCACCCCCACCCCAGTCTGCTTTTTCCTTGGCATTGGTCTGAGGAGTGAGGTAAACTTCCAGCCCAGAGTCTGGGTGGGGCCTTTTGTTGCCCCTCCCCCTTTCCCAGCTATTGTACCCTTGTGGGTGGGGGTGTGGAGCAGTTCCCACAGCTGTAGGCAGCTCTCCAGTTTAGGTTACTCACGGCCAACCCACCCCACAAGTCGTTCAGCTGTTGTCTTCCCTCTGGATCCTCTGCCCTGGGCATCTCCCACACAGCTTCTCCTCATCCCAGCAGGCAACTGCTTGTCTTCCCTTTCTTTGATGGAGGGCAGGAGTAGGTCCTGTGGGTGTCACTAGGGTAGGCCACTCCCGCTTCAGCAGCCGCAGCCCATCAGCGGTCGCCTGCCCACGGGGGTGGGGAGGAGAACTGTCTGCCACAGGCTGTGCCTGGCTGGGCTCTCTCCTTCCTGGAGTTCTGCCCCTTCCCAGAGCTCCGCCCTATGGCTCTGGCACCCCAGGGCAACAGCCTCAGAGTGGAGCCTGGACACTGCAGCTGGAGGCTGTTAGACTGCCAGCTGTGTACTGGCGCCAGAGTAGGGGAGGGGTCCTCAGCATCCACCCTGAGTCCAGAGGTTGGCCTGAGAGGCTGCCCGTCAGGGGCACTGGAAGGGTCCAGCTTCAGGCCTGCTCACCTTTCCTAACCCTGATGCTGGGTTAATCATTCTCCTACCCTTTCTTTCTCTGGGCCACTGTCATCCCTGGGCCTCGGGCCACTTGGCTCCATAGAGACGCAGCCCTGAGGCCCAGGTGGCCATAAGTGAAGCTGTTCTCAGAGAGAGGTCTGGACATTGGGCTGGGAAAGGGATGTTTACTGAGAAAAGGCGGTGGCCCTGAGCCCCCTCCCCTTCCTCCCAAGCCTCCAGCTCTGCCCCTGTGTGACGGGGGTCACAGGTTATAGACTGAGTGGTGGCTGAGCAGTTGGGGCTGGCCTGGGGGGAATCTTGTCCTCTCTCCACAGGCTTTAGCTACTCAACTGCCTGCCCTCCCCTAGCTGAGTGTGTGTGGCTGATGGTGTGGGTCAAGGCCCAGACCCACATTTATCTGGCCCGGCTTCCAGGCTGGGGGAAGGGGGACGGTTGCTCTTAATGAGGTTTAAAAATAACTGATTTGTGGGGAGGATCTTTGCCGGAAATGTGCTGCTGGATGAGCTGGAGTGGAAAGGAGCAGCCATGCTGGAGTGTGGGGGTGGGGACTGGCCTGAGACAGGCCCTCGGGCTGAGAGAGGTGAGGGGGTTGGGACAGCTGCTTCCCCTGAGCCCTGGTGCCTTGTGCTGTTGCTGAGCCCCAAGGGCCATTGAGGGAGTGGCAAGATTGTTTAACCAGGGGTGCACGGGAGAAAGGGAGCCAGAGTGACTTCATCCCTTAAATCTGACTCTGCCCTGGACTAGGCGTGGGGAGAAGCAGCTCCCTTGCCTCTCCTTGAGGTGCCTCTCCTGGGAGATCCTCTTTTATGAGCAACGGGACAGCTAGCTCTATTTCAGAGCAGAAAGTTGCCCATTCAGGAAGGGGCTCCCACTTGGCATTGGTGGCATTTGGGGTCTTACTTGATAGACCTCTGGATGTGGGACCTAAGCAATGAGGTGGTGGGTGGGGATACGCTGCCTGCTAAGTGCTGCCAACTCATGCCAGCTGTCAGGAAACCACCCAGTACTTCCTGAGGTCCTCAAACTAAGTTAAAGAGAAACCTTTTTATGTACTTCCCCATCCCTCCCTCTTTTCCCAGGTTTCCCTAAAAATACCACTCAGGGCTCCTGTATTTGTTCCTATTTCTGCTGTAATAAATTACTACAAACTTAGTGACTTAAAGCAATATACATTTAATATCTTACAGTTCTAGGGACCCCCACAAAGGTCTCAAGGTGTGGGTAGGGCTACATGCCTCCTGGGGAGTTTAGGGGAGAATCCATTTCCTTGCTTTTTCTAGCTTCTAGAGCCTGCCTGCATTGTTTGGCTCATGGCCCTGGGTCACTCCTACCTCTTTTTCCTTCTTACTTTCCCCACTCTGACAAGCCTGCCTCCCTCTTTTGCTTACGAGGACCCTTGTTCTGGGTGGGTGCACCTGGATGATCCAGGGTACTCTACCTATCTCAAGATTCTTAATTTAATCACATCTGCAAATTCTCTTTTGCCATGTAAGGTAACATTTGCAGGTTC
>NW_006443119.1:3882103-3887437 GCF_000325575.1 Pteropus alecto
GGGTGGGGGCGGGGGAACAATTATTCTGCCTACCACAGCTCCCAGAAAGGAAGGTAGAATTTGTTTTTATTGCCTGGTTTCTCATGGGAGTTTCCTTTTGCCTGCTAAAATCTGTGAACTGCCTATTCAGACCTACCTCTTCCAGAAAACCCTCCAGGCTGTTTTTGCCCATACTATTCTTCAAATTCCTACAACAGATAGTCTGACTAAGCAGTTTAATACTTGTCGTGTACAGCCCTTATCCTTTCATTGTTCTCACTTCATCTTTCTGATGGCACTCTGAGGCAACTTGAAGACAAAGGGCTTCTATCTCTTCTACAATCCCTAGCAGAAATAGTGGGTGCTCAGTTAACCTAGTGGCTGATTGAGGGTTGATCCAGCCAGTCCTCTAGCTCCTCCCATAGTCTTCCCAAACTGATCCATATTCTTCCTAGTTTCCCAAAATCATTCTCCTTACTGGGCTGAAAAAAGGAGGGGGTGGGGTTAGAATGACCAGTTGCCTTTCCTAAATCTGACCACCTTAAATGAGGGGCTGAACCCCCAATCTTGGCCTCATATATCTTATATTCTGGTGGGTTTTCTAATTCACTCTAGTAATGGAACCATTCAAATGCAATCTAGTGGGAAACCTCAATAATAAACAGACCATCATAGGGATGGGAGAGCCCAGAGGTGGCCTGTGTGGCCAGAGTGCTGAACTGTGCTATTCTAGCCCATGTCCAGGGGTAAAGGTGAGCCTTTCCCTCATTTGGCAACTGTTCTCACCTCTGGGGCCTACCCTGGGGATGTGGGATATATCCCTGCAGGCAAAACCCCCAACCCACAGGCTACAGAGTGCTGACCACAGGCCTGGGTGTGTCCCCTTCCTAGTTCCCCACAGCCACCACCACCCTTCAGAATGGCCAACAGGGGACCTGCTTATGGTCTGAGTCGGGAGGTGCAGCAGAAGATTGAGAAGCAGTATGATGCAGACCTGGAGCAGATCCTGATCCAGTGGATTACAGCCCAGTGCCGCAAGGATGTGGGCCGGCCCCAGCCTGGGCGTGAGAACTTCCAGAACTGGCTCAAGGATGGCACGGTGAGAGCTGGGCCCCTCCTACTGGAAGTGCCGGAAAGCAGGGCTAGGTCTGGAGGACTGGGGATTGTTTCATCTGAAGAACTGAGGGCACACCTGTCCCAACTTCTGGAGCCTGAAGAGGACCCGTGCTTTTCTGAAGGGGGAAGGTGAATGGGCCTCCCTATAGTGGAAGGCTCTAGGTGACACATGGAATGCTCTAAGGAAGGAACTGTTAGTGGATGTACTCTAGTCACTGCTATTAGAATATCCAGGTTTTTCACTCTGGGCTCAGAGGCAGCGGCTAGGCAGGAAGAGCCTGAGGCTATGCCAGGTGTGTTCAGGTAGGAGAGGAACCTCCGTGGTTCACTGTCTCTGGCTCTGAGGGTGATGCATTCTGGTCTGTGGTAGGCGTGGCCTCACCTCTGCATACCTGCTGTCCTTACTCAGGTGCTGTGTGAGCTCATTAATGGACTATACCCTGAGGGGCAGGCCCCAGTGAAGAAGATCCAGGCCTCCACCATGGCCTTCAAGCAGATGGAGCAGATCTCTCAGTTCCTGCAAGCAGCTGAGCGCTATGGCATCAACACCACAGACATCTTCCAGACTGTGGACCTGTGGGAAGGTTGGCCAGGACCAGGGTGCTGTCATCCAGAAGACCAGAGACTGGGCCAGGCCAATTTGACTAGGGAGAAGGGGCAGGTTTATGGCACCCTGAGACCAAAGGGGTGTGTGTGTATGTGTGTGTTATGGAGGAGCTGGCTGTGTTGGGGGCTGGTATGGAGAAAGATGGGGATAAAGAGTAAAAGAATTTGGAAGCTGGCCTGCTGACTTAGGATAGAGGTGGAACCCTGGTGTCAGGACCCCAACTCTGTTGAGGACAACACAGCCCTTTCTCCTTCCCAGGAAAGAACATGGCCTGTGTGCAGCGGACACTGATGAACCTGGGTGGGCTGGCAGTGGCCCGGGACGATGGGCTTTTCTCTGGGGATCCCAACTGGTTTCCTAAGTAAGTATTGCAGGGGCTACCCAGTCACCCTGTCCCTCCCTGTCCCTAGGAAATGACTAATCCACTTTAGCAGCTAGCCCTTTACAGAGCACCTTCACGTTCCTCCTCTCACTTAATCTTCCTGCATGGTACTGTCCCTTTCGAGAGATGAGGAGGTGGCTTCCAAGCGCTCAGGGCTCTCAAGAACAGCTGGTGCCAGCACTAGAGCCACAGCAAAGCCTGTGCTCTTTCCAGGGAAGATGTTACTAGGGCAGCCTCAACCTCCTCCTAACCAACGCTCTCTCTCCACCCAGGAAGTCCAAGGAGAACCCTCGGAACTTCTCGGACAACCAGCTGCAAGAGGGCAAGAACGTGATTGGGCTGCAGATGGGCACCAATCGTGGGGCATCTCAGGCAGGCATGACCGGCTATGGGATGCCACGCCAGATCCTCTGATCCATCTCCAGCTCTTGCATCTACTCTCCCGTGGATGGTTAATATATATAGATAGATAGATAGATATGCATATCCATCTACATATATATATTAGCAGTGACATTCCCCAAGAGCTCCCTGAGCTTTCAACCTCCCCACTGCTAGGGTGAGGGCCTGGCCTGGCCTATCTCCTCTGGGGGTGCCCAATGGTAGCCTCTCCCCATGTGCTTACTAATACATTCCCTTCTCCAAACCCACAAAAACTGGACCAACTGGCCTCTTTTCTCCTGGGACCAAAATTTAGGGCTTCTTCCTTCCCCCACCCCATACCTCTTCTTCTCTGATCTCTGTGCCCTCAATCCATTCCTTGGCTGGGGGTTGGCAATGCTACCTTTGGACCTTCCTTCCACAAACATGCCTCACCCACAGCTGTGGCTACAGGGACTTAATTTATAAGGAGGGGCCAGTAGCGGCTGCCGCCCCTGCCGCAGCTGGACTGGGTTCACCACACATTGGAGGCAGCCTGCCCGGGCAGAGGCCCTCTTGGCTTCTCATTTTCCATTCCCCTCTCTGTGGCTAAGGGGTGCGGTGAGGGGACAGGGGATGGCGGGGAGCTGCCCACTCTGGGCTGGGGCTCGAAGAATCTGAGTTTACTGATTTCAATAAAGAATCTTTGTTTTTTTTGATGGACTCTGGCTATGTCTGAAGCCACTGAGCTTACTGTTGGGGAGGAAGGAATATGGGGATATGCAGTGACTAGTACAGGAGAAGAGAACTTTGAGATGACAAGTTGCAATCCTCAGCCCCATCTTTGATTCCCTTTTCCATCTTTCTCTTTTGTTTTAGGTCATGGTAGGTTGGGATTGAGAAGGGACAGGCCTTCACAGTTACCCCTGGTCTGGGAGCCATAGTGCAGGAAATGTGGGCAACGTCCACAGGAAGTGGGGCCCTCACCTACCCAGGGAATTAGGCAGTCCTCCCTGGTGCTCCTGGCTGGGTCCTCCCCACACCCAACCATAATAGCTTCTCAGCCATTGAAAGAGGATGGGGCTGGCTGTTGGCATAGCCCTGAGTCCTGGCAAGTCTCTTTTGGGGGTGGCCCCTCAGACAGCCTTGGGGCAAGGCGGTCACACCAGCTTGGGCCCCGAGGCAGGGGTTCAGTGGTGAGGAAGACCTGGAAAGCAGGGGGACGAGCACAGAGTTGATGTTGGTGACTATAGGGAGAAAGCCTTGTTGACTGATTTCATGAACTTGTGAGTTGCCTGTTGGGAGAACCTAGTAGCAAGATTCCCTTCTAGATGTGGGGAGGAGGAAGCCTTGGACCAAGATAATCAGTTTTGGGGTCAGGTCATCTCAAGCTCCTAACCCTCAACCAGGCATGAATGTTCTACCCGTAATTTCCACCCCCTCGCAATGCAGGGTTGATAACCAGTGAGCTTTCCATTCCTTTCCCCACCACTCCCCTGTCCTGCTGTGGCTTCCTCTGCCAAGAAGCCCTACTATGTTGCCAGGCCGCTGCCAAGGCTGTGCAGGAGGGGTCGGTCCAGTGCCTCGGCCTGATCTGACACCACGCCCATGGGAGATAGTATTTGCTTGCTGGCTCCCTCAGGTTAGGCCCTCCCTCCATCCTTTTATCTCCCATTCTGGAAGGCTTTGTGGAATGCCACTCAAGGAGAGTGATGTCATTGCAGAGAAAACATTGAACTCACTGATATTTATACTAAAAAAGCAAAACATTTGCACCTTTCCTTGATTTAACTATTTATAGGTACAAATTATTGGCCACATACCTCACAACTTCCAGAGACACACAGCAAGTTACAGAGTCAAGACAGAACCACTGCCTTCTCCCAGTAGATTCCCACAATAGTCCATGAGGTGGGCATTGCTGTGTTTCACCATTTTGTTCCCAGATGAGCACACTGGTCACATAAGGAGTAATAAGTGGAAGGACAGAGAATTGAGCCTGGGTCAACCTGGCTGTGAGCCTGGTTAAGCCTGTGCTATTTCAGGCTCAGCAAGAAGAGGGGCTGCAGAGGGAGATGGGGACCAAAGGTGGTGGTGGAGTGGTGGATGTTCCTTGTCTGAAAACTAAAGATAATTATGCCTTCCTTGTGGGGCTGCTGTGAGGATTTTGTGAGATATATGCTGAAAGCACTTTTCATAGTCCCCATCTCATAGCAAGTGCTGAAGAAATGGGAGCGTGGAGAGAACAGGTAGGGTTTGTGTGGACACTGATGGCAGAGAGGTGGTGCCCAGCCATGCCACTGTCCTGTTGAACGTGGTCAGAGACAGTTCAGGTAGCCCCATCTCTACTTCCTGGAATAATTCACTCTTCAAAGCAAATGTCACCTGGATTTGAGAGGTACTTAGCCAGAGCGCTTGCCTCCCTTCTGGTTGCAACCCACAGCTACCAGCAAGCCCTACGAGGACTCTCCACTTCTGCCCTTAACCCGTCTTGCTTCAGGGTCAGGTCCTTCCCTCTGGAAATGGCCTGCACTGACACGTCAACATTTTGTTTTCTGTTTGCTTTTTAGTATTTTGTCCCATCTGAGGTTTCATCCCTGATTTGCCCTTTCTCATCTCTCCTGGCATTCTCTCAGGGTCTGGGGCCCAGAATGGGGTCAGGAGGGAGAGTGTGTCTGTATGGAACCTCATTCTCCATGGCTCTCTAACTGCACATGCAGGCCTGTCTGTCCCTGCTGTCTGTAACAGTGTCCTTTCAGATCTCACTATAGCTTGCTCCTTTACCTCCTTCAGATCTTTGTTCAAATATCACCTTCCAAAGTGAAGCTTTCCTTGGCCGCGCTATTTAAAATTGCACTCTCCACCCTCAGCCTGCACCACATCCTCTTTC
>NW_006443119.1:3887612-3902923 GCF_000325575.1 Pteropus alecto
TCTGTCACCACCTGATAACCAATATATTTTACTTATTTATGTTCTGTTTCCACCCACAGTATGTATTCTGTAAGGGCAGGATTGAGTTGGTTTTGTTGATGTAGAGTAGTGCCTGACATATTGCAAGTGATGAATAAATATTTGTCGAATGAATGAATGAACGAATGAATATCACACAACTCTCATGTTCCTGAATCCCCTGGGCTGGCTGGGCAGTGTGTCACCAGCCCAGGGTCTCAGCAACCCATTTACCATTGACTTTGTCTGTCAGTTTCCAATGCTTTTCCACTATTCATTTCCGAAAGGGAAAAACTCAAGAAGCCAGTGCTCTTGGAGATACAGCCAGACGAATGGAGGTTGGGAAGTGGATGGAGAGGAAGGTGTTGCTCTGGGCAAACTGAAGGTGCATTGAGGGGGAAAATGGGAGGAGGGCAAAAGGAAAAGAGAGGAGTCAACTTTGGTTCATTTATTCCTTGCCTTCAGCCTTGAAGTGGAAAATCACTGTGGAGGCGGAGAGAAAGTAGGCTTGGCCTTTCATGGCCAATGGAAAAGAGAGTTGGAGGAGAGGAAGGTGGGTGAGGGAGAAGCGGAAGGCTTCAGACACTCTATTTAGTTTGGCTCACCTGTGGGGAAAAAGCATAGGTCTGTGCAGGCATGTGAGTGTGCGTCTAGGTGTGTAGGACTAGGGCTCAGGGGGTGCAGGTGGAAGAGAGAGTCTATGACTGTGGAGGCTGTCTGTGAGCATGTGTTTACTGAGGACTGGGGATTATGGGTGCAGAAAGGTGTGTGTCCTGTGTGTAGGTGGGTGAATAAGCATCTGTGTGCTTGCACATGGCTCTGTGGAGAACAATATGTCCCATTCCTGCCTCTACAGCTGAGGGAGGACTTTGAGAGCGTGGCAAACAGCCCAAGGAGTAGTGGAACTGGGAAAGGGCTGGGCGATAGGGCTCCAGGGAGGGAACAGTAAAGGGTCTGGGGTCAAATCTGTGGAAGAGTAGGCTAAAGAATAAATTAGTAATTGTCTCTTCACAAAGAAATGAATTTTGTCCCAGTGGTTATGGAGGTAGACAAAAATAAAATGCACTGAAGTTATATCCAGAGAAATTTAGGTTAGACAATGAAAAATGATCTTCTTGACTTGGAAGGCTATTAGCCTCTGGAATGTCTTAAAAATCAGGAGGAAGGTCTTCAATAATAGGGCCAGTCCCATCTTCTTGAAGTGGAAAATGGGCAATTCTGCCTGGGAATCCTCATACACACTCATTTCTTCATTTACATATTTGTCCATCCAACATTGGTTTTCTATCCTGTCAGACCTTATGAAGGATACAAAGATTATTAATCCATGGTCTCTTTGCTTAAAGAGTGCACAGTCTTGTAGGGATGAAACATGGATAGCAGCCATGATAACTCAGGAAGCCCGTGATGCGCATCTCCAGAGAAATGCAAATGGGCTCTTCTGGAGGACCACTCGCCAACCTCTCGGTCCTGGGTCATTTCCAGAGTAAAGTCTGGTGGTGATGTCATGGCAAGCTGAGGCCACTATTTCAGGGATTCTCTCCCCTGATCTGCCCAGGGGAGTGGGGCTGCAGGTTAGGGGGGATCCTCTGGAAAAAGGAGCTGTCACCTGCTCTGTGGTCAGAGGTCAAGTTACAGTGGGGGGCTATATGTTTCTTGCCTGGAGTGGTGAGGACCAGGGATTGGGTAGGGACAGATCAACATCACAGAGGTGAGATTGGGGGTGTCAGAGAAACATCTCAGACACCAGGGCTGTCACACCATTTCACTCACTGTTGGAGGGATTTGAATTTTGAATTGTGTTTCCATTCAAGAAACATGGCTCAATGTGGGGCTGAACCATGATGATGATGATGATGATGGTGTTCGTTACCACTTTTCTGCTAGTCATTGTACTAAGAGCCTTACCTGTATTTTTAATTTCATTAGAAGGCAATGCATCCCTGGGTGCTAGGGTATATAGCAGTCAACAAGGCAAATATAGTCTGTCTTCCTGCAAGGAGCTAGAGGAGTAAAGGGCCAATTATGACATAATGTGATACAGGTTGTGATAAGGGGATTATAGGTGCTGAGAACCCACAGGAGGGGCCTTAACACCGGAGGGGTGTCAGTGAAGATTTCTGGAAGATGGTGATGTCTGAACTGAGGATTTAAGGATACTTAGAAGCATGAAAGAGAGGCCAGTGGTGATGAGGAGAGTGTTCTAGGTACACAAGTGGCAAGTGCAGAGGCTGAAGACGAGAATGTGCGGCACTGAACTGTAGGATGTATGTGTCAGAGGAGTGCAGGGTAGGATGCTGAGAAATACAATGGAAAAGGGGAGTCAGGACCAGATCATCCAAGGAGCTTCAAAGTCAAATTGTGAACATTTCGTTAAGGGCACGGGGAGGCACTGAAGGATTTTAAGCAAGGGAACAAAGAGATTAGAGTTGTGCTCTATTTAGAAAGTTTCCTTAGGCCGCAGAGTAGAGAACGGCCTAGGGTTGGGAAAGACTACTGAGACAGGCAGCCTTGAGGAGGATACTGCAGTAGTTAAGGCTGAAGTGAGAGTGGCCTGGGTTAAGGAAGGGCCAGTGGGGGCGAAAAGAAGAGGATGAATTTCAAAATTGTTTAATTCTCTCTGGTTGACTGTACAGAGAGAAGGGGAAGAGAGACAGGCTTCTGGCTTTGTCGACTAAGCAAATGGTGTTGTCTGTCGCTGAAATAGGAAATCCAGGAGAAGGGGCTTGAGACCACCACAAGATATTATTCTCTCCCATTTTACAGATGAAGGAACTGAGGCTAAGAGAGCAGAAGTCTCTTGCAGAACCTGGCTAGTGGCTGCTCTGAGATTTAAACTTGTGACAAAACAAGTCCAAGCGAATTGTTTGCTCTATCATGAGGCTTCTCTGTGAGGTGGCTGACCCTGGGGAAGGGTTTGGCTAGCGGCCAGTCTGAACTGTGGTTATTCTATGGGTGGAGGCCAGGGCCACAGTGAGGAAGGGAGAGGTCAGGCCTGGGAAGAGGTGCAGGAAGTTCAGCTTTGCAGCAGCCACCCCTCCAAGGCAAACAAAGATATGGCCGCTTCAGAAGGAACTGATGGAGAAACCCTGAGGCCCAGTCCCTGGATCCTGCAACTTAAGCTTTCCCTCCTCAAGGCTCCCTGACCTTTCCAGAACCCCCTGACAGCCCAGCTACCATCACAACCACCAGGAGACTATCTGAGAGCAGCACTTTCAAGGCGGTTCCATAGGAAATTCCAGGGAGCCTTGTCACCTCTTGAGAAGGTTTTAGTATTTTTATATCCTTTGGAGAGAAGGAAGAAACTGAAACTTAGAGACTTTATGTGCCAGACCTAGGGTTCTTGAGAGCAGAAAGTGTACCATATGTGTATCTTCATAGGGCTCATGGTTCTCAGCACAGTAGTACCTGGCCTAGAAGGAGCTCAGTCAAAGGTCGTGGCTTTGAATTGGTTCTGCATATACCGGAATCCAGGTGGCTGGACTCTGGTCACTCATTGGAAGTTGAAAAGACCTAAAGTCAAGCACCTGTGTGAATGGGGCTAGCTGTAGATTCCAGCAGACCTGGGTGGTTGGGATACCCCGGGCACTGTCCTGTATCTTCCTCAACCCTGACACGAGTCTCAATTTTGTGAAACATATTCTGTTCTCTAAGTGATGTTCCCAGACTGGCGGCACTGAGATCACTGGGGTGCGGGTTAGAAATGCAGACTGAGTTAGTCCTACTAGGCTGAGAGTCTGGTGGAGGCTGTGGGGATGATGACTTGAGTTTGTATTTTAAACTGGCTTTCCTTGTAATTCTTAGGCACTGTCCTAGGAGATTTGGAGAGAAGTTTTCCAACACAAAAACTGAGGGCCTTGGCCTAATGCCTTGAATGGGAGTTGTCCCTACCCCCTACCCGCTACCCTTGCACTGTTTGGTGACTGTGGCTGGGTTGCCAGGGTAACCAGGCTGTGTAACTTCCTGGCTTTGGCAGTTTTCCCCTCCTTGGCCTTATCTCAGCATCCGCCACCCAGTCCAGGGCCTGTGCTGGTCACGTAGGCAGGGAAACTGGTGACAGGCAAGTGGAGGAGTGTCCAGGGCACCAGGGCAATGCCGGCTCAAGCACCTGGGGCAGGCAAGAGGGTGGGGTGATGTTTTGAAAGAGGTCAGAGAGGGAGGCCGCAGATTATTTAATGTCTTTCCCCTCTGCCTGGGGGATATCTATCTTCCCAGTAGAAATGCCGCCAGGTAGGGGATGAGGTTTGGGGAGAGGTGGAGGGGTGGTGGTGGGGGGTGTGACCAGAAAAGGAGCTCTCTCTGTCAGTTCTCTGGAGAGTCAGCTCCTCATTCATTGCCCCATGCCTTGGGTGGGAGTCGCTGCTATCAGAAGGTGATACTGCCCTTCTGGCATGTGTCCTCTGCTCTTTCCTTTCCTCTTTACTCTGCATCCAGGGTCTCCAGCCCCAGGCACCCCCAGTAGTCTCCACTTCTGCTCCCACCCTAACCATCTCCCAGCCCTCCCCCACTTCCCTGCCCTGACCCCTAGTGCCATTCCACTCACTTTGTCACTGATGCTCACAATCTTTCTCCTTGGTCTAGAATTTCTTCTTGTTCCTCAAACTCTCTCCATGCTCCTGTCCTGTGCCTCGTTTCTTAGGCTGTAGCTGGAAGGCCCTACAACTTTTAAGAATGAGAAAGAGTTTTGAAGAAAGAAGGAAGGCAGCAAATACTTTGAGTAAAATAATTTATGCATTTAAGTATTTATTTATGTTTTAAGCAGTCCTTTGTTTTAAAAAGACTTGAAGGCAGTTCCTAGAGTTCAAGTGTTCCAGAAAGAATGATTAGTGAAATAGCTTGTCAGGCACCCTTGCAACTGAGGATTTACAGTCTGATTCCTGTCGTGTTTATACTACAGTGAGGACAAAGACTCCCCTCACCGCCACCCAATATCTCCCTGCTCTGGAGAAAGGAAAAGAGAAGAAAACCACAAGGCACTGTGCAAATTGATTGTTGAGCCTCATCTCTTCACGGAGCCTCTCTTTTGGGTTGTCATCCCATCTCGCAGATAAGGAAACAAGGCCCAGGTGGGTAGGCAGGTTGCCCAAGTTTTTCAGCTATAGGTAGCTGAGCCAGTGTTCAGACCCTGCTGGTCTGGCTCCAGAATCAGTCACTGCTTTCCTTCCTCACTGTGTTGCTCCAGGGAGAACCGCTCATGGGGGACCTTTTTCCAGGCTGTTCTAGATGGAATTGTTGACTGTGAACCAGCCTAGAAGAAATAATAATTTACTGAGAACTGAGTGGGCATCCCAGAATTCCCTTCACTACTAAAATGGGAGCAGATGCTGCCAGGGCAAAGGAGGCAGGTCCAGAGGGAGGGAGTAGGCCTCAACCTCAGAGAACTCCCGGGATGTGTATAGCAAGGAGTTCGGAGAAAACATGAACAAAACAGACTATTATGAACAAAGAACTTCATGCACTTAACACAAAGACTTCTGTAGAAATGTGGCAGCCTCATCTCTTTTGCTCATTCTACACATGTAGCTCTGCTACCCTCATGCTACACCCAGCCTCAGCATCTCTGATCCCTGTGCTCAGGAGGGCAAGTTCCCAAATGCATTTAAAGGAGAGAAAGAGCGATTGAGGAGAGCCAGGACTCAGTCTTTCTTCTCACTCATCTTGGTCAGGATACATCCTCATTTTAACCAAATGGCTCCTCTGGGTCTTGTCTCCTAGGCTCCTCATGTTTAAATGTGCCTATTCATCACGGAGTCAAAATTCTTCTCTCTCTCTCACCTCAACCAGTGTTGGGGGCACCTCAGGAGGCCGGTAAAGTGGGACTTGCCTGACCGGTCCTGGGAAGGTTCCAAGGCTGGTTTGGGTGAGGGGGAACGTGGGACCCAGCCCAGCCTGGGGTTGATGGGTTCTGCTTCCAGTTCCTCTCCTGGCTCTGATTTCCTGGCCCTTGCCAGCAATTCCGAGACTTCTTGGGGAGTGGCGACCTACTAGAAAGGGTCAGGCAGCTGGAGGTGGGGTTAGGGTTGGGCTAAGGGCTAAGAATCAGGACTTGCCCTCTTCTCCAGGTTCGTAACCCTTCCTTCATTATTCTCACCTGTGGGGCAGTGAAAACGCTGAAAATGGGGACAGAGCAGAGGACAATGAAATGAGAGCTTGGGGATGGAGTAGAAGAAAGACCTCAAAGATGCCAGCAAGTAGAAATGAGAAGAAGAAAAGAAAGGGCTCAGGGGGAGAAGGTGGAAGAGGGCAGTGAGGGCAGGAACGGGCACCCGTTCCAGCCCCACTGGATATGGCTACGCTTTTGTGCCAAGTTTTGCTGAGAAGGGAAAAGCTACCGTCCTACTTATCAGGGGTGGAACTGAGTTTTGTGAGAGGTGAAGCTTATACAATTTTGGAAGCCCCGCTTAAGAAAAACAATATAAAATTATTAATATGAAATTAATTATAGAAGTAAACATTTATTTAGAATAATAAATCACAAATTATAAAAACTTAAAAATCTAACAAGTACTATAAATATCATAATATCTAGAAGAGTAGCATAGATTTGTATGAATCTGCTGCTTGAAACAACTTTCAAGTAATTCACTCTTACCTTTTTTGGCTGCTTATTCTTTGTCTTCCTAAATGACAATGATTTTAAAATATTACTTTTTATAGAGAAAATAGAAAAATAACTCAGTCTTTCTTCTGGCATGGATTGATCAACACATTTATTTTTGTGATAGATTAGAATGTTTCTTTCATTGCACAGTTTATTGTTGGTAAAATCGTATCAATTTTTATGATGTCGAATTTGGGAACATTTGCGCCAAATTTCTTATGTAAGTTGTAGGATTTCAAGACATTGTTCAGTAATTAGTCTTAAATGTTCTTTCCCTTGATGGCACTCATTAACCAGATTGTCACAAGTCCTCATTTTAGTGCACTCTCCATCAATGTCAATGTTTTATGTCGAATCAAGAATTTAATATTTTCTTAATGTGTTCATATGATTTTCTTCTCTGAGTTAATTAGATTATCAAACAATCCAAGTGCCTGTTTATTATATTTAAAACTTGTCTATTCTTTTTGCTGAATTACCTGTTTTGGTATAATCTTAAAATTTTTGTTACAATTTGCTTCTCGGTTTCAAAACAATTTCTACTGATTTCATGATTCGTTTTCATCACTTTTGTTTCATAAACCCATTAATTTTTTAAACTGAAATCATAATTGACATAACATTATATTATTTCAACATAATGATTTGATATTTGTATATATCGCAAAAATGATTACCACCCCAATAAATCTAGTTAACATCCATCACCATATGTAGTTATAATTTTTTTCCTTGTGGTGAGAACTTTTAAGATCTCTCTTAGTAACTTTCAAATATACAATACAATATCATTAACTACAATCACCTTGCTGTATATTACATCCTCAGGACTTATGTTGTAAATGAAAGTTTGTACTTTTTGATCACCTTCACCTATTTTGCCTCCTCCCCCAGCCCCACCACAATCACCAATTTGTTCTCTATATGTGAGTTCATTTTGTTTATTTTTTAGATTCCACATATGAGATCATAGTATTTGTCTATCTCTGTCTGATTTATTTTATTTAGCATAATGACCTTGAGGTCCATCCATGTTGGGCTACAGAGAAGAGGGGGTCATGACACCAAGGGAAGGAAGGGTGCCAGGGACAGAAAAGCCCTTCCTTTACTCCCAAGTCCCGAGGGTTGTGCTCCCCCTCTTCAGGCCTGCCCCTGTATAGTAGCTACTCTGGCCTCTTCTCTCTCTGATCCCACCTTCAACACTTTGTGCTCTCTCACCCCCAATCTCGTCCTTTTGAGGATCCCAAAGGAGATAAGGCTGGGAAGTCTGGAAAAGGAATGAAAAGATCCCTGGAGTGAGTCCTTTTAAAAGCAGGTGGAGGTTACCCCATCTTCCTTCCTCCATTCCCCTGGGGCTTGTAAACAGCTCTCAGTACCCCTAGCTCTGCAGCCAGTCCTCCTTCAGCCCGGAGTATGCCATAGGGCGCAGTGATTGGCTTTGAAACACAAAAGTCAAGCTGGAGTAAGCTTCAGAAAGTTCACCTATGAAGGTTTGGAGAGAGGTTTAGGAGTGGGAAAGCACCACTTCTTTTTGGCATAAGAATTTAGCCAATCAACACTGGAGTGAAAAATGTCCTTGGTCAGGTGGGAAAGCTTTGGTAAGAGTTGGGGCCAGTCGGCTGTGGGGTTCAGTTCAATTTTGTCTCTGCAGACTGGGAAGTTATAAGGGCTAAACCAAATTGGGAAAAATCATAAAACTCCTAAAAGCTCCTTGAGAACAGTACATACAAACTGGGAAGCATTATGGACATGGTTCCATGGTGTAGCAGTTGGCACGTCTGCTTTACATGCAGAGAGTCCTGGGTTTGTGCCCCAGTGCAGCCACAGTCCATGGTCTACGGCCATGCCACCCTGAACAAGCAGAGATGTCTGATTTGGGAAGCTAAGCAGGGTAGAACCTCGTTAGTACTTAGATAGGAGACCACTAGGAAGACTAGATGCTGTAGGTGTAAATAATAATAATAAATAAACAAATAAAAACAAACTGGGAAGCATTAAATTGTAGGCTCCCTAAAGAGGCTATTAAACTCTACCATTCTGAGATAGAGGTCTGAGGCCCACGTTTTAAGTGACTGTTCCTAAAACTACATACACATCCTCATGGCTGGAAGTTCTTTCTTTGGGTCTACCCAGACTCTCCTGTTTTGAAACTTGTTTCTTCTGATCCTGCTTGCTTCCCTGCAGACTAAACCCTCATCAGAGTTTGGCTTGGCACCTCACTCGGGCAACGGTAACCATAGTAACTTAAGTGGGGTGTCTAGGGAAAACCGGGACCCTGGGCCTGGCTCTTCAAAGGGCTGCAGCAGTTAAACGCCCCTGCCTTCGCCCCCTCTAGTTCCTTCAGGGTTCCGGTCTTGACCCAAGAGTTCAGCCAAAGCCAAAGCCGAAGCCGGGAGAGGGGCGCACCAGAGAGGACCAGTCTTTCAGAGACCCGGCTCCCGCTCCAGCGTCTGCCCGACTGGTCAGAACAGGGGGTTCGGGTTCCTGTGGCCACCAGCAAGCCGCCTCGGACAGCCCCAGCAGAGGGCAGAGGCGGGGCAGAGGGTGGGGCCTAGGCCGCGGCACACGGGCTCTCGGTTGCTATGGCAACACGTCAACACCCAGCGCCTCCCTGGCTGTGCGGACGGCGGAGGCAGTGGAGGCGCGGCTGAGATGGTGAGGTCCCGGGTGGTGGAGGAGGACCTTAGGTGGCGTCTCAAGGGGTCCTGAATGGGGTCGGATTTCTGAGCCAGGAAAGTGGGGAGCTGGGAGAGGGCAGAAGTTCGGTCAGGGTCTGGATGTCAGGAAGGCCCAGGAGTGGGGCAGACACCCCACTAGAAGACGCAAGGGAAGTCCTAAGGAACTTCCTCCTCCAAAAGAAGAATTAAGGGCGAGGTCGATAGGGATTGAAAGCATGGAGTGGTGCTGAGCCTGGAAGTTGGGGAGAAAGGGATGTCTCAGCCTTTTCCCCTTCTATCAGGCTGGGGCCAACATGGGCTGGGGACTGTAGGATGTGATGGGGAAAAAACCACTGGTGAGGAGGCCAGATACCAGGTTATAGATACTTGTTCTGCCACGAACTAGCAGAGTGACAACAAATAAATCACATAATATTCTTGAGCCTCAGTTTTCTTTTCTGTTGTTGGGGCTTGGGTCACTCTGTACTTACTCAGCAAACATTTGTAAATGATTGAATGAAGAGGGTACCAGGTTTGATAGTCCCTGGAGAGGGATTGGGACTGATCTGTCCAGCTTGGGGTCCCTGAGATTGCAAGCGTCAGGAAGGCTGGGAGGCATAGTACAGGGGACCTATGGACCCCAGTGAGGAGTGTGTTGGTCCCTGAGGGATAATGGAGAGGGGCAGAGGATAGATGTTGGAGCCTTGGGTTATTGGAAATAACCTTAGAATTTCTGGGGGCACAGCAGAAGGCAAAGGTGGCACCTTGGGTGCACTGGTGGACATACTTCATGCCCAGAGGTGACACTGCTTTTCCGGTTCAAATGCAGTCTCCCCAAGTAGAAATTTCAGAAGAGCTTTGTTAATTATAAACAAGTCTCCAGAAAAGAGCTGTTTTCCTCTTCTGAAGACTCCCTGTGGTGTTGCAATGGAGTCCCTTTCATTTAGGCACTTATTATGCATATTGTTCCAAGCTCTCCTCAGTGCCTTTCAGGTTCAGTGGTATACATCTGTCTGTGAGGGCCTAGCATCACACCTGGCATCTAAGGGCATACAGTAAGTGTTAGTTCTTTTTTTCTCCATTTTTAAAACTTTCATATTTCTAAGCCAAATTAATCAGTGAGTTGCACCTGGGCTAGACTTGTGGGCTTCTCTGCACCCAGATCAGGGATTCCCTGTCCAAGGACCACTCAGGGCAGAGGTTTGGCCTGCTGACTGAGCACTTCTGAAATCTCATGGACAGGACTGGGCATAAAGGCACCTTTGAGAAGCAGCGGGTCAAGTTAGTGATCTCTGCTCTTCTGGAAGACCAGGTGTGTGCAAGTGAGTGTGTGTACATGTGTGAGTGTGTGTGTGTGTCTGTATATTGTATGGTGCTACTTACTAGCTTTTTAGAGTGTTTGGGGGAGTGGGGAGAGTTGGTGGTTGGGGGAGATTCACAATTATGCAGACCTCTAGGACTCTTAAAAACAAGGAATAAACTATATCCTCAAGAAGGAGGGATGGACTTCGGTACTGACTAAGATGTCTTCAGATGGCATCCCACAGAAGGCCATCCTGGTTCCATGTGAGGAAAGAGGTGAACTGAGTGGATTACTTAGTGAAAGACAAGGCACCTGCTGCCTGGGCATCCCCACCTCAGTAACCAAAGCCTACAGTAAAAGGAAGCAGAATCAGGTCAAGAGCTTGAAGCCTGAATTTGCTAGCTTGCAGGGAACCTATATGCATAAGAGGAACTAGATCCAGGGTGGAGAGAACATCCAGAAAAGGACATGCCTTCATCTTTATTCAGTTAACAGATGTTACAGTTCTATCTGAACATCCTGGGTCCCGGGACAGAAAATGCTGCAGTTTTTAAAGGACTGGACTCTCCTGTGTTCAGAGTTGGGGCTTCAGGCCCACTGCTAGGTTTTGTTTTCAAATAGAAATAGTTTTTTTTGTTGTTGTTGTTGTTAATAAAGAGTTACCTACTCATTGCAGAAAATTATTTAATATAAGGAACATCTTAAGATGATACCACTCACCTGAAATTAAACATTTTTGTCAACATTCTTTTAGTAACATATTCTGGGAGCGTACCCTCATACAAACATTTTTATAGGGATACTTACATTTTTTTAAATAATCTGGTTTTGTTAAAACAATATGTTATGTTATCCTATGTCAGTGACTAAGTCAAAATCATCATCGGATTGACCAGCTAATCTAACTGTACTGGAGTTTCTCCCAGAACTCTGAGCAGTAGCCAAATTTTTGTGCTCCTGGGGTGGGCACAAAACGGGAAAGGGAGTTGGCTAGGTCTCCAAGATGAAAATATTAAAGCAGGGCTGGCATCTTTATCTGTCCCTAATCATCATCTTCTCTAATCCCTCTTGCCTTCTCAGTTATTAATACTAGTTTTTTGTTTTTTTTTTAATCAGGCTCTCTTCCTTTTCTTCAAGAGCTGCCTGCCCCCCACGCCCCACCCCCCAAGGACTAGACAGGCTTCCTTCTAGACACTGTTCAGCTTCTTGGGGACATTTATTTGGTCAGGCAAGAAATAAAACCAACTCTTAACCTCTTGACAGAACCTCTCTGCTACTGCCTTTGGCCCAGAGGGATCTAACTTTTCATTTCTGCTTGGTTCTTAATTTTTTTTCTAGCATTTTTACACATTGACCTCTCTAATCCTTCTTGTTAGTCTTGGCAAGATGGTTATTCTAACCCTGGTGGATGGCTGGTGGCTTCAAAGTCAGCATTCCCCATTGAGGTTTTCTCAGCCACCCAACCCCAGAGCTTAGTGCTTTTCTCTGCCCTGCCCAGTGTGGCTACTTTTCTGTGGTCATCTGTTTTCCTTCCTTTGTTCTGACTTCAAGGTGCAGGCAGTCGAGTATCTCTTGGATAATTTCCTCCTGACCTGGGTACCAAGGGTGTAGGAAAGAAGTGGTCTGGTGTCAGCCTTGAGGAACCCACAGTCTGATGGACACCTGAGCACATGGGGAAATCCTGCAGGAACCCTTGAAAAGAAACGGGAAAGCAAATGCAAAACAATAATAATGCTTTCCATCTGTACTCCAGCCCTTTCACATACATTATTTTCCACAGTGCAGGCTATACGTGATACAGAAAATGTGGAGTGGTGGAGTGATCTGGACTCGGGCAGGTGTATTCCAGAAAGGCTTCCATCTAATCTGGTCTGTAGCTCTTAAGAAGTTGTCTTGCTTGGTTTCATTCATTAATTCACCATCAAATGCCTACTGAGCTCCTATAATGTGTCAAGACGTCATCTTTTTCCTTAATTATGTACAGAGCTCATACCACCCCTCATGATCCAGTTCCTTCCACCTTCTCCAGTTATTCCCAGTGCTTACCCTCAGTCCCACCTATCGCAGTTTCTATTCATTTCCTCTTCTATTTTTGGTGTAAAGGGGAGCAGTTGCTAACCACTCACCATGAGTCTGTTATTAGGCATTCTTGGGGCTGCTATGTTTGCCTTTTAATAAATCCGAGCTTTTCTGCTTTGTTCTATTGGGCCTGACTGAGGCTGTGAAGGGTGGTTCCCTCCATAAGCCTGTTGCTGGCTGTGCCAGGCAGTAAGGGACAGGGCACACAGTAGTCAGTGGTCCTTGTATGGAACAGAGCCAGCTGGAGAATAATTGCTCAATTTAGTGTGAAACCTAATACAGGTGGAACAGGTGCTGCTCATGGCAGATGACAGAGAGCTTTCGAAACACACTGTCCAGTGTTTAGTGACTTGGCATTCACAGTGCATTTCTCTGTCTATCCTGTCCCCTTGACAGCTGCTGATTTCCAGGCTTGGGAGACCCAATGTATGTAGCCCATTCCCCCAGGACATCCCGGCTTAGAGAACTGTAGGAGTTGTGGGCTCCTGCAAAGTGAGAATTGTATTAAGCCTGAGGCTGTCCTGTAGTCTTCACAGAAATCGTCTTCTGGAGGCAGACTTCTCCTCTGGGGACTGAGCTGAAGCTGGATGAGCTTTGAGAATGAGGTTGTGTTAATCAGTGTTCCTGGTTATAAGCAGCAGAGTCAGAACTCAGTTCTGAGAGCTGAAAGCTCATGGACTTTACACCACGGCTGGGAAACTAGGCTTGGCAAATGGGAACAAAGGGAGGAGTTGCAGCCAGAACAAAGGCCAAAATCACAACCCAGCACTGGTCTGTTGAGGACCTTAATGCTGGCAGCTTTGGCTATGGAGTACTGCTACTGGTGTCCTTATCACTGGGTATGGCTGTGACTGCTGAATTTGCCAGAAAGAATTTCCTCGTTCTTCTTGCATCGCTAGTTTCCTGTTCCTTGTCAGGCTTGGGCGATCTGATTGGTTTGCTCAGGCTTGGAGGGAAAATATCTGGTGTCTTTAGCTTTGATGGTCAGAAATGAGCCTTGTCTTCCTCAACTCATTAGATGGAACTCTCCAAACATAGAAAGGCACTGGATGGTTAAAACTGATTGGTGCACACTACAGGGGTCCCAGGAGTGAAAGCCATATGGTGGATGCTATGCACTGGTTTGTCTGATTGTAGCTGGCAATTAGTCATGATTATTAGGCACCAACCCTGTGCCAAGCTTTTCTATCTTTAATGTCCTGTGGTCCCCACTGTAACCTTGTAAGATTGTGGAGATGTGAAGGAGGTCAAATAGTACTGTCATTTATGAAGGGGGCTTGGAACTTAGGCTAAGAAGACTGGAGGTAAAGAAAACATTATACACTTCTGGGTAGATAAGTCCAAGTCACCTCACAAGAATGTCCTTGTGGGAAATTGGGACTGGGCCAACAATGAGGTCATCCTCCCTCCTCATTTCTTTCTTCCATTCTTCCATATGGCATGATGACTTGGCCTTCTTCAACTCAGAGACTACAGAAATGCTCCTCACTGAGCTAGTGTGCCTGGTGCCTACCCAGAGAACCCTCTGCTTCTGTGGAGGTGTCCCTTACATTTCAGGTTTACTCAGGTGCTTTCCCTCAGTGCTTTTCGGCATGTACTCCGACCCACTGCGGCATGGGCGGGTGAAGTGTTTACCTTGCTAAGGGTGCAGATGGCACTCAGCACTCATGGCTCAATCTTTCTGCTTCTTGCAGCCGTTAAGCACAACTGGCGTCCTGAGCTCCTCTTCTACCACTTCCAACAGGTCGAGAAATAGGACTCGCTATCGGACCAAAGCTGTAAGCTCTGAGGTAGACGAGAGCCTCTTCGGAGGTATCAAGGTAACCCTCACCTAGTCCCTACAGGTAGCTGTCACCTGGAGGCAGTGACCTGGACTAGTGTTGCTTAGGACAAAGCTAGCATGGAACACATCACCCCCTCTCCCAGATAACTCTGTGACGAAGACAGAGGGGAATTCTGAAAACCCGCTGTAGAGCTCTGATATTTAGTGGGGCCCATGTAAACAGGACACCTGGCTTCCTCTACCCACACAAGCCTCACGTCTATACAGCATTGAAAATCTGTTGTAATGCCAGAGGAGAGGCTTGGCTGCAGAGAGCTTGATAGTTACTCAGTGAACACTCCATGATGAAAACATTCGAGGGCCACTGGACTAAACTTGCAGACTCAGAGCGACATATTTACTCCTCTGTCCAAGAACAACATCAAACACAAAGTCATCTTCCTTTCCTAGGTGCTCAACTAATACAACTTCTTAGCTATGGGAAATGGGCAGGTCTTTATTTGCAAATGTCGTCCTGACTAAGAGGTCGACAACTCCTTTAGTCTAAGAAGGAGAGCTGGAGAGTTACTTGGGAATAATCTTAGTACATGTTGAGTTAAGTAGGTGAAAGGGAAGAGAGGCAAGGCTAGAAAGAGAATGAGACATGGAGAGAAGGGCAGTGAGAGAGAGATTAAGAAAGAAAAGAGAAAGGGAAGAAATATACCAGTGGAGGCACGGATACTGGTGTGAATACCACGGGCAGTGGGTGGGTTGGGGAGAGAAGATGTGATATCTATTCCTGCTCCCCACTGTCCTCATTGTGAGTCAAAGGGACTTTCCAGAGAGTTCAAGACAGGCATCTTTCTGTATTTAGAAGACCCCCACCCCCCC
>NW_006443119.1:3903234-3923113 GCF_000325575.1 Pteropus alecto
AAAGGAATGTCACTTTTAGTCAAAGCAAAGATAGACTGGGAAATGGCTGATTCTCCAGGAATAGCAAAAGGAGCAGTTAGAAAAATGCCTGCTCCTGGCCCTTTTTCTTTGGCCTTACTGCTGGGTGAGAGTCCAGGAACTCTCTCAACCAACAGTAGGGGGCAGAAGGAGCCTGTGGCATGACTGACTTGTGCCTACTTGGAAGCAGAGATAGGCACCAGGTGGCAGCAGCACTCTGGGACCTCTGCAAAGTGAAGTTCTCAGGACAAGAGGGACCTCCACTCAGGATCACAGTTACTGCTTTAATGACAAGTGAAATTCTCTTGTGTTCAAAAATTTTCTGAAATGTTTTATTTTCTTTTTATCTAACTCATGGTCAGAAAATTTTGAAAAAAAAAAAAGATATACATAATTCATATTCTTGCTGAATTCTAACTTCCTGACTTTCTCACCACATTAGATTTAAGGGCAGGTCTCTACCAGGCTGTTTAGCCATTTCTAACTCCCTCCAAATGGGCTTTTGGGGGCGGGGATCAAAGTAAATCAATCATTACAAAAGATGAAAAGATGTGAATATCAGATTGGATGAGTCTGCAACAAATTATATTGCTTCAGGCCAACAGTGTGGTCCAAGAGAGAATTATTCCTTCTTCCATAAGTCATAGAGGGAAGAGAATGTAGGGACCTACAATTTTCATTCCTGTTAGGAATGGACACACACTAGCAACCCCCACTTCCCATCTGTCCAGGGGTATCTGCACAAGTTAAATAGAGGCCTTGTTCTCAGAAGAGCTGGTCATTACAGGATACATCTGGCTAAGTTCAAGTGCAGAGCACCACACTGCTTTCGCAGTGCCATGGCTAATCTGGGTGATCCTGCAGCCTGGGTCTCAGCCAGCCTCCCCTGCCATTGCATGGGGTTGAAGCCCCAGGAGAGGGGAATTCTATACTTGAAGTTAGGACTGACCAGCAGGAAGTGGGGTGGCCAGCTTCTAAGCTGTCCTTGCTGAACCCATAGCCCCTGGCCCAGATCGACAGCCCCATCGTGCTGCTCCGAGATAAGCATGCCATTCAGAAAACTTTCGCTACTCTGGGCTGGGACCACAAGCCAGAGACCATTCAGCTTATCACCCGAGACATGGTTCGGCAACTCATGTGAGTATCCAGGGCTCACACCCTGCCCTCTTGTCTCAGCCTGAACTTCCGCTGAGGGCCTGTGCAGGAAGATGGAGAAACTCACTTGGTTTCACTGTCAGTCAAGTCCCTACTTTTTTCCTACTCATTTCCCTTGTTTGTTTCATGTTCTCCTTCCTTTTTCTTCATCTTGGCACCTCTGTTTCTCCCCCTCTTGTATCTATTATTTCCATTACCCTTGGTTTCCAGCTCCTTTCTCTTCCCTCTCTTCTGGCTGCTGTGGGACCTAAGGAGCTGGTAGAGGGGAGATGCTTAGTTGGCCCTCCCTGAGCCCCTATTACTACCTTGGTAAAGGGACTGGCCCACATGAGTAACTTCCTTTTGACTGCATCAAGAATCTGAAGCAAAGGGAAACTGACCAGATGCCTAATAAGCCCCCTGTCTTCCCAGACTCCAAAGCCAGAAGAGGAAATTCTTACAGGCTCTCATGTTCTTTTGGGATTAGCTCAACATGGCTTCCCCACCAGAGCTGCCCCCTTGCTTGGTCCCTTTTGTGGAGTTTAGGTCTCATTCAGCAATATGAAATGAGCCCAAACTGTTACTTGTTGATTTAGCCCTTGTGCTAGTGCTTTATTCTCTGAAACTATTCTTCCTACTCTGGCCCCACCCGCTAAAAAAGCTTAAATTTCTAGAAAACGCTGCCTGTATCATGAGCTGGGGAGGCACAGCTAGGACACAGCCTCAGGAGCACCATCTTGTCAGTCCTGGCATCAAATAGCCAGACATGGTCAGCAACCCTGTGGCCACTAGTGGGGCCAGAGAAGTGGTTCCTTCTTGGAGGGGTCTAGTGCTGAGAACACATTGGAGATGAAGTTGCTGGTTCCTTGTCAGGGCTGCTGAAAGCCCATGAGATGCTGTCTCAGATTCGGATCATTCTTGGGTATTCCAGATTCCAGGCTGTTTTGTGTCATGCTACTCAGTGAACCATGAGATCTTGGCTAAGCCCTAAATCCACTCACTCGTTTGCTCTACCTCCTGGTCCTCCCCCCACACTAGTTTTATTAGATGAGTTTTCACTTCCTGCCTCAGACGTCTGCGTCTCATTGTCATGTGCCTTTTAAATGGCCTCACCCAGAAGCAGCTTTATTCCCACCCCCTGCTTCTCCCGCCTCCATCTTTAATGTGTGTCATTTGTTTGTAATCATTATAATTACCTATTGGTTTGTTGAATAGTTGAGTGGCTAGAAAGGAGAGGTCTATAGACATGTCTCCAACTGTCGTTGATCAGACATTTTAATTAATATTTAGGGTTCAAAGCTTCTCTTTGGGCTGGATGGGCAGGGTGTTTAGGTTTCTGACTAGCATCCATTTCAACCTGTCTGGCGTCCCCTTGCCCTTTTTATGTCATCTTTGAGGAATAATCTATTTTTAAAGCTTAATTTGACAGCTTTGAGTTCTCATTCTGTGCCCAGCACTGGGCCAAAGACTAGGCCACCATGTGGTTAAGACAGATACCATGTCCTGAAGGAATTTGTAATCCAGCAAGGAAACAGGCCATGCCCAGCTGGCTGTAACACGGACAGTGAGAGCAGAACATGGTGGGCTCAGAGCAGGAGGTGGTCAGTTGGGCCTGGTGGCGGGGATTGGCATTTGTGTACGCCGAGAGGAAGGCCATGAATGGCTCTACAGAGAAGGAAACATGTAAGCTGGGCCTTTTAGAAAAAGTTCTTAAAATGTCCCTTTATAGTCTGTGATGCTGCTTCACCCTCCCCTGGACATCTTCTCCCCATTAGACCCACAATGCAGTTGGCAATCTTTCCTACACTAGCCATGTTCATGCTGGACGGTTGGCAATGATAAGGGGAGCGAGGAGAGCAGAGATGCCTGTGGAAGTGAGAGCTTTCCCTTACTTCCTTTCCCTAACTTTGCTCACTTCTTGTGTCAGCATTCCCACCAAGGATCCGTCCGGGAAATCCCTTATCATGAGCCCCGAGGAGTTTGAGCGGATCAAATGGGCATCTCGTGTGCTGACCAGAGAAGAACTCGAGGCCAGGGAGCAGGCCTTCAGAAAGGAGAAGGAAGCCATTGTGGTAGCTAAGCCCCCAAGCCCTGGTCTCAACAGGTGGGGGGCAGAAGAGAGATGTTCTGGGAAGAGGCCGGCTTCTCACAAGACTTAGAGCTCTAGTTAGAGGACCCTGGAACAAGGCTTGGATGGAGACATGCTATAGAATGAAGACCAGTTGTGGAAGTAACTGGGAGCAAGGGGAGGGGTGAGGATGAAGCCAGGCTGAGAAACTTCTGGGTTCTGATAACATGATGGAGTGAAGCAAAAATCATATCGGGTCACCTGTGGTAGCCAGGCTAGTGCCCAGGACACAGCACAGGGAACAATCACACACTGATTTAGATTGGTCTCCTGTAGGATGCAGTGACCACACGCAAGAAGATCATGAAACAGAAGGAAATGGTTTGGAGGAACAACAAGAAGCTCAATGACCTAGAGGAAGTGGCCAAGGAGAGAGCCCAGAACCTTCTGCAGAGAGCCAACAAGCTGCGGATGGAGCAGGAGGAGGAGCTCAAGGACATGAGCAAGGTGGGGGCTCTGCATTTCTTCCCTCCTCTTATTCACACTCTGGACAACATGGGCTCCAGCTGGAGGTGGGTCAAGTGGGGGTGGGGGAAGTGAGGGATTGGCTGGGGGCAGGGGAAGGGAGGTGGGGGAGAGCTGCATCTGTCGCGTGGTTGCTGTGAGTAGAGGGAGGACCAGCTTTGCTTAGTGCTAGCTGTGTGACCTTCAGCAAGTCACTTGCCCTCCCTGAGCCTCACTTTCTTTATTTGTAAAGTGAGGGTGGTAAAACTACTTGGCAGAATTATTGGCAGGATTAAATAAGCTAAAATATGGGAGAGGCTTTGCAAACTGTGGATTGATAAATAAATAAATGGGAGCTATTACTTTTATTTTTATTCCACTAGTTCAATTCTGGCCACAGAGGGTGGTACAGGCAATAGGGTTCTTTTGAAGTGCTTTAGCTGAGAGCATAAAGACCAGAGGCTCATTTGAATTCTATTTTGTTCCTCATTTGCATGTGGTTCACTTCCAAACCAAATGAAAAATGCTGACTCCCCAACCCCTTCATCTACGATTTCTGTCTCTCAGGTAAATCTTCTGGACTTATACCTCCTTTTATTTTCCAAAGCTTTTACTTCATGGTTCTTATTGATGGCGCTTGGTTATCACCCACTTCTGTGTCATATTGGGCTCTTCTGGCTTAAAAGATCTAGTGTCTTGGCCTCTGCAAAAGTGTTTTAGTTTCCCTGAGAAGTGGAACAGGGATCTTAACTGCGGTCTGTGGGTCCCTAAGGGGAACCACAAGCCTCTGAAATTTCACGGAGATTTTGTGTGTCCATATGTAAGTGAGTTTTATGGAGAGGAAGGCCCATAGCTTTTATCATATTCCTAAAGAGTGACCCATGACCCCCTAACACTAAGACTCAGTACCCTGAAAAAATGCTACTCTGGGCCTCTACTTGCACAGACTAGCACTTGGCAGGAGCTGGTAAGTGCTAGGTTCTTATTAAGGGGAAGGAAAAATATAAGAATGTTCTTGCTTTTCTGGGCTTGTGAGCAGCTATGTGCATTTCCAACACACTGGTACTACTCTGCTCCCATTTCTCCCCGCTCCAGCTTCCAGACCTCCATGGTGCATCCCTCCCTAACCTCACCCCCAGACCTTGTGCCACAATTTCATCTTCACTCCCCAGATCATCCTCAATGCCAAGTGCCATGCCATTCGGGATGCCCAAATCCTGGAGAAGCAGTTGATCCAAAAAGAACTGGATGCAGAAGAGAAGCGGTTGGATCAGATGATGGAGGTAGAAAGGCAGAAATCCATTCAAAGGCAGGAGGAACTGGACAGGAAGAGGAGGGAGGAAAGAATTCGGTAAAGAGGTGGTTTTCACATCCCCTTTCTGTCATTTTCATGTATCTTTAGGTCTATGTAGTCTTTCACTGAGGGATGAGATGAGAAATGACCATTATCATCATCTGTTATTATCTCAAAACCTTTATGAAGTGATTCATAGAACCACAGAACTTCCTAAAGCTTATTTCCAAGATCATAACAGGTGCTTCACAATCTGGCCTCAATTCAGCCTCATTTCTCACCATTTCTTGCCAACTACTCTATGCTTCCCCCCATTCCCCAACATGCTAAGTGTTGTCACAAGTTCATGACTTTTTGTTGTTCACGCTGCTTTGAATACCTTTCTCTTTCCTTTCCTTTGGAAAACACTGTTTCTTCCTTTAGTATGTAATTTTGCTGTCACCTCCCTTGAGAAACCCCCCAAACTTCCCTAGGCAGGGTTGGTGGCTCTGTCTTCTGTGTCTCATCACTGCGTTTATACCTACACACCACTTCTTGCATTGTGGCTCTCTGACCCTCACTAGACTGTGTGCTCTCAGAAGGCAGGGTCCCTGTTTCATTACTTTCTTTAGCTCCTGGGCCTAGCAGAGTGTTTGGCCCCGTAGTAAGTTCTTAACACATTAGAATGAATAATTTAGTTTTCTTTGTTTTGCAGAAAAGTACAAGACCCAGAGCATGTAAGTTATAGAGTAATAGTGTCCTATATTTAGAACACTAACCATATAATACAAGAATTACCTCTATAAAATAGTATTAGTACCACACTGAATGGCAGTTCTCTCTCTCCATCTGTAATCAGTTCTCTTGTACCATTCATCTCTGGAAATCTAGTAGACTATAGCAGGCTGCCAATAAAAGTTTAATGCCTAAAAATGGCTCTTCATCTTCTGTGTAAACATCTCCAGTTGAGGAAAAACCTTTGACTCATTAGGCAACTCTAATGATTTGAGTTGGTCCTTGGACTGAGTTCCAACTTGCTTCCATGTAACTCTTACTCATTACTCCTGTTTATTTCATCTGGAGTCATGAAGCCATTCAGGTGCTCTATCTGAACATGAATGTATTCTTTCTCCTAGATTCTGAACCTAATCTGTGTCTTTCATTTTCCTAGCCTTTACTTATATATCCCAGGGTCTAGGTGCTTCCTAGTTTATTTATATCCCAAAACACATAGAGAGCCATGGGCAACACTGATTGTAGAATCTGGTTCCTCAGACTCAGCCTTGTCTACAAGCAGCTGACAATATCAAAATGTGAGATAAGATGTAAGAAAGACAGTTAGAAAATTAGGCATGGAAAGTTGCAGGGGGTGACAAGGTACATGGGGTGATAGCAGAGGCATTGGAAGAAGGGTAAGTCGTGGGCTTTTGAACTCTCGAAGCTCTGTGAAGCCAGCATGGGAAGCTTGTTCCCTGTGATTACTCTGGGAAGGCTTGGGGGGTGGTAGGATTTCAAAAGTTCTTTACACACTAAAAGGGAGAAGAAGAAGGTACATTATAATGTGGGGTGTACTCTTGGGAAACATATGAACAAAGGGAATATCAAGAAGGGTGAGACCTGGAACCAGGAGCTCGGAAGAGAGAGGTCTGACCCCTTGCAACACTTTGGGGGAAATACTTTGGTCTGGGTTCAGAAAGCATAGCAATGTTCAGGGCACTTCTCAAATTGTTCCTGTCACACTTCCTATCGTGGGAGTTATTTGGGTGGAGGTTGGAACACAGAGACATGGACCCTCAATTTCTAAGACACTGTGGCCTTGTTCTCTCCAGAGGAAGACGGCACATTGTGCAGCAGATGGAAAAGAACCAGGAGGAGCGATCATTGCTTGCAGAGCAGCGGGAGCAGGAGAAGGAGCATCTGCTGGAGTACATGGAGCAGCTCCAAGAGGAGGATCTCAGGGTAACAGGGCTGTATAGATATGCCAACTTCCACCAGCACCAGCAACAAAAGCTTACAAAAATTGAGGGTTACCGGGTGTGGACTAATTTTCTGTCAGGTACATGCCCATTTCACAACATCATCACCATCAACTTTTTATTGTCATATTAAACATTTATTTGCCATGCTGTGGATAGAGACCATACCTGCCTCCCTGTGACCTGGAGTCCAAGACTGAGATGTCCATGTAATGGACACATAAAGGAAATATGTGGTTGTGTGCTTTATACAAATAAGTAGAGGAATGTTTTATAGTCTTCCCTCAGTTATCTAGGGACACTGCACACTTTGTAGAAGAACAGTAGCAGTGTCTTAGTTCCAGGCTCCCTGCTGTTATCTCCTTCAGCATACACAGCATCCCGATGTCGTTAATTGTGTCGAGGAGCCAAACCTTCTTTCCTGTTAGCCTAAATAAAATTAGTAGGCATATCCATTGCAGAAGAAATGATGAGATACTGGCCCAAACTAAGTAGCTTTAAAATAAAATCCTGTTCTATTTGCCTTATCTGGTTTGTTGCAATATACAAAGGCACAGTCAGAGACATGGCAAGCATTTGGAGCATTTATTCTTTTTTCTCCTTCTATTTTTTACTTTTGAAAAATTTTTATACACGGACAAATGAAAAGATTTGTACCACATCCATCAATGCTTCACTGATTTAATGATTGTTAATCTGCCTTGGTTGCATATTTTGTTATTGTTAAACTGTTTAAAAGTAAGTTGTAGATGTCTCGACACTTCACTACTAAATGCTTCAGTCTACATCTCTGAAGAACAAAGACACTCTCTTATGTGTCAACAATACCATTATTGCATCCCCATCAAAAAATCAAATCCAATGATTCTATATCATTTAATATTTAATCCACATTCAAATTTTCCCAGTTGTTCCCAAAATGTATTTCAGTTGTTTTCTTTTTTCTGAACCAAGATAACTCACTTAAGTCTCTAGTCCGTTTTTATCTAGAAGAGTTCGTTCGTTTGTTCGTTCCTTCGTTCCTTCATTCTTTCGTTCCTTCATTTTTATAAAATGAATATTTTGAAGGATCCAGGTCAGTTGACTTGAAGAATTTTCCACATTCTGCTTTGTTGGTTATTTCCTCATGGTGCCATTTAACTTCTGGAACATGTATGCTTTTACTTCTCTCCTCCTCCCACATGTTCATGGATGATTGAATTGTCATCTTCCGGTGCATTTGATGGTGGTGAGTTTCGGGGGGCCCCTGAATGGTCTCACAGTTGGCCTTATAATTATGAAGGCTTCTCAGAGCACCTGAGGTGTGGGAGGAAGATCACCGGTATGGTTAGGGAACATGAGGGGACATGTAGCCTCAAGTTCTGTTTTGAGAAGGGGACCAACAGGGTCAAGAACACAGAGAGACCTGGCTGAGTTCCTGGCTCAGGAGAGAGAGAGAAAGGGCCAGGAAGGAGAAGCATGGCACAAACATGCAGGGAATGGGGTGAGAAATGAAGGCTGGAAAATTCTAGGTTGTGGGGAGTTGGAATTGGTGAGCTCACTGAGAAAATTCCAAGTGTTGTTGAGCCAATACCATTACACTGATGTTGTGTCATTGTCATTTTTCTGTCCTTCTACTTGAAGGTAGAAACCAGTGTACCCCCAGCTTAGACTTGCCTTATCAGCTCAGGGTGGTGCCAGGGCAGCTTTCCCCACCTTGCTAGCAGGGTGGGGAAGTGTGAGGGGAGTTCATCTGGGGTTGCTTTGGAATGGCTTCAAAGATGGGAAATGGGGACAGTCCTTTGGTTGCTTGGAAATGAAATGAACCAACAAAAACAACAAATTAAAAATGAAATAGGCAAAGAAGTAAGTAAATAAATACATGATTGTATATATGTCATAGATCAGAGGTCAGCGGCTTTTTTAGCTTTAGGGTCAATGGGATTATATAATGCCTGGGGTACCAATGGCAGGCCTGAAACTGGGGGAGGAAGGTATAAGGAGGGTGAAGAAGGTAAAAAGGAAAGGAAGAAAAGGATTAGGGGAAAAAGGAGTGTGAGAGCTGGAGTAGCAAAAGGGGAAAAGTCGATTGTGCAAGGAGGTGGGTAGGTGAGAATGAGGGAAAGCCAGTAGCCATGACTCAGGTGCTACATGGACCTGGCTAGAGGTAGGCAGTGCTGTGCTGATCTGGTTCAGAAGACTTCCTGGAGGAAGGGCCCTGAAGTGGGCAGTGGGCCAGGCTGGGGGAGAGCCAGAAGAATTGCCTTGGATGAGTCAGGGCAGAAACTGGACTGAGGAGGAGCTGGAAGGCCAGGGAGGGGTTTAATCTTTGAAAAAATGGAAAGAGCTTGCAGGTGGGGTGAGTTGATGAGTAAAAGAGTTTGAAGCAAGGAGTCCAAGTTTGCTTGGAGGGTATAGGTATAGGTATAGCTGCACAAAATTCCAGCACCCTTCTGCTATGGGGCCTGAGAATGTGCTTGGTCTCAGAAGTGGTCTGATCACCAGGTGCTTCCAAAGACTCATGGCTGGGAAAGGCAGAGGCTCTTTCCTTAGAAGGGATCTTTTAATTCAGGGTCACATTGCTCATTGTGTTTCTCTGTGTTTAAGATTTGTTTTTTCTCGTTCTTATACTCCACTAGCTTTGGTCCCTACTTCCCTTCCTCATTTAGCAATAGTTCATTGAGTATTTTCTGTTTTCCTCTCATTGGGCAACATGTTGGGAAAGAGAGGCAATGTGACACATGGTCCCTGTCCTCTATGACAGAATGAACACACAAGAAATCCATGGGATCTACAAGGCAGTGTATAATTAAATCCCATGAGATGCGACACCATCTTAAGTGCAGAGATTCAGCAGTGAAGAGAAAATCGAAACTTGGGGCAATCAAGATTTCCCTAGAAGGTTGGAAATTTAATTTAGACACACCAGGTTTCGAACTTCTGGCTCTGAAGTGTATTAGCTGTATGGTCCTGGGCAAGTCACTTAAACTCTGGGCCTCAGTTTCTTCATCTGCATGAGAGAAGTAACAAGGATTTTTGGATGTATTTAGGGGTTAGATATAGTGCTCAATTAATAGAAAGTACCTAATTAGAGTAATACTTATTATTTAAACCATTACTGTTGTTGACCAAAAGTTTGGGTT
Source organism: Pteropus alecto (assembly GCF_000325575.1). NCBI lineage: Eukaryota > Metazoa > Chordata > Mammalia > Chiroptera > Pteropodidae > Pteropus > Pteropus alecto. The sequence goes on from NW_006443119.1 coordinate 3,913,330, forward strand.
TAAATAGGAGAAGGAAATTAAAGACAGGAGGAACATACCATGAACAAAGCTATGGGGATGGGGTTTAACATGACATGTGGGAGACACTGATTAGAATTTCAAGAACCTGTACTTCCTGAGAGTATATATAGATCAACAGTGTCAGGAGATGCCACAAAATCAAACTGGATGAAGACTGCAAAGAAGCTGGAAGAGGTCATCAACGACTCTTGAGAGAGCAGGTTTAACCAAAGATAATAACAGAAACATTTGTCTCCCTGCGTTTATCTGTGTTTCTCTATCATATTATGCTGGTACTTTTTGGTCTTATCCCCTTCTATTCTGAGGCTCTCTTCCTTTTGCTGGCAGGACATGGAACGAAGGCACCAACAAAAACTGAAGATGCAAGCTGAGATTAAGCGCATCAACGACGAGAGCCAGAAACAGAAAGCAGAGCTTCTGGCTCAGGAGAAGCTGGCAGACCAGATGGTGATGGAGTTCACCAAGAAGAAGATGGTAGGGACCTGGTTTCTGATGCCTGGGACTTCTGGCCAGGAATGGAATGTCTGTTATTGGGAGAGGCAGGCTGAGAACTGAAGGAACTGCAAAGCAAAGCAGCCTGGTCTTCATTCTAAATTTCATGTCCTTAGTAGTTCAAGGGCCTGGCTTTTTTTCCTCTTCATCTTGGCCAGTCCACTTGTTCATTAACAGAGAGCAGCCTGCACAGGACACCCAAAGTAAGCATTATTGTCCTCGTTAACACCTTTGATTAGAAGCTGGAATGAGGGTCAGGTGCAGGCAGGGAAGAAAATTGAAACTCTTGGTGAAAGTAAAGTTTTCTGTGAATCCTCATGACTTGGATAATTATATCCCCAGTAATCATGAGTCAGCTTCCCCATAAATTTCTTGTGAAAATTCCTGTATTGGGCATCCTGTACTGGGTTAGTCTTAGAAAATAGAGCCTTCTCCCTATCGTGGAACCCATAAGAACAAATATACCCTGGAGCAGAGGGCAATGCTTGCAACAGTTACTGGGGGATGCAGCTTAGGAATGTGCAGACTTGTTCTGGGGCAAAATAAGGTGATGGAATGACTGGATCTGTGAACAATGGCGGGCAAAATAAAGCTTTTAAGCATGGTTTAGATGGAATGAACATGGATTTATATGAAAAGGGAAGAAAGGACTCAAGGCAGCAGAAAAGTTACTCAATTCTGTGTGTGCTGATCTTGTCTCCCCTCTAGTCTTGAGGTTTCATGACAGAGGGCATATCAGACTTCTCTATAGTAGTGAGTTTTAATGATGGATGAGGGGAAGGTACGGGTATAATTTGAAAAGGTATATGTGATTTACCTACACACTCCAGATGCAAACCACAGAAAATGAAGCTCAACAAAGCTTTAGCTTTCTTGTCGAATGCCAGGATATACAGGGAACAGAGTGAGAATGCAAGATGGGGGGCATAGATGGTTTGTGTATAATAGTGATCATACAAGTGGCATTTGTTGAGCGCTTGGTCTGTGCACAGGCTCTATACCAAGTGCTTCACACATATTGTCTCATTTAAATATTACAACCACCTTGTGAACCTAGTCACTGATTGATTCAAAATGTCCTGAATGCTTCAGTGTGTGTCTAGTGTTGGACTAAGCTGAATATACCTGGACTAACACTATGTACATCGTATGGAACTCAGCTACTTCCCTGAATGAGTGAAAGTGGGGATAATCAGCCAGTCATGTGTTGGAGTTGGTGAACAGGTTATCTGGCTGCAGCAGAGCATGATAGGAAATGAGATGGTGAGATGATGCAGAGCCGAGAGCAGTTGTTGGGATTGCTTTGGACCTTTAGCAGAGCTGGGAGCATGGAATTATGAGGAATCAGCATAGATTTCTGAGAAGGAGAGGAAAATGTCTTGTCTTCATACATGGAGAGGACATTGGCAGGAGGAGCTGCAAGAGGCTGATGACTAGCAGAAGGATCAGGCACTTGGGCATGCCCACAGCCCACTGTAAGTATCCGTGTATATCACAAGCCCTTAATGACCTCAAAGTAGTCTCTGTTCTTGCAGCTGGGGCTGCCCCTTTTGAGCTAATTGGCCGCGAAAGCCTCCAGAGTTCTCTGCCTTGCCATCTAGAGAGACCTGCTTGACACATAGCCAGCGTGCACAGCCACAAGCAGGCACCATTCACTGGGCTGCACAGAAGTCTGAGCAGGTAGAATGAGGGCTAAGGAATGTTCTTTATGGGAAGATCACATTCCCATTCAACCTGAGCTATTTTTATTAGTCTTATGACTGCCCCTGAATGGTTGTTGGGAAGCTGGGTTTGGGAAGCTTTTAGAGATATATCTGTTCTTTAAGAGAAGTAGCAAAGGGAGCTGATTTTGATGGTTTACTCTTTCGGTATCTGTTAACCACTGCCCAAAGCATGTTGGTCATTTGCCAAGGACTAATGAGATAACCTCCACCTGTCGCACTTTATAAGACAGGCAGGGAGCCACAGTTGTTACTTCTATAAATTTGGCCCAGTGGCCTTGCAACTTGGGAATTGTGAAGTAGTAGAAGGAGCATGAAGGCTGTGCTCAGGACACCTGTATTCAAATCCTGTTTAGTAGCTGACCAGCTATGCAATCTTGGACAGGCCCCTCAATCTCTACGAGCATCAGTTTCCTCATCTATATAATAGCTACCTCATGAGATGTGGAGACCCTCTGGGATAATACAGGGGGAAGCATTTTACAAATGCTAATTGTTTTTTTATGTCTACACACTGCTTATCACTCTGCCATACTAGAAGGAGTTCAGAGGTAATAGGGGAGATACTGGACAGACTGGTACAGGTGCTTGGTTTCTCTCTGCAAGGCTGGGGCAATGGGAGCTATTCTACAAGGCCTTTCTTTCTTTTGGACAGGCTCGAGAAGCAGAGTTTGAGGCTGAGCAGGAGAGAATCCGGAGGGAGAAAGAGAAGGAGATCGCCCGCCTGAGGGCCATGCAGGAAAAGGCCCAGGATTACCAGGCAGAACAGGTGCCTATTTAGCCTCTACTTCCCTCCGCCTCTCCCACTCCCTTAACTATTCCTTTGACAGCCTGTAAAATGGCCTCAAAGGTAAAGATTTAGAAGAGAGGATGCCGGTTAGCTAGACTCCAGTCATCTGAGAAAGAAGGGGTGGGCCTGCCACCAGTGCCTATGGCAGCAAGAACTGAGCAGTGCATTATGTGCTTAAGGTTCAAGAGAAAGTTTTAGGCTGCTTCATAAAGAACTTTCAACCTTAACCATTGAAATGTGTCACTAGAGGAAACATGGTATCTCCATCATTACCAGTTTTTAAAATTAGAAGCAATTATGCAACCATTTGGAGGTGTTTGAGGTATAGGGAAAGCATTGGGATGAGTGGCGTGGAAGGACAAAATGGCCCCTCAGGGTATATTCTGACCTGAAAGTTCTATGACAGGATTCCATTTCTTTTTTCCTATAATGAGCATGCTGCTAGAGAAATTCTCAAAGCTTCTCAAAGCAGGCTGTGTCGGAGTCTGTGAGGGAGTGTCTTCTCATAGGCACCTGGTCGGTTTGAGGATGTTTTGTTCCCTCACTGGTCTCCCCACCCTCTCCTTTTTCAGGATGCCTTGCGGGCCAAGCGCAACCAGGAGGTTGCAGATAGAGAGTGGCGCAGAAAGGAGAAGGAAAATGCGCAGAAGAAGATGGAAACAGAGGCCAAACTGCGGAAAAGTCGGCTGGAGCAGGTGGCTTTCAAGGAGCACAGTCTGGCTGTCCAGGTGCAACGGGACCGGGATGAGTTCGAGAGGCTCCTTCGGTAGGATGGGCTGGGGACCTTGGCTTTCCTTGTGCTGTGGCAGGGTGTCCGTATTGGGTATAGGAGCTTTCTGGCATGTCCATAGACAGATGCACATCCACCTTGACTGGGTTGGTGGGGTCATTCTAACCAGAGGGGTAGTTGAAATATTTCAGACACTTGAGCCAAGAATTTTATGAGTAGAGAAATGGAGAATAGTGCCTGGATGTGTTGAAGGAATTGTTGGTTATTGGGATTATTTACCCTGGAGCCTTAAAGGTGTACCATGTCCCCCCACAAGCTGGGGATGAAACTGCAGCAGGGAGTTGAGGAAAAATGGAGAGAAGAACTTCAAACACTAATGGTTGTGAGTCATTAGAGCAGGGCTTTAAGGGAGGTCTTTGCCATTCATTTGACAAATATGTACTAAGCACATAAATTCAAGGCTCTGTGCTAGGTGCTTTGGAGATATTAGAGATAAGTAAAACACTGTCCCTGTCCATTCATGTAGGAAGGAGTTAGAGACTCATTTAGATAGACCTCACCTATATTTGTCCATGTCTCCTGTCTTGCCAGCTCTTTACTCTTTTATTCTCTCTGTTGGCTCAGTGATAATTCCAACACATAAATGGAAGGTAAGTGTTCATATTTCTCACTATGCCTTTCCCCTTCTCCAGCCCCAAAGCAGTCAGTAGTGACAGCTGGCCTGGTTTCTATCAGGCACAATCTGCCACTACCCGACCTGGCCCCTGGGGTATTCTTCTGGCTCTCACTGTTCAGGCCTAACTGGGAATGACACCCTTCTTCCTCTGGCTCAGACTCTATAAAATCAGATATTTTTGAAAGGAAGCAAACCAAACAAAATTTGAATTGGCGGGTTGGGATGCAAAATTACTGAACTTATGCTCCGATAAGTAGAGATTGATCGGTATAGCCCAGCTTCCTTGATCTACGTGTTCTAGAGCTTCTTCTCGGTATGGCTCGTTAGTCACATGCCAGATCAGAGGCAGTGCAGATCTGTAGGAATCTCTACTTGTCAGAGGCAGGTTCCTGGTCTTTTATTTGACTGTGGACCCCCAGCCTGTCCCTACTGGCTGTGATGCTTTTTGGCTCTGTAGCTTTCCCTGCCTTCAAGGTTATTCCATGGTCTCTGGATACCTGGTGAAGAAGACAGCTTCCTTCTTCCCCAAAGATTCCGCCCCTGGGATCCAGACTGCCTTTCAGATATCTGCCCTCCCCAACCTCTATGCCCTGAACATCTCTATTGCCTTTAGCAGGCAAATGTTAATGGAAATATATTAAAGTTCTACTGCCACTGACCCATTTGTTTCTTCTTTGCTTTGTTTGCCCGATGCATACGTGCTAGCCAGTTATTAAAGCTAGACCAGCCCTTTGGAGAAGTTCGGTTTCACCTGTTGTCCTAGGTTGGCACCTAGACCGAGTGTCTCCAGGGCCATGTGACCCTGTCTTTGAGTGTTAGGAGCACCTCTGCCATAGCCAACATTTCCTACTTCAGAAGCACAGCCTCCTGTATGGCCTGTATATAGACTTCTTTCTTCTGGACAGAGGGGTTCCTTTAACTCTTGGCCTGTTGACTAAGCAGAGATAGTTGACCCACCCTACCCAGTGGTTCTTAAAAATGCATGGGGGCTTTCAAAAAGTATTGATGCCTAGGCTCCACCTCCATAGATTCTGATTTAGCTGGTCTGGGGTGAGGCCCAGGCATCAGTAGTCTTTGAAAGCTCCCAGGAGATTGTAATACAGCCAGGCTCCAAGGTCACTGCTCTAACTCTGTGAAATGGCCAGGCTCTTTCCTATTCAAATTTTCAATTTGAGCCCCACCCCAGGAGCTCTCTAGTGACATATACCGGTCCCCCATTTCCACCTCGTTTCACAAAATGTGAAACAATAGAAAACTGTTTTCTCTATGAAAAAATAATGGCAAGGCCAAAAGAGAATCTTTCTGTTGCTGCAGATGTGTCTGAACAGTGGAGATTTAGTGTCTAAAAACAGAGGGGTAAGAAAGTCAGCAGTTCTCTCCTGGTTAACTGAGAGGGCTCTGTAGTGGGAGTAGGATTTTAGGAGGTGCTTACGTGGTATAAAAGAATTGCTGGGAGTTGAGCTGATACCCCACATATGATGCATCTTGGCAGATGGCTGGAGGGAAATGAGTAAGTGAGGTTTTGCTTTGGGTACTTTTGCTGGGATGTGACTGGCCCCAGGAGAGCAGAGCAGGTGAGAGATCCCTGCCTAAGATGATTTTACGTTTCGTTTTTTATTATGTTGAGAAAGACATAAGATGATAACTCAAGATGGCCTATGACTGAATTTCCTCTGAGATGTGAATACATTCATTTGAGTTTTGTTGAACCTATCTAGTTTACATTAGCCATTTTCTTCCTGATGTCAGGGTCCATGAAATATTCTTATGGAAGAGGCTCCTAAGAAGAATTTAGAGGGTTGGAGCAATTAGAGAACTAAGAAATATCAGGCTGTGTTCCTTCCTTCCAGCAACTAAGAAGAGCTAGCATAACAGATTTTACCACTTCCTTTAACTTCTTAAACATCCCTTTGTTGGTTTTGTAATATCATCATTACTGTTCATGGGAAGGAAGAAAGGGAGGAAGGGAGGGAGAGAAGAAGAGGAAGAAGAAGAGAGAAAGAGACAGAGGGAGAGAGATCTTAGAACAAGTTGGAGAGGAGTTGTGCATTGTTAGAAGAGTAGGAACAATAGCTTCCAGGGGGTGAGACTCGGGGTGCATGACCAGCTACATAATTTGAAGGGCCCAGTGAAAAATGAGATTGTGGGGTCCCTTGTTCAATAATTATTAAGAATTTCAAAAGAGTGACAGCAGAGCACTAAGCCAAGCATGGGGTCCTTCTAAGCTTACTGGTTGGGCGGGAGAGGGGAGCAGGCACAGAGGCAGCCTTTGGGGCTGATCTCAGCCATAGAAAAGGGCTGGAGTGTGGAGGTCCGTGGTCTCTGAAACACATCCATTGGAGGAGGCTCTCCCAATGCCTTTCCTAGGTGGGGGGCCAGTTCAGCCCAGCTCATTGCATAACCCGTGTCCCTCCTCTAGGGCTCAGAGAGAGCAGATTGAAAAGGAGAGGCTGGAGGAGGAGAAAAAGGCCACAGGGCGCTTACAGCACGCCAACGAGCTCCGGCGCCAGGTGCGTGAGAACCAGCAGAAGCAGGTGCAGGACCGCATCACCACTTTCGAGGAGGGCCGGCGCCTCAGAGAGGAGGCCCAGAGGCGGCGTGAGCGCATTGAAGACATCAAGAAGAAAAAGATTGAAGAGCTAAGGTGCGATGTCATCCCTTCTTCCAAAGCTCCTCTCCCCTTCCCCAAGGAGATGGCATGGCAGGCTGGAAAGCTGGGATTCAGGGATCGAAGGGGTGTTACTGAGGTGCTCAGGGATGTTGCCCTCCTAAGGGGGCTCCAGCAGAAAGCCCTGGGACTTGGGTCTTCCTGGATCTCTGGAAACTACCTGGCAGGATGCTAGAGTCTTGACAGGAATATGTTTGAAGAATGGATTGTGAGAGTGGGCTTTGGGGGTACAGGGCCCCAGGTTCTGTAAACCCACCCAGAGCCCACTTCCTGCTGTCTCCTCTCTGGTTCCACCCTCACCGTATGCTACCTTCTGTTTGTCTGGCAGAGCCACCGGCCTTCCTGAAAAGTATTGCATCGAAGCTGAGCGCAAAGCTAATATCCTGCCAACCACCTCTGTGAATTGAAGTGCACCTCCGAGCCTCTCAGATTTTTTCAGGGAAAGGTTCCACCCAATCTCTGGGTGTCCATGACTGCTGCTAACCTAGATATTTTATAGTTACAGATTAAACCTATTGTACTTCTCCAAGGAACAGCTCAGCTCCCTTGTGTGGGGATGAGGCTACTACAGGGTATTTAATGTGGAGCAAAATAGGGTAAAGGTGACCTAGGTGTGGGTGGTGTGATGCTCAGGGCCTAGCAATGGAAGGATGCTCTCTAAGATCATCTTTCTAAGCCTGGTGGTCCCTTTGTCCTGGTGGCTCATGGCCTTTTTGTGACTTTCTGGGATGCTGTCATCATGTTTGTTTTCAGCATAGCCTTGTCTCTGCCTCCAGTCCATGCCCACCTCAGAGGCATTTCAGGGCTGAGGCCAGGAGCTAGATGCTCTCAGGGAGGGGCTGGGTGAGGGCTGGGCTGGGCCGAACAGGGAAGGAGGCACACCTGGCTGCCTAAGGCAGAGCTCTTACTGGGCTCATGCCTGTGTCTCAGACCACATCTGTGAAAAAGGTGGTGTCTGAACCCAGGCTTACTCTCCTGTATCATCCCTGTCCTGCCAGAACCCTTTCAACTCCAGCATCACAACACAGACACCTGCTTGTCCCTCAGCAGGGCATGCTCAGGGTCCTTCTCCCTACCCTTTTGGCCCAGTCCCCTCACCCAAACACGGCTGCCTCATTCACTCAAGTGGCTGGGCTCTCTCCTCAGTTCACCTCACTCTAGCGAGTGGGGCTCCTCAAAGCCACCGTTGTCTGTGTTAGCTTGCTTCACTTTTCCCTAGAATGGTCTATTCATTTGTTCACTCATTCAAATACTTCTTGAGTACCTACTATGTTCTAGGTATGTTCTAGGCACTCAGTGAACACTGCAGACCTGGATTTCATCTTCACAGAAACTTTCATTGTTCCAGTCTGCTCTTGCTTTGTCACCCCCAGTTGCTCCCACCAAATTTCGTGTGCCTTTAAATAGTCTCAGCCTTTTCGGGAGAGGATCCTGATTATCTAGTTTGCATTGTGGGCCAAAACACTAGCTTCTAGGGATGGAGCCATTGGGTAGTGCTTTCTTCAAGGTGGCTTCGGCTTTCCCTCCTAATTCTCAGAGTGGGGAAATGATCTCTGTACACCCCTCCAAGCCACTGAATCAGCTCAGGGGTGTCTGGGAAGCTACAAAGGGAGAGTGGTGCTGGGAAAATCTGGGGATGAGAAGGAAGTGTTGTTAGTGCATTGCCTCTGTTGATTTATAGATGTAAGAAACTTGCAGGAAAAAGGTGCCTAAGCTACTGACTTTGTTGTAAGGGTCTCTGATTGGCTTCCCAGCTCCGTTTCTTCTGTCCCTCTGCGACTTCCTGTCCTTGCAATGTCACACTGAGCTGATGTAGCCTGGAAAATCCGGAGGTTGGACTCCACCTTAGAGCATTGAATCAAGTCTGCAGGCAGTGGCCTCCTGAGCACATGTCTCCTGGCTCCTGGCTGGGCTCCATGCTCCACCCACCCACATGTGCCTGTTGCCTGCATCATGCTCCACTGTGGCTTGGAGGCTGTCTCAGAACCTTTGCACCTGCTACAGAAGCAGCTCCAGTTGATCATGATTCATCAAGCTGCCCTGGTGGCTGAGCCAGGCTGTCCCTGACTCAGTGGGATGCTGGGATGTCCTCCAGTACCCCTGAAAGCCTCAGCATCCACATCTATGACTCGGGTGACAGCCGGGCATTAATTGGTCTCAGTAAAAGCACTTTGATTAGGCTCAGATGAAAGGGGCTCAGAGAGTTCAAAGCCAGACAGGGCTTTTGGGGTGAAGAAGGGTGGCAGCTGTTTAGGTGACAGTGGAGGGGAGACGCTGGAGTCTCACACAAGAAGTTTGTGTTTGGAGCCCAGAGTTCTTCACTCTCATCCATTCTGACTGTTCCTTCTGCAGAGTGGGATCCTGGGGGAGAGCTAGGGGGTGAGGAGGGCTCACTCCAGACCAGAGGTCTCCCATCCTAGGCTGCTGCTGAGGTGACCTGCCCCGCATTCCCTCTCCCTCCCATACTCTGAGAGATATACTGGCAAATCACACCATGGTTACCTAGAAGAAGCTCATTTCCAACATCATAAAAATCTACAGTCCCAGAAAAGGCTAAGTTATTCTTGATTTGACTGGCTTTAAATAGTTTAGACCTTCCTCTGTCTTCACTCCCACCCTCTAAGCTGGAGAAACTGCCTAGAACTAACTGAGCTTTTCTGCGTGGCCCCTGAGAAAGGAATGTCTT
>NW_006443119.1:3923137-3927630 GCF_000325575.1 Pteropus alecto
GGGAGTGAGCACCAAATCATAGAATCTCAAAACTGGAAGGAACCCCAAGGACCCTCTGTTGCTTGAATCTCCTTTGTAATCTCTTACCGAATGGTTGGACATTCTGAGCTTGCATATCCTAAGATTCAGGGTGCTTATTACCTCATAAAGCAACCCAAGCCATCTCAAATCAGCCCCAATGCTCAGAAAATTCTTAATATTGAGTCAATATATATTCCTATGTATCCACTGTGGAGCCCCAGTTCTTTGGGACCACACTAAACAAGTCTAGGTTCTTTTTGTACAATGCCTCTTCAGATATCTCCTGCCCCAGCGTCTGTACACCTTGACCCCATGTGGGGAAGTGTCCAAAGTTCTGGAAACACTGGGCTCTTCTGAGCATTTTTGGGGGGCAGTCAGAGGGTTGCCAGAGGGAGGAAGATGGGAAAGTGGGGAACCTTCCAGTTTATCCATTGGGCTGGACATGTTGCTGCTGTCCTGCCCTGGCCGAGCTGTGTTGCTTCTGAGCCCTGCCTGCTCTGGCACCACCTTCCCCATATTCCTTCCCTCTCCCAGTGTCCAGGCAACAGTAAACAAACATGGAAAACAGAGGGAAGGCTGGTCAGGACAGGCTTAGTAGGGAAGGCTTTGAAGAAGAAACACACACACCCAGCTTAGCTCTACTGCCTGCCAACTTCCACACACCTTCCCTGCCAACTGTCAGGAAGCCAAGGCAGGCCTGGGGCTGCCCTTGGGACTATGGGGGACCACAGTTCCCCTCTTTGGATATATGTTGGAGGAATCCAGGTGGCAGAATCAAAGGTAAATTTTATTTCTATAAATTCAAGGGTCAGAGTCCTAGTGGACATATGGATTAATCCATCACGAGGTTTCTCTCTCCACCTAAAAACATGCACATGATTCCAGAAGATGGATCTTAGTTGCCTAGTCCATCCTGAAGGCCTGGCTCTGGTTGATTGGGTAGAACATCCTCAGAGATTCAGTTCTCAAGGACTTTCCCTCCTTAGTCCAAAAATAACCCTCAGCTGTCTCTGTTAACTTCACTCTCTTCTATGGTCTCTGGCAGGGCCCTGGTTTATTTCCTAAGAACTGAAGTACTGTTTGGCCACCTCTCTCTACTCTTAATCCTCTCAGCACATCTTTGGATATCTGTCCTTCAGATGTCTGTTTAAACATCCTTTCCACCAAGTCAGGGGCCCTGCTTCGATCACCATAGCTCATCATTCTGGGATGAGAGGTTGGCATCTCTTCCCTTGTCTGTCTTCCCCGCCAGAATGGGTGCTCTAGAAGGACAGATTCTACATTTCATTAATCACTGCTCCTCAGCACCTAGTGCAAGGCCCAGCCCTCTTGCTAAATGGATGAAGGCTCTGCAGGATGTGGTTGATATTGGTGAAGTGAAGATGCCTTTTATCTCTTAATTCTCTTAATTCTTCAGGTCTGTCATCAGGAATTTACATACTCCTTACAAATTCTTTTCTCCATTGTTCCCTTGATAACAGCTCAGTTTATAACATTTAATCAACCACCTTTGCTTTGCTATGGTACTCTGCTGACACAACAGTGGGTAGGCCACTCCTTTCAGTGATGGGGACTGTTTCAATGCCGTTTGCGCTTATAAGTCTGGGCCAGCTCCAGCATATCACTCGATGAGAGGGATAGGGGCATATCCAGGCTCCCTCCTGGCATCCCTTCTTCTCTTGAGGTGGACCAGTAGGAATTACGAAGGCTTAGGAAGCCTAAGTAGGGGATCAGGGAGTCCCTGTGTCTCATGTGTCTGAAACTCTCACCTGCCAGCCCTGATCTGGATCTCAATCCCTAACCACAACCCAGATACTGAAACAGAACTCCACATATGGCTCTCATCTCCCTGTAATTAACTATAACCCTCCCTCAGCTGAACTCAACATTCTCCCATCACACCAGCTCTACCACTTCTAAGCCCCCCATTCTTGTCCAGGCATGGCCTCACCTGGTAGTCCTCCAATTCCAAACCTTTCCTGAGAGCTGGATGGAAAGGCAGCAGCTGCTGTGACTTCTTGGCTTTTCTGTGACTGTACCCTGAGACTTGTACATTCTGTACTGTTTATGACTCCTGCTCCCAGAACCTTCCTCAGAGGCTTCCCCTGCATGGCCATTCCAGGGGTCTGCTGCTCACTCCTGGGAGTTGCAGGGGTGAGCTTCGTGTACATGGGGACTTGGGAGAGGTGTTAAGGAGCCTGCTGATTGTGTGTGTGTGTGTCGGGGGCGGGGTGCGGTTTAGAAAGGGTATCCTGGTTTTGGAATCTAGAAGATGGGAGTTGGGGAAGACTGAGGGCCTATGTGCTCCTAGAGGAACAGCCACTTGGCTGGAGGGGAGATGGGAACATGAACCTTAGCTTGGGGGGTCTGGGGCAGGGTTTGGAGGGAGGTCGGGGCAGATGAGGGCAGAGCCTACAGGGTTGTGTAGAGTTGCTGTAAAGGGCATCTTGGAAGAAGAATAGGTGGGCCAAGTCCTGTCCTTTCCCCAAAATGTTCTGGGGTGGGGCTGCACCTCATCTCAGAAGTAGTCTCTAGGTTTTTCTGGGTTCTTGACCAGCCTTTTTCCTCTTCTGTCTCTGTCCACTGCTTTCTAAGCCTCTGTCTTTGAGTTTCTGTTTTTGTCTTAGAATAGAAGCAAATATAATCCACACTGGGGGTTATGCACAAAAGAAGGGCCATCTTCCCCTGGAGAGCTGTGCACTTCGCAGGGAAAAGCAAGGCGCCCTTTTGGAAATTTGTGCGCTAGGCCCCAGGTCAGAGCCTGCCCCTCTGCCTCCTCTGTCTCTGTCTCTCTCTGAAACTCTGGATGAGCCATTTGGGTGCCACCTGTGTTCCTTTCCTCTGCTTCTTAGTCACTGTCTCTCCCTAGGGGCACAGAGGGAACCCCAGCAGTTTCCTAAATCTGTCCACATCTTTATGGAACCTGAAAAGGAAGTGAGTGAGGAAATGGGATGTTTCGGGTAGAGACTGGGTGAGGGAAAAGGAGAGGGAGGAGTTGGGGTAGGGGTCCTCTCAGCAGTGGGCCCTCTTACTCTGCTGAAGATGAAGCTCAGAGAGAAACATGGACTTTGGGCTGGTCCCAAAGGGAAGGGGCCGTGGGCTGGATCTATGCTATGAAAACTAAGCTGATACTCATTGCCCTCACTCCACCACTGTCCCCCAAACCCTGCAGGGCTTAGGGCACAACAGGGAAGGCTGACAGCTTCTTTTATGGGCCCTAAATTGCAAGGAGGTGGCAATTAGCCCTCAGTGGGTCAGAGGAAAGCAACAACGTGCCTTGCCTTTTGAGGCTTGGCGGGGCCCCTGTGTGGAGCTCTCAAAAGTGGCTGTTCCTCTAGGAGCACATAGGCGCTCAGTCTTCCTCAACTCCCATCTTCTGGATTCCAAAACCAGGATACCCTCTTCAGTAAAACTGCTTCTGATGGACCCCATCTTCTAGTTCAATTTGATGTCACAGACTCATTTATTATTAATAGCTTCCTGTTTTCTCTCCCCAAATCCTTTTCTGGAAGTTTGATTAGTGGTGAGCTGAGGTCATGTAGCAGAACTTCAGAAGTTACATTTGTCATGGCATTAAATTGCTTCATACCCCTTAGATGGGCTCATCCATATTTGCAACTTTCCCCAAAATCTTGGGTCTCCAATCAACATGTGTCATTGTTATTCTCTCTGAGCACAGGGATAAAAATTCTAGCCAAACTTGGATTTAGCAGATGTAGTCTGAGGTCTTCTGTATCATAAAGAAAGCCTCATTTTTGATTATCATGAATCCTCTTGCCCATATGACTTTAACCCATGTTCTAACGTTAACCATAGTCTACTCTAACTCGAATCCCAGCTCATTTCTAATTCAGCGGCAATCCCAATTCTAAATCAATCTCCATCCAGCCTTTGACTGAACTTAACTGCATTCTCAAGTATAGCTGTAAGTGAAACTAAAACCCTATTCCTTATCATTACACAAATCCCAGTCATCAACCCTACCCTTAGTTCTAGCTGTTGTGATAACCCTAATTTCAACCTTAATTCTCATCCCAACCTCAATCATAATTCCAGTTAACCCCAACCTTAACGTCAACCTCAATCCTGCCTTCACCCAAACTCTAACCTTAGCAATCCAGAATCCAGTTAAACTCCAACCTTACACTTCAGTTTAGTGGAACCACGACCTTAATGCCTTTCTTTTCAGTCTCTCTTTTCCTGATCCCACCTGACCCCCCTCCACCCATCACTGACTTTCCATGCTTTTTTCCCATGGGTGGGTCTAGTAACCCATAGGAATACCAAGCCCTTTTCTTGGACTACTCTGAATGAAGAATCAGGATGCCTAAGTGTCCCCTACTTAGGCCCCAGCAGCATTACCTGGGCTGAATGCTCGTTTCTTCAGGCCTCTGTTCCCCATCTATAAAGTGAAGATAATGATCCCTGCTCTCCAGAGTGTGCAAGGCAATCCTATAAACCTTAAAAAAAAA
>NW_006443119.1:3927650-3932958 GCF_000325575.1 Pteropus alecto
AAAAGGAAATGAGGATATTCACTGTGTACATCTGGTGGGTCCCAGAGCACCTATTGTCATTGGGAGTGCGAGTGGAGGGCTTTGGAATGCAGAGGTGCATGGACTCCTTGTGCTTCCTTGGAGGGGTGGGATCTGGCAGCATCTCTGAGCCCCATAAATCTCTTCAAGACTCTTCCTGCCTGCCTTTCCTGTGCCCTCTGTGGGCTGTTGAATGGAGACACTCATGACCTGACTCACCTCCTCTGGAGGGGAGGCCCAAGGCCTGTTCTAGTACCCCCTGGACCAGCCAGCAAGGAATGGCTCTCTGCTTCCTCCCTCTTCTTGCCAAGAGCCTCTCACCTCAGCTCCAACCTGCCCATACCTTGCTGGCTTAATTATCCAGGTTATGAGGGTCCTCAGTCTCCCTTCCTGTGAATAGAAGCAAGGACACCAAATAGTCCCTAAAAGAAGTGCACACAGGGGCTCAGCCCCCCTCAGCAGAGACATGGCACATCCCAGTGAGTGGGTACACACATGCACAGGCACACCCCATTCCCTGACCCTCCTGGTGCTATTCTCCCCAGCACCCCTTACTCATCTATCCTGTCACCCGCACGCCCTCCACACACCCAGGTCCTTCTTCCCTCAGGCCTCACTGAACTGGTTTTAATTCTGTGTGGGAGGTGGGGCTGGATCCCCATAACACCCCCATCTCCCAGAGATCCCCTACACTCAAAGATGACCTTGCATCAGGTATGGTTGGGGGGCACAGCTTTAGAGGGGGTAGCCAGGGGAAGGCCCTGATCCCACACACCCCCCTACCCTCCCTCATTCAGCTCAGGAAATCCAAATCCCTTTGAAAGGCTGGAGGCCTCTGGGAGGCAGGCTGGGCACTCCTAGGGCCCTTTGATTTGCCTGGGCCTTCCCTCGAGCCCCAGTGGCTCCTTTCCTGGTGCCACTTCTCACAGACCTCAACCTGGGGGGAAGTCCCTCAGAGAATCAGGGGTAGAAGGGGGCAGGATTTGGAGACTGTGCCAGACCCCTGTGTCCTGGAGTCATGTTAACCCTTCGGGGCCTGGATGCCCTTCCTCCCCGAGCCTGGCATCTTCTCCCTCTTCCATTTCCCGTGGGGAAGAAGGCAGCAAACCCAAGTGGTGAAGGGAGCTCTGGAGACATCATAAAATGGGATGACTGCTGTCACCTGAGGACTGGGCCAGGAGGAAGTGGAAGTTTAACAGGTACCTAATTATAAGTCCCACTGGCTGCCCTGCCCCATTCTCGGGATAGGGAAGAGCTTGGGTGATGGCTGGGTAATGCCTGGGTAGGTCACTCTGTCACCTTGCTAATTAGGGTTTTTGGGACTCCTCCCTAAGGCAGGGGCCAGGCTCCCTCCCTCCCATAGAAATAACTCCGCTCCCCGGCCAGGCACTCATTGCACCTTCCTGCCACCCCAAGCAGTGTCTGGGCCTTCAGCTCCCCATCCCTCCACCCATCCCCACACACCCACCACTGTCGGCCCAGGGATACCCAACCCAGGAGGAGGAAACGTGGAGCCTAGAGACATGGGAGTTCGAGGAGCGTTCCACCTTCTACTCGTGTGCCTGAGCCCAGGTATGGGGCTGGGCAGCAGGCAGGGATGCCATCACGACAACAGATGGGCAGGGTAAGGGGCAGTGAGGGGCACACAGAGGATCCTCGGAGGTAGCCTGAGATGCCCTGGCAGGGTGTGGCTCACCCTTGCCCTGCTGCCACCCAGGTTTGGATATTGCCAAGGAGACTCTCCAGGAGAGTGCCATGCCTGAAGGTTCAGGGCATGTGTCTGTGAGCAGAAGTCTTTAACGTGCCTCTGTGTGGGGCTGGCATATGCGTGCCTGTGCTGTGACTGGGCACCAGGCTGCAGGAACTGGGGGTGGGGCAGGTGGTCAGGTGAGCAGCAAGGCTGGTGGGGGCTGAGGAGGAGCCTTTGAAAGAACCCTTTTCACCAGTGTGTGCGCTATTCCAGCCAGAGGGCCCTCCTCCCACTCCCAGGCCAGAGCCCAGGACAGAGAGTTGCCTGAAGAGGGAAGAGCCAGCCTTGGGCCGATGTGGCCTAAATGGCTGCTCGCAGCATGGCCGATGCCACTAGTGTGAGGCGGGGCTGAGACCTCCACTCCAGGCCTCTGTGTTGTGAGTTGCGGGTGGCATTTTTCCTCCTGGAAGAGGCTGATGAGGGTGGGGATAGTAACTCCCAGAGCCCTCTTACTCCACTGGGGCACGCCTTGAGGGCAGGGCTCAGGTTGGATGTCTTGGCTACTTGCCCAGGTTGGGGCAAGTCCCAGCAAGGGCCACTCTGAGTGGACATTGCTGGAAATGGCTCTCAGAGTCCCCTGGGATCTGGACTGGGGGTGAGGGAGAGTGGAGGAGGAGTTCATGGGAGGGGGAGTATTTTTAGCCTTTGTGTGTTAGTGCGAGTGTATGTTAGTATGTGTTAGTGTGAGAATGTGTGTATGTGTGTGTGTGTGTATGTGTGTGAATGATTGTGTTTCCAGCAGAATGTCTGCAACACCCTCTGGTGAGAGCTGGGCTGGCAGATCCCATGCAGGAAGCTCCACCTGTGCTATGGGCACCTGGGACATCTTCATGTATGTGGTGTGTGTCCTGGGTGTGTGCAGTGTATATTTATGCACGGATACCCTCTTGTGCCGCCGCCTTTCCTTCCCTCCCCCTCCCTCACCTTCAGTGGGAGATTAGGAACTCTGGAAGCAGCTTGAAAATTCACAAAGGATTTACAAGCTGAGAATACAGTGTGCAGTCCCTAGTGCTTTTGTTGGGGGACAATTAGTCACCACTGCCGTTTCCTTGCAGCCCACTGTGACTTCCCTCCCTCTCTCCAAGTTTTCCCATGCAGATCTTTCTACCACTCTGGCATTCTTCCCTCTCTCCAGCCTCTCTCTTCTCTCACATCCCTTGGGAGCACTTTTTCAGTGCCACAGCAAGAGGAATCAGGGTGAAACACAAGGAAGAACTTCCTCAGGAGAGTGAAAGAGTGCAGAAAGTCCGGAGCCCTTAAGAGGAGGTTGAGAAAGCTTTCAGGGAGATTGAAAGGCTAGGGCGAGGCTTTCTGGCCTGAGACAATGGAAGACACCCAGCCTAATGCAGGGTGGAGGCACTGGTCTTTCAGCCTGCTCCTCCTTCCCAAGCCCCCTTCTCTGAATACTTATCATGAGCTGTAACCAGACTCTTCTCTGTGGGTTGCTTCCAGGAGCCCGTCCTCAGGGTAGAGCCTTTGCTCTGGCTCATCCCTGGCTTGCCTTGTGTAGCCCCAGGATCTGGCAGATAGCATCAGGATCCTTATCGCGGAAATGAGCTGGTGTTCTCCTGGCCTAGGGCTGGAAGAGGCATCACCAGGTCCCGTTAAAGCCCCAGCAGCTAGCCTGCCTGCTTGGAGTCTCTCTGGAGCCTAGTATGGTTAGCACATGGTTGACAGTCCAGCAAGGGTTCTGAGGGGGCACGTTCAGTGATGCATGAGATATTGAGGGTATTGGAAGGGTGCCTGTTGGCTCTCTAGAACCAGGCTAAGCTTTTGCAGTTATGTCTTGTCTTGAATAAGTGCACATGGGAGTGTGCAGTGGGCATGTCTTCTGGATTAATCCAGACCTGTGTTTGTGTGAAGATGTGTATCTGTATGGATCTGATGGTGTCTGTGTGTAGGAAGGTAGGCCTGTACAAGTATGTGCCTGTATTTTGAAGGCTTGTAAGAGTGTGTCTATGTGTTGATGTGTTTGGCTGTGACAGCATGTAATTGTGTGTCTGAGACACTCTCTAAGTGTGAAGGTAATCCCAGGAGAGAGCCAGAGGAAGGCAGGGCAGAATGAATTGCTGAGACCAGGGCTTGAGACTCCAAAGGACTTGCTGACTCTCAAAAAAGAATGCAGGAGAGTGAGCCAGGCTTGGGGAGAGATCTGGGGAGGGAGGAGTGTTGGAGACTGCGAAGCTGAGCCCACCTGCCCTGCCTGCCAAGGTTGGAGCCCTGGTCACCTCCTGCGCCTTCTATTCCTCTCTGGGTGCAACTGATTGGGGCTAGTGCTTGCCTGGGGCTTCAGAGTAGAGAGGTAGAGGAACTCAATGCTGAGCTTCTAGATGCCGGCTCCTCACCCAGGCTGACTCAGTGGAGCGGGCTGGCAACAGCGAGAGGGGCCCCAATTGGAGCGAGCATGTGGGGGTGGCTGTACCTGAGCCATACAATCACACCAAGGCAGGGCACGAAGTGCACACTGCCACATGTCATCACACAAAGCTCATGCTATTCTACAGATAGATGCTTGCAGCCACAGTCCCAGGCACGCACCATTATTCACTCACACACGAACACAAGCCTGGTCACACACACACACTGACATGCACAGGCATGCAGCCACAGACATGCACTGTCATACACAAGACACACAGACACCTGTAATCTTCTGCTCCTTGGGCTGGGAAGGGACCCCAGAGACCATGGTGTCTATTCTCCTGCCTCCAGATAGGAGCACCTCACTTAGCCAGACAGGCAGCTTTTAATGAGCCAGGCTCCTCCATCAGAGCATTAACAGCTCTGTGTGCTCCATGTGCACAAACACACACACAATCATTTAAATATAAAAGCAGACATTCTACCTGGTCATGGCATGCATATACATACAAATAGCCACAAATGCTCATAAACACTCATGTTCACATATGTACATACTTATACATGCACACACAATCATGCATACATACAAGCATACCTAACAGCTGTATATATACAAACAAGATTCAGATGCAGTTTTATATATTATAGAATATAGACATACATACACAAGTGCGCACAGACATGCATATACCGCTTCATGCACACATGCAGACACACACTCAGAGCAGTCCCTGCTCCCTGTGGAACCCCCACAGAGTCTGGGTTGCTGCTGACAGAGAATGGTGGAGGGAGAGGCTGAAGCCTACTACCCGAGCTCTGGTTCTACTCCACCTCACCTGTCCTGCCTTTCCCTTAGCACTGCTGTCTGCTGTGCGGATCAACGGGGATGGCCAGGAGGTCCTGTACCTGGCAGAAGGTGACAGTGTGAAACTGGGTTGCCCCTACATCCTGGATCCTGAGGACTATGGTCCCAGTGGGCTGGACATCGAGTGGATGCAGGTCAATTCAGACCCTTCACACCGGGAGAATGTGGTGAGTGCCAGGAACATTGTTCCCCTTACCTAACACTCCATGGTGTCTACCTGATGGGCAGCCAACACTCTGAGGGGATAAGGAGGGCAGATAAGGAAACTAAGACCTGAACTTCCCCTAAGGCCTCTCGTGGAATGGGACAGC
>NW_006443119.1:3932968-3956092 GCF_000325575.1 Pteropus alecto
TCTCGTGGAATGGGACAGCATGAATGATAGCTTTGCAATCACTCCAAAGGGTATGGTACCTGGCTTTAAGAAGTTCTCAGCCTGAACTTACAGTTTGCAAAGTACTAGATTTTACCTGGCCCCACCCATTTTGTAGGAAGTCAGAGGACCAAGCATCATTATTTCCACTTTCAGCTGAGAAAAATGAGTCTCAGAGAAGTTGAATGAATTGCCCAAGGCAGCCAATCCACATGGCCCTCCTTGGCTCTGCCTGTCTCATCCCCTTTGTTTTCTTCTCTTCTTCACAGTTCCTGAGTTACCAGGACAAGAGGATCAACCATGGCAACCTCCCCCATTTGCAGCAGAGGGTCCGCTTTGCAGCCTCAGACCCCAGCCAGTATGACGCCTCCATCAACCTCATGAACCTGCAGGTATCTGACACAGCTACTTACGAGTGCCGAGTAAAGAAGACCACCATGGCCACCCGGAAGGTTGTTGTCACTGTTCAAGGTATGGCCAGTCTCTTCCGGGCTCCCTTTCCACAGACTGCAGAGCCTGGCTTAGGGTAGCTTGGCCACTCTGAGCCTGGCTCTGCTTCTTGGCTGCGCCACACTCACAATTGACTGCTTTCCTGCAGCTCGACCTGCAGTGCCTGTATGCTGGTCTGAGGGCCACATGGCACATGGCAATGATGTAGTGCTGAAGTGCTTTGCTAATGGGGGCACCCCGCCTCTCTCCTACAAGTGGGCCAAGATCAGCGGGAATGCCCACCCCTACCGTGCTGGGTCCTACCATTCCCAGCAAAGCTTCCACTCTGAGCTCACCTACCAGGAGTCCTTCCACAGCTCCATAAATCAAGGTGAGGGGGCCCCAAAAGAGGGAGGCGAAATGAACAGAAAATCAGGACTTTGGGACCTGCTGGGGCTTCTCTAGTTTATTTGTGGCTCCATGTCAAACCTGGAATCCCTGTGGGAGATGCCTCCTCTGAGCCTGTTTCAGAAGCTGCTATTGTGGGGAGAAGAAGAGACAAAAAGTGGTGGTGGGGGTGGGGGCCAACCAAAAGCAGCATGGTTAATTTGGAAAGAGCACAGTCTGAGACAGACAGTTTGAGCTTGAATCCTAGCTGGACCCCTGACTGACTGCAAGACTTAGGCTAGTGGCTTAGCCTCTCTGTGTCTTGTTTCATCATGTTTCACCATGTAGGAAATGGGAATATAATGTTTAACTTCCAGGGGCCTGTGAGAATTAAATAGTGTAAGGTATGCAAAGCTACCAGCACACAGAGAAACTGGCTAGTACTCACAATCCAACGAAGATGATCAGAGCTGGAAGGAGCCTTAGAATTTCTCTAGTCTAACCCAATCTTCACTGTACAAAGGAGGAGACCAAGACTCAGAGAGGTGTATATTTCCCTAAGGTCACAGAGTAAATTAATGGTGTCTCTGACCTGTTACTGGCAGAGGTGTCCTTCTTTGCCTGTTTCAGCAGGGGAAAGGTGACTCATCTGGAATATGGTGGACCTGGGTGTATATGTGCACACACTGTCCCTCCTTTTATCCCCTACCTCACAGTGGCAGAGGCTGGGGGTGCTGCTCTCAGACACCAGGTCCCTTTGTCTTACTACAGCTGCTCCTTTACGTTCAGGTCTGTTGAACAATGGCGACCTGATGTTGAAGGACGTCTCCCGTGAGGATGATGGGCTGTATCAGTGCACAGTGGCCAATCATGTGGGCTACAGTGTATGTGTGGTGGAGGTGAAGGTCTCAGGTAGGTGCAGTGGCCCTGGGGGCCCTGTAGTGGGGCGGATGGGACTGGAGGAAACTGGGCTGTGTTTTGGAGCCCAGCTAGCTTTGCCCACCCTTTGCATTAAGCATAGGTCTCTGCCTAGGGCAGCTGGAAAGCCCTGGGAGTAATATGCAAACATAAAGGGTTAACTTGCATCTCCCCATGTCTTCCCTACTGGTTGACCCAGGGCCCTGAGCCTCCCTTTCCCACAGATGCTCTGCCCTGGCACCTCCTGGTTAGCCAGGCACCTTCCAGGCTTCAGAAGCTTGACTGGTCTCTCCTTTCCTTTACAGACTCCCGGCGTGTAGGCATGATCATCGGTGCAGTGCTGGGCTCTTTGCTCGCACTGTGCTGCCTGCTGGTGGGCATCTGGGGGCTCATCTGCTGCTGCTGCGGGGGAGCTGGGGCTGGCTGTGGTACCCGCAGTGCCTTTGGCTACAGCAACGGCGGCGGGGTCAGCGGAGGGGCCTGTGGCGACTTGGCTAATGAGATCAGGTAAAATCTGTTGCATGCTGCATACTGCTGTGAGACAGGCAACCGGTGCCCTGCCCCTCCTCACCCCCACCTGCCACCCCAAACCTGCTCACCATCGCTGGGAGTGCTGGGATCGCAGCATGTCGACTTGCCACTCGTCGCATGGCTTTTCTCTCTCTCCCTTCCCATGCCCAGTCTTCAGCTCTGCTCCCCTGCTCCCATCTCCCATCCGTCTGTGCACCCCTCTCTGACTTGTCTAGACTGTAAGCTCCTGAAGAGCAGGACCTGTAATTTTCCACCTTTCCCTTGTATTGCGCGGAGAAAACTCTGGATATATTTAAGAGTTAATAAGAATAGTGCTAATAACTTATTAGAAACAAACTAGAAATAAAAATAGAACAAGACTAGTAGTGCTGATGACTGCAGTGCCCTGGGGATGGAGGAAAGGATGAAGATCGAGGGGCAGGAGGTGAGGATAAGAGAAGGAGAGAGGGCAAGGTCAGGGTTAGTTAAGGAAACAAGGACCAGGAAAGCAGCTCCTGGATCCTCAAGGTTGCCTTCCTATTAAAGCCAGTGGTTCTGGGAAAAAACCAGAAGGGGACTGGAGAGCGCCTAGATGGGGCTGCTGGCCGTGGGCTGTCCGGACACGTGTGGACAAGCCCTGTCTAGAGGATGAGATGACCCGGGACCGCTGGGGGGTCGCCGGCCCAGGAAAAGGCAGAGAAGAGAATAGGTGGAGGCTGAGCGAGCAAGGCGAGGGGCCGGGACAGGGAGGCGCCGGGAGAGGGAGCCGAGAGGTGGCCAAGAGTCCCGGCTCTGCCAGGTCGGGCGCACTCAGTGACGCCGAGGAGCCGGCTCACACGCCCGCCTGTTGTCTCCACAGAGAGGACGCCATGGCGCCGGGGTATAAGGCCAGCGGGCGCGGCAGCCGCGTCACCCACCTGCTGGGGTACCCGACACAGACCGTCAGCCGCTCCCTGCGCCGCAAGTACGCGCCTCCGCCCAGCGGCGGCCCAGAGGACGTGGCCCTGGCGCCCCGCACCTCGGCCGCCTGCGAAGCGGGCTCCTCCCCGGTCTACGTCAAGGTCACGAGCGCCGAGCCCGCTGACTGCACTCAGGGGTCGCTGCCGGGCAAGGACGGGTTGTTGGTGTGAGCACGCGTGCCCGCCGGGCTGCGCCCGGGCCGGAGGAGGGTGCGGGCTCTTTGCACATGGCCGGGGACACGCTCGGACTGCGCCCACCCTGCCTGCCCCAGGCTGCCCGAAGGCTGTGGGCTGACAGCATTTCCCTTGGAAAATGAGTGAAGAGGCAGAGCCTTCTCCCCAAAATGGGAGGGGGCGGGGGCGGGCAGAGAAAGGCTACCCGGAGCCTTCTTCGCCTTCCCTGGGCCCCGAGGCTCCAGGAGAGCGAGGAGGACGTGTCGGAGAGCTGGTGAGGCCATAAGCCCGGTGTCCCCAGCCAAGGCAGAGGGCCCCGGGCCTGGGGCGGGTAGGGTTCCGGACTGAACTGTTCTGTGTGTGAGATCTGAGCTCTGAGGCGGAAGTGTTAGCACAATAAACTGTAAGACCCGAGACAGGTGGCTATGGTTCCACGGAGAGTTGGGTGTGGGGTTGCGGGGGAGACTCTGCTCGGGGATGAAGAACGTTGCTCTCTGTTGTCTCCCATCGTTCCTGCCACATTTCTTCCTTAGATGGATAGCAGTCAGAGCTGGAAGGGGCCGTGTAATCCTACTCTTTCATTACACAGATGGGGAAACTGGAACCCCTACGATTGGATCTTAAACCCAGAATTTTTTTTCCCTCTTTTATTCCAGAAGGCCTGAGGGGGCAAATTAAGGACTGGCAGGGATGACCCCTCTGAACGATCCCAGACCATTTTAGCATCCTTTCTTCTGCCCTCATCTACTCAACCCTGACCTCCTTATCTCTCCCAGATGCATGCGTTCCTTCTCAACAGCCAGGAAGGGTTTCAGACTCATATTCTGGGGGTAGAAAGACCTTCAAGGTCATCTAATCTAGTTCCCCTATTAATGGAAAGGGGATTGACATTTATTGGGCACCCTCTAAGTGCTAGGTGCTTTCTGATGTTTAGTCTTATTTAATCCTTACTTTAAGTTCTATGAGGCTGTGTGCTATCTCATTACATGGGTGAAGAAACTGAGGCTCAGAGGGATTAGGTATGTTGACCAAGCCTACGCAGGTAATAATTCAGGTTTTGATCGGGCATGTTTGACTCTAAGACATCAGGCTGTTTCTCTGATATTTGAATTCTTTCCATAACATTCCTGGCAAAGGCTATTTTAACCTTTTCTTGAATACCTCCAGAAATGCAATCGTCCTACCTCCCAATGCAGTCCATTCGGCCTCTGACTATTAGACATATGCTCCTCTTATTGAATTCAATTTTGGTCCTCATAGAGCTTTTATCCTTTGGTCCAAGTTCTACTCTTAGGGAGCCCTAAATATCACATTTCCAATTCCGCTGCCTCTAGTGGACCAAGTGGTTGTATTCCATACAGGATGGCTGTAACAGGCACACAACTGCAATCCCTGTCTGGCCTAGGGATTGAGGGTCTTCTGAAGAGCATGATACTTCGGGTTCATGTCGTTTTACCTACCTCTGCCCAGCCACCTGCCTGGTGAAAGCCCAAGCACTTCCTTCTTTCTTCGTCTCTTTTTCCCTTCAGGAGAAGCTGGGATTCCTAATTCTTCCTGCTTCTACCCTGGGGCCACATGAAGTATGGGGTATAGGTGGACCTCAAAGTACCTGGGCTTCAAGTTTCTTAACCGAGGAAGGCTGGAAACCCTGCTTGGTTATAAATAACTAGGAAGCCATTTCCAATTGGCTTGGGTATTTGCAAAATGGTGATAGCATTGCTGGCTCTGCTTTGATAGAACTGGGGGAAAAATGTAGTCAGTGGTGGGACAGAAGGAGCCAGGGACAAATGTCTTGGGTATGAGGTGAGGAAGTAGGGAGTTCTTGGGGATGGGTGGGGATACAGGCAGTGAGGGATTAAATAGTGAGGGGGAGGAGAGAATTGCAGAAACCGTCCATCCCTTCATTTATTTGCACACATTTATAAGCACCTATAAGATGACTTGTTAGGTAGATCTTTAATAGGACACTGGGCCTGGCACTCCTTTGCCCCAAGGCAGGGAACTGAATTGGATGACTTGGGGAGGGCTCTCCCAGTTTGGAGGCAGCCTGCTGGCCCTATATACAGGTTGTGTTGAATGACATCACCTTCCGCATTCCAGGAACCAGGGAGCCATGCTCACACAGCACTTCATTTAAAGTCACTGGGACTCCATACCACTCATGGTCTTGAGAAATTGGGGCTTAAGAGAAGATGACTAGAGGATGACTTCCTAAGACCTGGAGAAGAGACTAGATAAGGAACTGAGGAAGGACTCTGAATGTCTCTTGAACACATTTCCCAGGGCCAAATGCCAAGTTAGGTTTTAAAGCGAGGCTGTGGCAAGAAAAGCTCATTAAAAAACAGTAAGAGATTTTAGAGATGCTGGAAAGAACTTCTTGTTAGGGTGACTCACCAGGGAAGCCAAGGAAGTGCCCCCATCCCAAGCTGGATGGCAGTCACCATCACCACAGTCACCTCTGCTAGATGAGGAGGGAGAGAAGCTTTTTCTCCTAGGATTTTGCTCTAGGGACTCCTTGGTGTTTTGTCATTTCTCCTGCATGAAACCTTGGCAGAGTTGGAGGGGAATGCTGGTGCTGGTGAATGTTTCACAGTGGCTTTGAGTGCGGGGCAGGGGTGGGTAGGAGGCAGGAGAACCTAGCATTTGCCATTTCTGTGACGTAAGTTCTCCCACCATGGCTGATTGTAAGCTACTGACATGATGTCCTTGGTGTGGAGTTGGGAGAATGAGCGGTGGCACCCATTGTAGAGTATTTCCACGGTGCAGATACCTTTAAGGTCAAGAACCTCAAGAGCTGAGACAGTAAGATAATTAGGGAGTGATGTGTTTTGAGTGCTGATGTTTTTTGTTTTTTATACCATAACCGTAAATTTATATAATTTAATTTTTTTATAATTGAATTTTTAATAATGGCTGTATTTAACAACTGGCTTGCAAAACTAAGACCATGTCACCAGGCCAGCAGAAGGCTGTGCACACACATGCTGCAACAGGAGAGGGGTTGTCAAATACAGTCCTGATTTTGCTGTTTTTCCATAGAGACACAAACAACACAAAGTCAGTTGTCACCATTCTTCTTTCCAGTTTTGCCTTTTGTGTCTCTCCCCAGCCTTATAGGAGCTGAATTCTGGTTCCTACAGTCACTGAAAAATTATTTAGATAATTTACATGTCCTTGGTAACCACCAGAAACCTAACTTGGCATTTGGCCCTGGAAAGTGTATTCAAGAGACATTCTGAGTCCTTCCTCAGTTCCTTATCTGGTCTCTTCCTCAGGTCTTAGGAAGTCATCCTTTAGTCATCTTCTCTTAAGCCCTAATTTCTCAAGACCATGAGTAGTAAGAAGTTCCAGTGACTTTCCTTTTATGTGCTTCTATTAGAGTAACTATTAGCATGCATTCTGCTCAATTACATTGCAGTTACTCTAGGCCCAAGTCAGACTGGGGTGAGTCTGGGGAGGGATGAATATTTTTTCCTGCCTCACAGGAAACAAAGGTTCTCAAAAGAATTACCTAGTCACTGATCTGGAGGCCAGGAACTGGATCTGAACTTTAGCTCTGCTCCATGTGCTTCCCAGGGGAGCCTCCTGGTGAGAGCCTGGGACACCTTTGCTCTGGAGTTTATATTGCACCCAACCAGTGTATCTGGAGTAATCATTTCATTCCTGGTGATTCCATTCAGTTCCTTGTAGTTAGATTAGGAAGAAAGTGCTAAAGGAGGAGAATGTAGAGAGACATGCACCATGCAGGCAAGGGGAGACAAATGACTGCCTTGGAAACCTGGAAGAACTTGGGCATGGTTACTGTGCCTGCCAGTGGGTAGTAGAAAAGATAACCTTCTAGCACCCCTCTCTAGCCAATGCCCTCAGCAGGCTCCTTGGATGCATTTTGGAAGTACAGGAAGGATGGGACACTGAACGTGAGGGAGGAGACTAAAGCCCTTGACAAGGCAGGAAGTAGAGTAGAGGAAGATGGGGCAAAACAACCAAGCTTATTTTATAGAGGCTGATGTTGACGTGGTGGTGGGCCCATGTGGGTGTCTGGGGGAGAAAGAGGAAAAGAGGGAGGAAGAAAATTTGTAATGAATATTTGTGAGTTAGTTATGATCACATATGCAAAGGAAAAGAACACAGTTTTGGAATCAGAAAGATCTGAGTTCATATTTATTTCATAAGCTTCCAAAGTCTTGATTTCTTCATCTGTAAAATGGAATAGTTTTAGGACTATTTTGGGTGAAGTGCTTGTTACAGAACCTGGTACATGTATGGGCTCTGTAAGTGGTTGATCCTCAAGCCTCCAGTTCTCAAAATATAATTTCATCTTTATAAGAGTACAGTTCTGGAGGAAAGGTCCAACACACAGAGTTCAGGGTAGAGGCTGAGGCAAAGAGAGGTCCAGGGATGGAGCGAGAAGAACAAAGCCTTGGGATTGGATTTAAAGGTGGCTCACCATCTGGGGGAAGAGACAAGGAGCCCAGAAAACAAATAGAGAAGCAAGAGGAGAACCAGGCCTTGCCTCAGAGTTCTGGAATCCACATGCATGTGCTAATATTGACAGCAATTCTCATTACTAATAGTGATATTAATAAAAACAGGAAGCACCTGAAGCGCAAGTTTGGCAGGGTCCCTGAGTCAAGCCTAGCTGGGGACAAGCTGCTAGAATTCTCAGGGCCACCTCCCTGGACCAGGGCTTCACCTCCAGTGCCTTTTCTTGTGTATTCACTCTCAGTTCCTGGCACTCAGGCCCCTGCTACTGCCCTCTGGGCCCAGTGCCTACTGTGGTGTCCCCTGGAGCACTGACCTTGACAGTCCTTTCTAAAGTGTCTCCACATATCTCTCCCAAAGCTGAAGAGGGACCCTTCCAGCAAGGGGCACATACATTTTTGGGAGAATTCGCTCAGTCTTGGAATTTAATTTCAGACCACTACAGGCCCCACTTCTTCCCTGTGTCCTCCTGTCGGTCTCCACAGATACCCCCTGATCTTAGTCCCTATGCTTTCTCCTGCCTGGATGCCACTCTAAGCCTTGTGGCTCCTTCTTGCCGTGACTTTCATGAACTGGCTCCATGACTCTCCAAACACTGGGATTCAGCTCCAATCCCAGATCAGCCCCAGCCCCTTTGCCAACGCTGTTCACTTTGCCTGTAACTGTCTCTGTCTCTCGCTCTCTCTCATCCTCTTTCTTGGCCTGCATAGATTCTTCACAAAGACAGACTGGCCATATCCTATTCTACCGTCCCAGTCTCTACCCTGCTCTCAGATAAGGAGGAATGGTGATTATTCTGTTATCTTTGCCCTGTTCTGGGAATGTCATCCTGTTAGCCTCCTGCCTCCATCAGACTAGGCTTCTGCCGAGGGCACCTCCTTTATCGACAGCTACTCCATTCAGGAGCTCTGAATCTCTCCCTAAGCTTACCTCTCCTCAAATTAGTGTGATGGATAAAGATTACTCTAGAGACTGCCCTGTAAACTTAGGGTGCTGACAGTAACCAAAGCTTGCGATTACTTCAGGGGCACGTGATGTAAAAAGCCACACATATTCCCGCAAATCCTTTTCAAAAGTGAGTGTGAAAACTGCCCTTGCTAAGAGGGCCTGGTAGCCAATGAGCAGGGTCAGACAGGACCCATGAAAGATCCCACTGGTGCCCCTGGCCTTCCGGCCCAGGGCAGGGGTCCATATCAGGCAGGGCTCTGCTCCACAGGTCGCAGTGCCCTGTTCCTTTGACAACAGGCTCTTTAGGAAGCTCTTCCCTGCACAGCATGCAGGCTTCTTATTCAGTTTACTGAGGACTCAAGGAATTGCCATCTTTGTGATCACCACCATTAAAATATTGAGCAACAGGTTCTTGGTCAAGAGCCTAACCTGCTATTATAATGTCCTTGTGGGGAAATTGGATTCCTTCCTTTCAACACCCATCAGCCTTTCCAGGAATGTAGCACACAATTGGAGAAAGTGAGGAAAGAGGATGGGAACAACCTCCCTCCTGGCTCCCCCACCTCTCTATCCATCCACTTAAATCGATAAGCCAACAACACCCAAATTCATACACCCAGGCCAGACTTCTGTCTTATATTCCACAGTTAGTTATCCTATTTAACAGACACCCCAAACTTAGCAAGACGCAGATACTGCCCCTGATCCTCCCTAAACCTGTATCACCCACTGTCTCCCTATTTCAGTTGATGGCAACTCTGTCCTTTCTTAGTTTCTTTCTCTCACCACACCCCCCACTACATCCAGCCTGTCAGGAAGTCCTATTGGTTCTACCTTCAGAGTAGATGCAGAATTGGTCCATCCTCCCCTCCCCCACAGTTATTTCCTGCCTCCCAGCCCCTATCACCTCTTGCCTGGGTTATAGCAAGTGTCCTAGCTGATCTTCCAGCTTCCCCTCTTGCCCACCCCTACTTTATTCTCAGTGGAGAAGCCAGAGTGATACTTAAATCATTCTTCTGCTCAAAACCCTGAAATGGCTTCCCATTTTACTCAGAGCCAAGATCAAATTCCTTACACTGGTCTTCCAGGCCTTACATGTTACCTCGGTGACTTAACCTTCTATCCTTCTCCCCCTGACTTTCTCCACTCAAGCCACATTGACTCCTAGCTGTTTCTCGAACTTCTTAAGGTCTTTGTTCTGGCTGTTCTCTTTGCCTAGAATAGCTTTCTTTCAGATTTCTCAATGACTAAATACTTACCTTTCAAGTCTTTGCTCAACTATCTGCCCCTTACAGAGGTCTTATCTAAGATTGAAATGCCCTTCTGCCTGCACGCCTCATTGCCTTTATCCCCTTCTATTTTCCTTTCCTGAACAGCACATATTCTAACATGCTATGTAATTTATATGTTATGATTATTAATTGACACCCCTACACCCCAGCACTGTAAGCCCCACAAGAGCGAAGGATCTTGGTTTTACTCACTCATGTACCTGAGCTCCAAAATATGCCAGGCATATAGCAGGCACTCAATAAATATTGCTTCAAAGAATTGAAGAGGATGGGAGAAGACAGACAAACTGTAGCAGGGGGAGTTAACCTCAGGTCACCTGAAGAGGTAGGAAGTTAGTGAGGAGCAGCCTATCTCCTTATGGGTGGCCAAGAGGTCTCTAAGAGAACCAGAAGTTTGTCTGAGCCCAGCCGACTGATTATGCTCCCCGGAAGAGGGGCATTCAGATATAGAATCTCCCAATCTGAGACTCTTGGCTTCCACGGTGGAGATGTCTGAAGAATGGTCACGTATTGTCTACCTGCATGTCTCCCCACCCTCTGCATTGACCACTCAGTTAACAAGTGTGGTTTGGCGACGTGCTTACTGTGTGTTGGTGGTAAGATGGCTATTAAACCTGGCCCTTCCAGGAGCTCCCAGACTCCCTAGGGAGACCATTAACCTCATTTGGAAAAATTAGACTAATGCACACGACTGTTGATTCAGCTTCATGCAAGGCTGGGTGAGTAGTTGCTATGAGATCACCTAAGAGAAGGCTTCTGGGAGGAGGTATGCCTGGGGCTGGGCTTCTGAGCTTTGCTTGGAAAATAAAATGAATAAAGGGATATATTCTAGGCTGAGAGGTGTTTCTTTACAAAGGGGCAAAGGGCATGATGAGCTTGTCAGGTAAGAGCTAGGCCTGTCTGGAATGGGGCTGCTAATTGCTGAGTCATCTCCATCATAAGGCCTCCCAAGGGTGGGGCTGGGAAAGAGGGGAGTTAAGGTGTTTGTGTCAGCTGGAATGGTCCCCAGTGAGGGCTGGGGTGAGTGTGAAGGTGGTGTTCCATTCTCGGTGTTCTAGGGTGAGGGCACTTATATCTCCCGCACTGACCCAGGCAGTGAAGGAGCATTCCTCTTCTCTTTAGCTTAACTGAAGGACCTGGCTGACTCAGCCCTCCAGGATTGAGGCCCTGATCTGATGGCAGCATTGAAGCTATGCTGGTCCCTGAAGCAGAGATAACTTGGTGATGGGATGTTTGTGTGCCCCTCAAATTGAGTGGTTGAACAACCTTACGGGAGGCTGTGTGATGGGGAGGGATGTTCACTGGGGTAAGTGATGGCCAGATGGCCACAGCTTCCAGCTATGGGACACAGCAGACTGCCAGTACCCTCCTCTGCTGGCTCAAGAACACCCCATTCCCAAGACCCTGAGTCATAGTGCCCCTGACTCTCTGTCTGTCTGCCCTGCCCCTAGGCAACTCATTAGCCCATCAGAAGAATATGGGACATTTCCAGTGGCTATACAGAGTGGCTGTATAACCAGAGACTTTCTGTGCTTTGGCCCTATTCCAGCTCAGTGGCTGGGAGGCCCCCCGCAGGCAGGCACTGGTCTCCATCCTGGAAAGCTGCACCCTCCTTACCATCCAACAAGGCACACCACACACCCTTCCACCAATCTGCCTGACTCTGAGCAAGTCCTCTTGATGTCCTCACCACAAAAGGATGCCTCAGTGAGATAGGCCCCATGGCTTCTAACCTGGCTTGTGAGACTTACCTCTGTGGGACAATCATGGAGTCTGACAAATAGACTCCTTTGGAGCAGCTCATGTGCTGTTCTTCTGTATCTGACCATGACACTGTCCCTCTGCTTGGAAGGGCTCTCCTAAGACAACTGCGATGGCTCCATCCAGAAAATCTCTGTGGGACTCTGAATGCCGCAGGAGTGGGCATGAGGCAGGTTGCATTTGGAGGGTGTAGGGGTCAAGGGCATCGCTTCATGGCTACTGAGGCAGCTCCAGCACTCCTCGCCATTATTAACCTAGGGTCCTTTCTGGAGCTGGGTGGGCAGGAGTCAGGCCAGCTGGTGGAGAAGCTAACCAGGCCAAGATGGACTGCAGCAGTTTGGGTTGAAGATGCTATGGGATGACCTCTCTGCCCCAAAGATACTTTACAGCCCTTCCATCCTCAAGTTCATATTGAAGGATCTGGAATATGATTCTGGATCTGGAATATAAAAAACTCTCTGATTATAGGCATGAACCAGCTGTTCTGGGGCAGAGGAAACTTTTTTTTTCCCCTCCTCAAATTGATTTACATTTAAATAATTACATTCATGAAATCATTATATGAAGTTACTTAGTTTTGACCATTTAAAAAATTTATTAAAATGGCTATTTTCAACCCAGTACATTGTTCGGCCTCTATCTTGTCCCTTTAAAGCCCTGTTCCCTGATAATTAAGGGCTGTTTCCTGACTTCACTTAACAGCTGCTCTTCTTTCTGTATTTCCAACTTTAGTAAACAGCACCTTCACCTGCCTAGTTACTCCGTGTCGTCACTCACCCCCTCCCCATAACCTATACCAAGTGTTGTCGATTCTAGCTCCTAGATATTTCTCGAATGTATCCACTTCTCCCCAGATCCCGATTCTCAGTTCCAAGCTATCACCTGCATAACACTCTCCAGTGGCCCCTAGAATTAAATTTTAAATCTTGCCATGTCCTACTGGACTCTGCACGATCTGACCTCTGCTGTTCTCTCTTCTGAGTCTTCCTTGCTCATTATTCTCCAGCCATGGGACCTTCTTTATATGCCAAGATCTTTCCAGAAGTGCTTTCCGGTATGCTCATGATCAGTGTGACGGGCCTCTCCACTTGGCTTTACTCACTCCCCTCCCTGCCTGTCTCTCCTCAGAAAGGCCCTCTGTGTTGCCCTTGCACCAGCTGTATTTTGCTCCCTCATTATCCTTGCTCATAATTTTCAGTTATTTTCCTTCATAGAGATTAGTACAATTTTAATTAAACATTTGTGTGTATTTATTTAATGTCATCCCCTCCTAACTAGACTGCAAGCTTCCTGGGTATAGGGGCCTGTCTATCTTGCTCACAGCTGTGTCCCCAGTGTCTCTGGCATGTAGCGGCTGCTCAGGGGAGGTGTGCTGAGTGATGAACTGGAGACAGACTGCTCAGTCCTCTGGGAAATTAGAGGCTGCTGTTGTCCCCGGGGCCAGGAAAGCAGCCCTCTTCTTAGTGGAAGGTTGGTACTGTCTGCCCTTGGCCTCCTGGGAGTAACTGGACAGGGGATGAACTGACAGACATCTTGCTGTACTCGTCCTTTCTGGACTCAGCCTCCAGAGGAATAAACTCTCTGTAGACTGCTGCTTGGAGTTGGCTGAGGCTCTAGCTGGTAACTCTGACCAGGGGCTGCAGGGCTGAGAGTCCACTCCTTCTCCTGAGTGCTCAGGCCTCAGGACACCAGGCAAGCTGGGAGCCTCGGCCCCATCCCTGCACTTCTCGTCCCTCTTCCTGGAATGGCCAGGCCTGCAATCAGTCTTCCTGCCCTCTGCATCTGTCATGTAGCTGTACCTGGGGATCTGGGCTCCATGTTCAGGGCTCAGGATGAGTCCAAAGCCCCCAGTATGTATGTGGATTGTTAGAGATTTTCTGGGAATGTTGGGCTGGAAGGTTGTTAACAAGGAGGGATCCTGTTGTATTTCTGAACAAAGAGTTTGGACGACTCCTGAGGGTCTGAGCAGCCCCAGCAAGAGGATGCAGGCCTGAGGCCAACAGGCTGGGTCAGAGGGTGAGACTGAGCATATCAGCATCTCACTCCAGGCATCCAAGCCAGCAATGCCCTCCTCTCCCCCTTCCCCAACATGTTCCCCAGGAGGATGGCACCAACCCTCACTTGTGAGCAGACCTTCCTTCACCACCTGGAGGGTAATCTAAAGATAACCTACCAGCCTGGGATGTTTTGGTATCCTGGGAATACAGTCAATCAAATCCCCGATGCTGCTCTGGGAAGATCTGCTCCCAAGAAACCTCCACGCCATACTTTCTTCAGTTCCTACTAACTGAAGCTTTGTTTACTCCAAGCCAGAGCCTCTCTCCTTTTCACCACTTCCTCATGGACCCAAGTGGTGTTCCTTGGGGACGGAGGTCTCACAGGTCAGGAGATTCCTCTGAACTCATGCTGGGAGCTGTATTACGGTTGACTCATTGGAATCACTTATCGACATGCTGCTTCCCCACTGGACTGTAAACTATGAGGGCAGGGATGGTGATGCCACTATTTAGAAATCTCTATACCCAAGTCGATGCTGGTGACCGACCAGTAGGTGATTAGTAAATGCTCACTGAATGAACAGATAAGCACATTTCCTGTTCCACAGATTCCTCCTCAAACTCTTTTTTGTACTTGATTTTGTTAAACCAACCACCACTTCTAACAAGATGTCCTGCAACTACTCCCCATCCCCCTCCTCCCCACCCCTCCCCAAAGAGAAGATCCTTGACCCCACCCAGGACAGTCAAGCTCAATCTGTTCGTTGGGAATTTTCATCTTCGGTAAGCAACATGGGAACAGAAAATAGAACAGATTTATTCCACCATGGCCCCTGAGGAGGTTGTCCTAAGGCCTGTATCCCTGAGGCACCTGGCTTTGTTCTTTCTGAGGTCTTGTTGGTCAGTGTTTTCTTTGGTTCTCTGAGTGATATAGACTGAATTTTTGTGTGCTTCTAAATTTTATATGCTGAAACTACTCCCCAGCCTAATGGTATTTTTGGGAGGTGATTAGGTCATGAGGATGAAGCTTTCATGGATGGGATTAGTGCTCTTTCAAAAGAGACCCCAGAGAGCTTCCTCACCCCTTTCACCATGTGAAGACACAACTGTCTATGAACCAAGAAGCGGGCCCTCGCCGGACACTAAATCTGCTGCCTTAATCTTGGACTTCCAGGCTCCAGAGCTTTGAGAAATGTCTGTTGATTATAAGCCACCTAGATTGTGGTACTCTTTTACAGCAGCCTGAATTGACTAAGACACAGATACTCACAACTTTCTTATAATTCTTTCTTTTGCTTTAGTTAAAACCAGATTGGTTCCTCTGTTTGCATCTAGAGAACTCTGATACAAGTGTTTTCCCATTATATAAATATTCTAAAGAACATGATTTCTTAAATGGCCATATGTATTGGCCATTTATTTGACTGATTTCATGTTGTGTTGTGCTTTCCTGTCCATAGTATTCCTAATTCCCATCAATATCTCCTTTGTTTCCATATCTGATCTGTTATTTTCTGAGTGATATACTGAGGAACACAGCAGAAGAAAGGAAACTAGAGTAACTCTTCTTCACAGGAAGCACATTGTTTCTGACAGATTGGTCTTTTTTGTTCCATTGTCCATTCATTCTTTTTTTCTTTAATTTTTAACTCATTTTCGGTGTCGGAAGGATCTTATGGGTTGTCTGGGGCAGAAATGAACAATTGGTTTAATCTTGGCTTCCCACTTCAATTAATTGTTGGAGTTACTTGAGTGTTGTGCTGCATGTAGACTCAGTAGGAAAAGTGTGTCATAATTAATTATTTATGTTCAACATGGCTCTGGAAAGTGGAAGTCTGGATATATGCACCACATATCTGTTATTCCTGATCGAATACAACTTCCCACCTAATATGAAAAGTCTCTAGTCTATAATTTTCTCTGAGATGGTTTCTGCTTAGGCAGTCATTGAAACAGCTCATGTCATGTTTGGATTTCTCATTTGTTATTAAGTTCTTCCCTGGTAGTATAGTGCATGGTAAGAAGCTGGACTGATTTAGAGAACCTGAAGCTTATTCTGACTCTGCCACTAATTATGTAATTCTAGGAGGTAACAATCTTCTGGGGCCTCAGTTTTTCACCTGAGAAATGAAAAACTTGAAGTGAATAACCACAAAGTCTCCTTTTAGCTTTAAGATCCCATTATTCATGAGTCAATATCTGCCTCTCAGTGACATGTTCTACTGGCCTCAGTTACTCAACCTGGTTTACATGAGAGCCTTTAAATATATTAGGACCTATGGCCTTCTAAGTTGTTTGTTTGAGGCAAAACATGACCAGTTTCTTTAATCATTTCTCATATGATAAGATTTCTAGACTTTTCACCATTCTGGTCATTCTTTTCTGGACGCTTGAGTTTTCCAGTGTCTCCTTGGAAGTGTGGCTCCTAGAGCTGGACCCAGGCCAGTCAAGCAGTAGGAGTGTCCCCACTACTCAGCCATGTGCTCAGCTGGCCCTCCAGAGAGATGGGACCATGGAGCAGTACACAGCCCGAGGGGAGGCACCCACTGAGACCGTATCTGATTGGAGATGTGATATTTTAGAGGCCTTTCTTCAGGCTGCATGCAGAACAGATGCAGGAGGGAGG
Source organism: Pteropus alecto (assembly GCF_000325575.1). Taxonomy (NCBI): domain Eukaryota; kingdom Metazoa; phylum Chordata; class Mammalia; order Chiroptera; family Pteropodidae; genus Pteropus; species Pteropus alecto. The sequence goes on from NW_006443119.1 coordinate 3,949,470, forward strand.
GAGATGGTGCTGATAAACAGAACAGGTACTACTTAGTAAATGTGGAAGGAAGACTGCCAGAGATATCATTAATGTTTGCAGTCACTGTTTTTATTTTCTTTCATTTTTAAAATATCTATCTATCTATCTATCTATCTATCTATCTATCTATCTATCTATCTATCTATCTATCTATCTATTTAATTGAAGAAATGTTTTATTTAAATCTCCCCTGCTCTGTACACCTCCTCCTTTCTCCTTCACCCCTATCCTCTGGTAACCACTAGTCCATTGTCTATGTCCATGTGTCTCTGTTTGTTTGTCCTGTTCATTTGTTGCTTTTAGATTTATATCCCACATATAAGCGATATCTTGTGATTTTCAACTTTTTCTGTCTGGAGTATTTTGCTTTTAGTATGATTATTTCAAGGTCCATCCATGTTGTTGCAAATGGCAGTATTTCATCTCTTTTTATGTGCAGCTGCTGTTTTTAAACAAGGCTTTGGGTGCTCTTGTCTCTATTGATGAAAAAAATGCCCTTCTAATTCTTTTCTTTTGCTATGCCCCTTCTCCATTCTTTGACATCATGTCACATGACCCCTTTGCCCCAGCAGTTCTTATATCTGTCCTTTGCACAGAAGGACAGGTACAGAGGATCTTGCTTAAGGGAAATAGAGTGAAAACAAGGAAAAGCAAAAGCAGATTTGGAGAGGATTTTGGTCTGACCATGAATCTACTGGAAATAATGGTGCACATGTCATCATGGGAAGAACCTGAGATCCCCCACAGATGGGGTTGTGGAGGGGAGGCACTCTTCTGGCCACCCTCACCCCAGGGAAGGGGTATTCTGAAGACCACAAGGTTCCATGTACTGTGGCCCCAGGCCATCGCTCTGACCCAATCCTTACACTCTCACTCCCTTATTTATTTTATTTTATTTATTTATTTTCAATTGACTTAACATTGCTTAATAACATTACATAAATTTTAGGTGTACACCATTATAATTCAATATCTATATACTCTATTGTATTCTCACCACCAAAAGTCTGGTTTCCATCCATCACCATATATTCGATTCCTTTACTCATCTCACTTTTCTCCCATCCCCTCTGGTAACCACCAATCGGTTGTCTGTATCTATGAGTTTGTTTTTTGTGTTGTTTTGTTCGTTTGTTTGTTACATTTTGTTTTAAACAAAAAGCCAACCAACAGAATGGGAGAAAATATTTGCAAATGATATTTCTGATCAGGGGTTAATATTCAAAATATATAAAGAACTCAAACAACTCAAAAACAAAAAAACCAAACGACTCAATTGAAAAATGGGCAAAGAATCTGTATAGACATTTTCCCTGAGAGGACATAGAGGTGGCCAGCAGGCATGTGAAAAGATGCTTAACATCAGTAATTATTAGGGAAATGCAAATCAAAACCACAATGAGATACCACCTCATACCTGTTAGAATGGTTATTATCAATAAGACAAGAAATAACAAATGTTGGCTAGCTAGGATGTGGAGAAAGGGAACTCTCATACACTGCTGGTGGGATTGTGAATTAGGGCAGCCACTATGGAAAGCAGTTCGTAGGTTTCTCAAAAAGTTAAGAACAGAACCACCATATGGCCCAGCAATTCCACTCCTGGGTATTTATCTGAAGAGTATGGGAACACTAACTCTAAAAGATACACATATCCCAATGTTCATTGCAGTATTACTTATAATAGGCAAGAAGATATGGAAACAACTTAAGTATCCATCGATAGACAAGTGGATAAAGAAGATGTGGTACATATGTACGATGGAATACTGCTCAGCCATAAAAAATGATGAAATATTGCTATTCACAACAATGTGGATGGATTTCAAGGATATTATGCTAAGTGAAATAACTCAGAAAAGGACAAAATTCATATGATTTCATGCATATGTGGAATATAAAACAAAATAGTAATAAATTAACAAAAATAAACTCATTTCTTTGTTTTGACCCAGCCACCCTGGCCTGCACTCTAGTCTTCATAAACACCAGTCATGTTCTCAATCTTTTACATTTTCTGGTCCCTGGAACACTCTGCCCAGACACTACATGGCTCACTCTGTTTCACTGGGTTTCTGTTCTGATGTCACCTCATCAGGAGATGTTCTCTGATCGCCTTTTCTAAAATGAACCCCTCTTTCCCAACACATCATTCTCTAGCCTTTTACTCTGCTTATCTTTCTTAATAGAACCTATCAAAAACTGGCCTATACCAACTTGCTTATCTATTATCTAGAATATAAACTCTACAAAGGAAGGTCATTGCTTTGTTCACTGCTGATTCCTTAGTGCCTTGAAGTGTACCCAGAACATGCTGGACCCTCAATCAATACTTGTTCTTTTGTGACTTTTAAAGCATCAATATCAATGCTTGTTAACAAAATATTGTTCTCACAGAGCACTTTTAATTTTTCAGTGGAGGGTTAATTAGTTCACTAGTTGGCAAATGAGTCATTGGGGATGGGAACATCAATTTATGCACCACACTACAAAACTACTGACTAAATGAGGTCACTATGAGTTACTTTGTGAAGGGAGAACTGTGAGGCCCACTCCAGCCAGAACTGCTCTGATTTGAGGTGGGACCCTGGGGCGTGGAGTATGTGTGTATGTGTTTCTCCCATACAACCACCATGGCCCATTGCTAGAACCTGGGCTTTCTCTTTCACATCACTTTAGGGACTGAGGCCAGTTTTGCATATTCACTGACCAAGCATGGGGAATGTCTCTAGGTGTCAGGTGGGGGCAATACAAACTGACAGGTTGGGTGGCCATGTATATGTTCAGGTAGACTTGAGGGAAGCTGATGGGAGAGAAGCAGGTGCAAGAAAGGCATGAGCATTAGGCAAAACCAGGTGACCAGCAAGGGACCTCTGAGCAAAGCCAGCAGGCAGAGAAATTCTGGGACTGGTCAAGTAGAGGAGTGGTGATATGAATCTGGAGGTCATTTGGGTTGACCATTTGTCCAAGGTGGAACGACTGCCCAGGAACTGGGGAGAAGAGGGAAGATCATTGGAAAGAACTGACATCCTTGGTGGAGTGATTGAAGCCACCCTGGGAAAATACTTTAAAACTTACTCCTGTTCATTCAATGCTTACTTCCTCTCTACTATCAAAGCTTGAGTGAGGTCCCAGAAAACAGCCAATTACAACTGGGAGGGAGTAACTATGAATATTATCATCTACTAATCCCTAAGTATAAATTTAACTCATCAAGTTTTTTCCAGTGACAATACTCCAGAGCTTTTCTAGACAGAATCACTTGGTGGCAGATAGAATTTTCCAAAGATGGACACAATAATCACTTCCATTCAAAATGTTTTATTTTTTTCCAAGGTGACCTTGACCCATTGAGAGGTAGGATCTTTGAACCACTCCCCACCCCCAACTTGGGTGAATCTTCTGCACTTGAATCTGAAAATGAGTGTGCCAGATTCCAGGATGCCTCCATACTTTTCTCCTTCACAATTTTCCTACTACTTAGCTTTTCCTGTTTCTTCTCTCTCTCAGCCTCAGGCAGAGACACTCATCCTGAGCTGAGCTGCTTTTCTTAAAGTTGTTCAAGAACTTCCTGATGGCTGGGGAAAATTTAATATCTTTTGTCCTGGCAACTGTGCTAGATAGTGAGGAGAGACTTTCAACACCCACAACTCCTGCCCCACCCCGCCCCAGACCCGATCCTGCAGGAGGCATGATGGCAAGCAGAGATGGTGAAGCTGTCTATTAAAAAGGTGTTACCTGTAAAATGGCACTCATCCCAAACAGGGGATATTAACCATCTCTTCATTGTCTATAACTGCAAATTACCTTTGAGGGCCATTAGCTCAAATAACCTGAAAGTCTTTCAGGCCAGAGAGAGAAATCCTTGTCCCTCAACTCTCACCTTTACCTGTTTCTAGACCTTTTCTTATGATAATGTCTTGGTCATCAGGAAGCATCAGGGTCTCAAACTAGGACTGGGGCTGAAGCTGGAGTTGGGGCTAGGACTGAAAGTGGGTGATTCAGAGAGTCATAATTAGTTTAAAGTCTAGAATATTTTAGAGCCTGGAACTCAGTCTAGAGGCAATCACTTGGTGCTAGTTGGTTAATACTTGTATTAGTCTGCTAGGGCTGCCATAACAAGATACCACAGACTCGTGGCTTAAGCAATAGAGATTTATTTTCTTACAGTTCTAGAGGCTAGAAGTTCAAGATCGAGTGTCAGCAGGTTTGGTTTCTCCCGAAGCCTCTCTTCTTGGCTTATAAGTGGCTTCCTTTTCTCTGTGTTTTTCCATGGCCATTTCACTGTGTGTGTGTGCATCCCTTGTGTCTTTCCTTCTTCTTATAAGGACACCAAGCATATTGGATGACTCATTTAAACTTTATGACTCATTTAAACCCATCTCAATGACTTCATTTAAACTTTATTATCTCTTTAAAGGTCCTATCTCCAAATAGTTACATTCTGAGATATTGGGGGATAGGTCTTCAACATATGAATTTTGAGGGGACAAATTCAGTCCATAACAATACTTCATAAACAGTGGTAGAGAGTGAATGCCCTGGATAATCATTGTCCTTGTGGGTCCTGGTAGGGCCCCATCTCAATGACTTCATTTAAACTTTATTATCTCTTTAAAGGTCCTATCTCCAAATAGTTACATTCTGAGATATTGGGGGATAGGTCTTCAACATATGAATTTTGAGGGGACAAATTCAGTCCATAACAATACTTCATAAACAGTGGTAGAGAGTGAATGCCCTGGATAATCATTGTCCTTGTGGGTCCTGGAGAATGTCTAGTGTGCTTTAGGGAACATCCTCATAGGCCTATCTTGCCCAGAGCAGAGCCAGGACATGCAGTGAGGGGAGACGGGAGGGAACAGATGTGGAAGATCATGCTGGTGTTTTCTGTCTTTCCAGTGAGTTGGCTGCGCAGGATGCTCCTGGGAAGTGAGATGGAGTCTCATGGGAGGTACGAGGACCATGATCATTTTCAGGCACCAGCTATGTCCCAGACCATCATAGGCCTGGGCAGTGGAGTTCCTCATGATCCAGGTGTCGGTTTTTCTCCTCCCTCATGGCAGACCCTACACCAGGGTGTTCTCTGTCTCTGTAGCCATTTCATCAGCACGGACATCCTTCTTCTTTTTCCCTGACAAGGAGATCAGAAAGAAGGTTACCCCTCCAATGTTTGGAATCTTAGCATCCTTGGCCTGGCCCAAGGCCTCTGAATCCTAATTGTCCTGGCCCAAGATCATTTCAGGAAAAAAAATCCCACATTTTTCCCCTGGTTTTCCAAGACCCTGGAAAAGGAGACACTTCAAGAACAGAATCTACCTAATGTCTAGACTTCCTCTTCAACTATGCTATACATTTAGCTGTAGAAGGTATAGAAAGTTAGAGCTAGGATGGGCACAATTGAATGACTGGCAGGAAGCCACATGGCAGAGCAAGGGCCAGCCTCTGGACTCACTGTGTGAAGTCTTTCCTCTATCCCAGATAGTTGGGTTCTTTCTGTCCCTTCTCAGTGATCAAAGCCACTCATTTCTGAGCCTTGAAAACATTAGACTGAGATTAAAAAGTCAGTCACATAGGACCACATAGTGCATTGTCCAAAATAGATAGTATACAGATAGAAAGTAGATTAGTGGCTACCTAGCGTTAGAGGGGAAGTGATTAGGGAATGATGGCTAAGGGGTTTGGGGGTTTCTTTTGGGAGGTAATGAAAATGTTCTAAAATTGATTGTGGTGATGGATGCATAACTGTGAATACAATAAAAGCCACTGAATTGAACATTTTAAATGTATAAATTGTATGGTATGTGAATTTTAGTTCAATAACGCTGTTAAAACAAAAATGATACTCTTTTCCTGGCTTCTACTTTCTTATCATGAATCCTGGGGACTGTCCGGGGCAACAGGGCTGCTGGGTGGGGTGTGATCTTCTCTGTTCTCCCTGTTCCCTAGGGGAAAAAATATACAGGAGCCAGTCATCTACTCCAGCTCCATGCTGAGTGGCTGCTTGCCTTCTAGGAAAACCCACCCATATAAGGTCACATGCTTCCTTTTCCTTGCTGACCCACTCTCTTCACCCTGGTGCCAGCAAGCCTAGACATCCTGGGATGAACATGACCATGAAGTCAGGGTATTTCTTTCAGGGACAGGGAATCATGAGGGCAGAGGTAGGGCTGATGGATGTAGTGCTCAGAACCTGGCTGTACTCTGAGTTTCTTCTTCCCTTTTGTTTTTGAGAAGGAGGCCCTAACAGCTTCTGGCCAGAAAGGCACTTTGCTCAGGGGGCATTTCCTAGGTATAAAGGGGTTGGGATTCAACTAGGCTTTCACTCAGCAAACGTTTATTGATACCAGCTATGTTCCAGGAACCACCATTAGGTGCCCAGTGGTGACCCAGTCTTTTCCTTTAAAGGGCTGAGAATTCAGTGAGAGAGAAAGTGCAGTGAGTGTTATGAGTGGGGTAAGCAATGAATATTAAAAGTAGGACACTAATGCAGCTTGTGCATGGGGCAGAAGGTCAGAAAAGCTTCCTGGAGCAGGCACACCTTGAAGATTGTATAGAAGATAACAAAATAAAGGAGTTGGATGGTAAATCATGGGAAGTGT
>NW_006443119.1:3957335-3968494 GCF_000325575.1 Pteropus alecto
ATGGTCCATTCGAAGAACTGCAAGAGAAACTTCAAGTAGTTCAGTCTCATTAGAGGCCAGAATATAAGACAAATAGGGCCAGGATGTAAGGAGAGCAGACTATCTGAAGACAAATGGGAGGAAGCCCAAACTCTGTCCTCCTCTCCAGTAGATCCAGCTCCTCCACCCACCTCCAGCACCTGCAGGACTCCCACCTGCGCAGAGGCCCCAGTGCCAAGCAGAGAGGAGACCAGCCAGGATCAGGAGCAGCGAGACAGGTACCACCACCAGAAGTACATCTTTGTAGGAGGCCTTCCCTGGTGCAGGACAAAGAGAGGCAGGGTCAGAGGTGGACCTGATGCTTCGCCATCCGACGTTGACCCCTGACCCTTGGCGTACCTGCCTCATGATGGCAGCTCTCCCATGGGGTGACTGTAGTCAAGTCCCAACTGACAGGGTTGGAGACAATGCAGGAATAGGCCACGCCCTGGTCTCTTGGTCCCAGTGAAAGCCTCAGCACCTGTCCATCCATGAAGAGGCCATGTGGCTCGATACCAAAGTCAACAGTTCCCTCCCGTCGCCAGCTATAGGTTATGTCACTGATGTTGGGGACCCAACAGGACAGGAGTGCCTGGCAGGTCTTGGGGTGCTGAGCATCCCTTGATAGAGCGATGAACACTTGTACCATGGGCCTGGGTACTGCATCTGGGCAAGAATAGTAGAGCAGGTGTGGATTACAAGGATGCTGGGTGGGGCTCACAGCTCTGGCTCTGGGATCCACGCACAGTTAAAAGTCACCTCTGACCAGGCTGCTCTTGCTCCAAAACTCTGTCTGGCTTCCCATTGCTCACAGGAAATAAGCTAAATTCTTTAGTCTGGTATCCTTGATGTCAACCTCTCTAGCTGTCCCTTCTGCTGGTCCTCCCTACCTATCCTAATTAATTTCCAGTTTTCTCAAACATGTCATGCTCTTCCATGCTTTTATATGGCTCAACTGTGCACATATACCTTTTACTTCTCATCCTCCTAGAGAACTCCTGGGCTTAGCTTGGACACATTGCTTGCCATCCTGATTGTGAAGTCTTCCCTGATACCTCAGGTATGGTTCTGAGCTCTCCAAGCACTCTGTCTGTTCCTTATCATAGCACTTTATAGTCAGAAAGACAATGAGTTTTTCTTAAGTCAGGCAAGAAAACATTCCTGGACTTTTGAAGCTTAGATTTGGTGAGGAAGACAGATATTGACAAGTAATTATGAATAATTAAAAAAATAATTACAATGGTGCAAAATGCTGTGAAGGAGGTGACCAAGGTATAGGGGCTATGTCTTGTTATCTCCATAACCCTCACTCTTTAGGTGCTCGCTACCTGGGCCATTGAACAAATTAGTGTCCTGATGTCTGGGCCATGGCTCCTCTTTCCTATATAGGTTGATGAATAAATCCTTTGTTTCAGTGGCAATGGGGACCAGCGGGAGAACATTCTGGTGACAACAAGAGGGCTCAGTGTCTGACAGCATTCTAAAGTCAAGCAGAGTAAAACCTCATTAATGCCAATTCAACCTGCTGGGATTTATGATATGAAAAAAAAACAAAAAGATTTTCTGGGCACACTAATAATATAAACAAAGATTATAGGGGGGAATGTTTACACTACTTAAGAGGACAAGCTGCTTCCAAACACTGATGGACGGACGTAGTAGAAACACCCATTGACATTTCTAGTACCTGGTTTGCTAATTCAAATCCTTCTTATCTATTGTCAAAGCGGAGCTCCTAAGGATGGCTGTCTGGCAGCTTTATGAAATTAGTTGTAATCACGCTATATATTTGGAAGCAATAAAAGAGCAATTTCCTTAAAATCTGTAATTCAGATGCAGATAACAAGGCATTTTAGAGCTCAGTGGCGTGGGTGCTGCATGTATTATCACATTTAATGTCCTCATTTTACATGCGCGGTAGCTGAAACTAAGAAAAAGGGAGAGGCTACAGTACTGCCTGTATGATTGTACAGGTAATCCACTACACAAGGCATTGGCTAAGGTGGTAACAGGTGAGGCTGGAGGTTCTGAAATTCAACCAACACTCTGCTTGCAAAGGTGTACAGCTGGTTCATGGATGTGTGCATCCAGAAGGAGACTCATGTAATTGCGCATCAGCAATTGGTCTCTGATACAGCCACGAAGTCAGAGGCCTGAGATTTCTGGAACCCAGTCTTCCAGCCCCTGGGCCTCAGGACGCCTTTCCAGGGCTTTGTGGGGGAGGGTGGGGCAGAGAGCCAGTGTCAGACACACTTACCATACACCTTGAGCTGCAGGATCTGGGTCCAGGCCCGACCTCCTGTGTCCACCAGCAACACAGAGAAGTTGCCGCTGTCTCCAGACTCCAGTGGCCGGAGCTCCAGACTCAGGTTGCTGTGCAGCAGGGTTCGGCCCAGGAAACGGGAGTGGTACAGAGTCTCCAGGGAGCCCCGGAAAGATGTGGCCAGGAGCTCCTCTAATGGCCAGAGAGATCTCCAGATGGCCTCTCGGACTTGGAAGCTGGGGGGGTGCTCTGCCACTAGTAGTACGGAGCCCCCTACCTGTCCCTGCACTTGGGCACCAATATCCGCAATGGGAAGTAGTGCTGCAAGAACAGAGCATAGTCACTCTGCCTGCCCCAAGCTCCTTGTTTCTCTCCTGTACACAGCTGAGCTGCCATGGAGCATATTAGGGCCCCTGTTCCCACACTCCCTCCACTCAGGTTGAGGGTACATACACTGTAGCAGGGGCTGAGAATAAAACAATAAGAAAGATAATTTGGTACCTGTGCTCATGGAGCTCACATAAAAAGCCAGACTCTTAAGCAAGTAATTAAAATATACTAAGTACCATGTAAAAGGGAAAAAGGGTGCCTAGGAGAACATGACCTTAACTGGCTTTGATGGGCTTTGAGAAGAAATGGTTAAGCTGAGGCCCAAAGGAGGAATGGGATCAGCCAGGCCAAGCAGAGGACTGCCTGAAGCAGGATGGAAAGTGTTTCAAGCACAGGGAATAGCGTGTATAAAGGCCTGAAGGATGAAAGAGAGTGATCCGTGGGGAACCGAAAGTAGTTATCTGTAGGCGGAGTAAGAAATTGCATTGCAAAATGGTGTTGGGAAAACTGGAAGGCCACCTGCAAAAGAATGAAGCTAGACTGTTGTCAATCACCGCACACCAAAATTAACTCAAAATGGATTATGGACCTGAATATAAGACATGAAACAATAAAATGCATAGATGAAAACAGGAACTAAACTCAAGGACCTTGGACTTAAAGAGGATTTTCTGAATTTGACCTCAAAGGCAAGGGAAGTAAAAGCTAAAATAAATGAATGGGACTACATCAAACTAAAAAGCTTCTGCTTAGCAAACAAACAAACAAACAAACAAACAACAAACAAAAACAAACAAACAAACCAAAAAACCATCAACAAGGTAAAGAGACAACCATCTGAATGGGAAAATTTATTGCAAGCAATGCCTTTGATAAGGGTTAATATCCAAAATATACAAAGAACTCATAAAACTCAATAACAACAACAAAAAAAACAAACGATCCAATCAAAAAATGGGCAGAGGACCTGAACAGACACTTCTCCCTAGAGGACATACAAATAGCCTACAAACATATGAAAAGATGCTCATCATTGCTAGCTATTAGGGAAATGCAAATCAAAACCACAATGAGATACCATCTCACACCTGTTAAAATAGCTATAATCAACAGGATAAGTAATAACAAATGCTGGAGAGGATGTGGATGAAAAAGAACCCTCATACACTGCTGGTGGGACTGCAAATTGATACAGTCACTATGGAAAACAGTATGGAGGTTCCTCAAAAAACTAAGAATTGATCTACCATATGATCCAGCAATCCCTCTACTGGGTATTTATCCCAAAGACTTGAAAACCCATATCTGAAAATATATTTGCACAGCGATGTTCATAGCAGCATTATTCACGGTGGGCAGGACATAGAAGCAAGTGAAATGTCCTACAATAGATGATTGGATAAAGAAGCTGTGGTACATATATACAATGGAATATTACTCAGCCATAAGAAGAGATGAAATACTGCCATTTGCGACAGCATGGATGGACCTCGAGATAATCATGCTAAGCGATCAGAGCCATACAGAAAAAGTTGAAAATCACGTGGTTTCACTTATATGTGCAATATAAACCTAAAATCAACAAATGAACAGGACAAACAGAGACTCATGGACATGGATTATAGACTAGTGGTTGCCAGAGGATAGGGGTTGGGGGGAGGAGGAGAGAGGCAGACAGGGTAAAGAGAGTCAAATATAGGGAGGTAAGGGGAGGGTGAAGTGGGTAAAGGGGATCAAATATATGGTAGCTGAAGGAAACTGGACTTTGGGTGGTAAACACACAATCGAATATACAGATGTCAAATTATAATGTACACCTGAAAATTAAATAATTGTATTAACCAATGTTACCCTAATAAACTTAATTAAAAAAAAAAGAAAGAAATTGCATTGCAAAGTTGGAGGGATCATGCAGGGCCCTGAAAGTACATTGACGGTCGGCTTTATCCTTAGAGCAATGGGTGCCCTCGGATAGGTTTTAAGTAGGTGAGTAACGCAATTAGATGTGTATTGGACTGATCTCTCCGGCAGAGGGGCAGAGGATGCTTCGTAGGTGGGGCAAGACTGAGATTGCGTCTATTAATCCAAAGTACAGTGATGGAAACTTGTACTGAGGGGGAGCAACTGGGATGAGAGAGGTGGCAGGAACCGAGAGAGATTAAAATGTGTGATCAGTGTGATCTGGTAACAGATTGGATCTGATGAGTGAAGGAGAAAGGAGTCAAGGATATAGCTCCCAGGTCCTTGGGACCCACTGGGTGCCATTCCCTGTGATCTAGAACAGGAGAAGAAACAGAATTTGGGGATGGGGGAGATGGCAGGATGCTGGGTTTTACTGGGAACATACTGAGTTTGAGATGTGTGCGTGATGTGTGCATCGTTGAAGCATCAAGTCCTGTGACCTCCCATCCATGTCTGCAGATTACACACTCATCCTCCATATTCCCGCAGAGGCGTGGGATCCCCACTATGAATGCCTTATCTCTATTGTTATTGCCTATTGACGAGTCCGCGTCTCCCACTAGACTTCGAGTTCCTCTTTTCATCTTTGCACTCCCAGTGCCCATCAAGGTTCAGGAGAATATAGGAGAAGCTCAGTAAATTTTACTGAATGAATGGCAGAATTTACTGGCTTTCCTTGTGCCTGGCACAGTGGTGGGTGCAGAGCAGGGGGGTGCAGAGCAGAATAAGAGCAGACCAAGTGCTGGAGTTTGGTTAAGGAGATGTGTTCTGGATGGTTACTCGGCCAGCCACCAGTGACTCCAGCCCCTCGTCTGCCTCACTGCCCTCCCCAGCCCAAATCATCTTAGGCCTGACTGGATGGCTTCAGGGTAAATGCAGAGAGGAGATATAACAGAGAGAGGAAAGAACACTGGGTGTCAGTCAAGACTCCTAGGTTCTATCCTGCCTTGCTCTGCCCAGAATAAGCTAAATGGCCTTCAGCATTCACCCACCCTCTCTGGACTTGTGATGTCCCATCTGTAAAACAATGACATTCACCATTCAGTTGCACTCATCTCATTTACTGGTAAGAACTCCTTGGAAAAATTATTTTTACCTCCCATGTCCAATATTTGAAAGATTTGTGAACCAAATAGATTCTCTCTCTTTTTTTTTTTTTGAAGGACTTTCTTTACATATTTAGAAATGTCAAAATCTGCAGAGCCTTTGGAGCCCTTGAGGCCAGGGACCGGGCAAGACAATGGACAAAGTTATCTCAAAGTTCCTGTGAGTCTGATGTAAACAAAGTTGCTTTCTCTTTGCCACACCCCATGACTCCTATCCCCTGGCTTTGAAGTGCTGACCCATGTCACACTGAGCACTTGTTCACCAAGGAAGGGAAGTCAGGTACCAGACAGGATGGAGGGATTGCTCAGTGCTGAAGAGACCCGACAGGTCTGCATCCCATCACACCATTATCGCCACCCCATGTCCACATGTGCTACATTTAATTTGTTCTCTCCTCTCATCCCCACTCAGCATCCACCTCCCCTTAGACTTCAGGAAGGGCCTCAGCTTTCCCACAAGCTGCTGGAAAAAGTCCCCAGAGTAAGAGCCCTGCACTGCTCTGCCCATCCCTTCTCTCCCAGACTGTATTTAGAATTTCCTTTGGTTTAATACTGCCAGACCCTTACCATTATCACATTATCTCTTTCCAAACCACTGGTACCACCAGCTTCAATTTTAACTGTCCTGGGCCACCAAACAGCTCGAGTGTCATGGACATGGATGCTCCCAGTGCTGCCGCCTCCTTCTACCCAGGACTCTGAATCTCTTTGCCTCTACCTAGCTTTCAAGGTTGTCCCCAAATTGCTTGAGTCTTTCCTACCTCTCCTCAGCCACTTGGGATGGGGGATTCTGCTAAGATGCCTGGTGAGGAGCAGCTGGCAGGGGGGGTTTGGCTCTCTGAGGACGGGCTACTCTCCTGTCCCGCTTACCTGCCCAGAGAAGCAGACTCCACAGGTACTGTGCGGCCATCCTTCTCCAGAGAGGCAGGCTAACTCTCTCAACAACCCAAATTCAGAATATCCCTGGTCAAGTGAATGCACGGAAGGAGCTGTGGTCCTTCTGGAAAGTCCCATGTCCTGAAGGAAGAAACTTGACTCAGAACAAGATGCCCCAAAAGTGAAAATATCCAGAGTAAAGTGGAAGTTGGCTGCAGGCCTCGCTGGGCTTTTTCAGGAACTGTTTCTTGTAAGTCAGCCTCTTTCACAGTGCCTTTGGTTGGCCATGCAATTGCAAGCAACAAGCGCCCCGACACAAGCCCACATCCTCCCCTCTTCTCTCGCCAGGCCTCCCACCCTGCCCCAAGCTGTCTGCCTTTCTGGGTGCAGCCACAGAGAGCCCTCTAATCTGCCATTCCCATCGTCATTTCTCCTCTGCTTAAAAATCCTTCCTGGCCTCCTGCTGCCCTCAGGCTAAAGATTAAACTCTTGATTTAGCAGACAGCTCTCCTAAGTCCCACTCCAGCCTTCTTCTCCAGGCTGGTCTCCCATGTCCCTTTTGGTCTGCAGCCATACCAAGCCAGAACCATCTCCTCTCACAACTACCAATTTCACACTTGTAGGCGTTGCACTTGTTCTTCCACCAGGCATGCTGGTCCATTTGTCTTTTCAGACTTGGCAGGGCCGTGTAGCCAGCCAGGATCCCAGCAGAGTGAGGAACCTCCTCTTCTTAGTGCATTGTTTTCTAAGTTTTCTGTCTCCACAGGCTGTTGGCCGGCAAGGTCTGCTATTCATTTCTGTGCTCCTCTTGGTGCTGGACACATCAGGGATGTCTAATCAACATTTATTAAATGAGCACATGAATTCTAGACATACTTATGTACTTGCTCCCTGGAAGCCCGAAGACTCTTCTTTGAGGGGATCACGTGATTGCCCTGTGAGAGATGGGGAATTTGAAAACCAGCGTGAGGATAGCAGCTCTCAGAGGTCTTGAGATTCAAGAGTGTGGTCCATTTTGCCACAGTCACCCTTGCTCACCCTGTTTCTCTTCACACTTTGAGTAACTTGGTTTGTTAAGTCAGGGAGAAGATGAAGAAAATTCCCGTGTGTCCCTAGTGTAGCTTGCAGTGTCTAGTCCTGCACTGTTTCTGACCTGTCTTCAAACTGGGTGCTCTGCTCTGGACCGAGCTGAGAACCAGGCAGACACAGTGGGGTGAGCAGAAGGGTTCTGCAATGGGGATCCTCCCCTCCAGGACCCACAACCACATTATGGAAACAAGATCTGTTGGAGAAGTGAAAGCCAATGGCAGGAAGGCACAGCTCTGTGCCTATGGCAGCACAGGCTGTCCATGCTGCTGGAGGGCATGGGGAAGAGGTCTCTGGAGATGTGGGCAGGAAACGCTTCTTTAAGATGGCATTTAAACTGCACTTTGAAAATGGGCACTATTCGATTAAGCTGATAAAATGGTTGGGGGTTGGCTCTGAGTATGAGAGGAGAGCTGCGTGTGTAAGGTTTGGCAGTGGGAAGTCCCAAGTGGGCTCTAGGGACGATGAAGGACCATGGGGAAGAATCTTCCAGGACTGAAGTGGTTGAGAATGCAGAGGGAGGTTGGGAGTCAGATTCCAGAGGCCTCGAATATTAGGTTAAATATTAGGCTTTTATTCTGGAAACCAGTTGCTCTCAGCCTTATGGAATACTTGGAGTCTCAGGGATTCTGGATCACCGGGGCTGGGAGGGAGCCCAGGGGTTAGTAGTTTAATAAGCTCTCCACTCCAGCTGATTCTAAAGCTGGTGGGGCTGAGGGAAGGCTCTGAGCAGCACTGCTTGAAGGGAGGGGACTGTTGCCCATTTTAAGCTGGAGCTACCTGGCTGGTGGGAGGACAGCATGCAGGGTAGGTTGGGTGAGAAAGAAGAGGCAAGGAAGCCTGGGAGCAGCTGTCCTGATGGTCCTGACTGAAAAAGGAGGGAACTCTCTAGAGAGAAAGGGGAAGAGCAGGAGTTCTGACAGAAGCTGCCTGGCTCTGGGGCAGAGAGGCCAAGGGAGGGCAATCATTATAACTCCATTGCCAATTCTGTCACTCATATGTCAGATATTTATTGAGCATCTACTTATGAGCCAGGTGCTGGTGACACACAGATGAAAGGCATAGCCCCTGCCCTCAAGGAATTTGCAGTTTTGATGAGAAGACAATATGTAACCCAGTAATTACAATCAGTGTGGCAAGTGCGGCACATATAAGTCTGGTGCATAGTTAGCACTCAAAAACATTAACCATTCCTACCAAATGGCTAGAGAGAGGTTAGGAGGGGAGTGCCAGGTAGAGGCAAGTAAGGCATGTAGCAGTGTGAGCAGCCCCTGCTCCCACTTTCTCCTGCCAGTTGGGGACTCCGTGAGGCAAGGATTAGGCCTCCTTTATTTCTGCCCCCTTATGTCGCCCAGGGCAAGCTTTCCCTGTGGTGGTACCCTCCATATGTCAAAGTGGACTGAGTGAGTCTGAAGTGTTAGGTCCGGGACTGGACGGCCATGGGAATGCTGGAAATATGGATGCTGCATTTCCTGGGGGGAGACAGTGGGCAGTCACATTTCTTAGTAGAATCGGTACTCAGAGTGGTCCATGGAAGCAGGAAATGGGTTGTAATCTTCCTTGCCCTTTTCCTTGAGAGGAATTTCAAGGAAGTCGAGGAAACGGAAGGAGGTGGTCAGGGAGAACTGGAAAAGATCCCATCTCCCCAAAGGGAAACTCTTCAGGGTGTGTGACTACTGGAGAAATGAACAGAGTAGGGTGCAGGAAGGGTTAAGTCTGCAGAGCCAGGTTCCCCTTCACTGCTAAACACTATTTCAGACCACAGTAATTACCCCCACAGGGGGAGGCGGGCTTGTGCTGGAGTAAATTAGGTGGTGAGTTCAAAAGGGCCCCGCCCGCATTCCTTAATTAAGAGAGCAGCTGGCAGCAGGGCTGCTTCCCAGACTTCCTCGGGCCCTTCTGGAAGCCCAGGCAGGCACAGTAACTCCATCCTTCAGCCCATCTTCCCTGCAGGCTGGGGGTGGGGAGCATGTGTTAACTGGCCAAAGAGCCACCTGAGCTCACATTAACCCCAGAGCTGCTTGGTGCAGAGATTCAGGGCCAGGTGAAATTTGGCTGGGGCTGAAAGGTACACCAGGCAGATACCCTTTCCCTGCCCACTCACACTTGTCCCTGCTCCTTAGATTGGCCTGAGGGCAGAATGGGGCCACACTTCTCCCAGGGGGAGAGGTGGAGAAGGGACAAAAAGATAGGATATTTGAGGAGAGAAGGGAGCCAGGCAGGGAAGGAGGCAGAGGCAGAGCCCCAGACAGAAAAGAAGGGCACTCATGAGGCTTTTTAGGAGCAAAGGGTGAGGAAGAAGGATAGAGTGAGTGAGCCTCTGGGCACTGCTTCAAGGGAGTGCTGCCAGATGGGGGCTGAGAGGGCAGGAAGAACCCAACCTAAGCTCAGTCTTTGTATCTACTTTCACTTATACCAACCAGCTGCCTGCATGATCTGCCAGCCAACACCATGCCATCAGGCACTGGCCAGCTTGAAAGGCTGCCCTGGAGAGAGAGCCCTTGCCCACCCACTCCATGCCAACCGGCTTAGGCAGCAGTTGCTGTGAGGTGACAGGAAGACTGGGTTTGAGGGTATGTGTGGATTAGATGTACATTACTTCCTCTGAGATGGCACTCTCATACATACATGGCCCTGAGGATGATGCCTCTTTAAATTTTGTGCCTAAGGTGACTCTCTTGCCTCATTCTCCTCCCCTCTCTGTTGGGTGTAGGTAGAGGGAATGGACCAGTGGTGTGATGCATACAACTGGAGAGGGAGAAACTGAAGAGAGAAGAGAGAGTGAGTCCAGTGAAATAGCTGCTAGGAGTCTGGGTGAGAGGAGTCTGAGGCTTATGTAGAATCTGCTTTTCAGGCAAAGACATACCTTCCCAGAGAGTTGAAGGAAGGCTGCTTAAAAAAAGAAATAAACCCAGAATTATGCTTTATTGAAAGAGGAGAGTTGGAAACTCATTCATTCCTTCACTCATTCACCAAACGTCTGCTGGCTTCCCATCTTGTGCACACTAATGCTTTAAACGTTTATAGAGCATCTAGTATGTGTAAGCCCTGTGAGGGCAGGAGCTCACCCCGATGATGACAGCGATCATGACACTGATGATGAACAGTCACTATAGATCTGTATCCACGTGGAAAAGAATTCAGGAAACAAGTACGACATAGGCTGTTCTTTCAAAGAGCTTGAGAGAAGGATCCATCTGAGCAAAGGCACAGGGAGTGATGGAAACTGAAGAAGCAGACTTGCTGACCAATCCAGGTCCTGCTAATGGCAGCTTCTTCCAGCAGTACAGAAGGAGATAGGAACATGTGTGCACGGCATAAAATTTCCTCAGTATTAGAAGAAAAAGCCTGAATTTTTACTATCACATGAACCCTGTCTGTAGTTACAGTCATTACAGTAGATACAAAGATGAAGGACAGAGCTGCTTAGTGGATGCTCATTAAAAAAAAATGTAGAGAGCCCTATTTCCTAGCCAAATCTGGAATTGAAAGAAATCCCAGTATGTAAAACCTGCCTG
>NW_006443119.1:3968531-3969914 GCF_000325575.1 Pteropus alecto
TTCATTGTTTCTATCTAAATTTTATAGCCACAAACAAGACATGGACCCAGTATCTAATGATATCGTACAATGAAGCTGTCCAACGTATCGTACAATGAAGCTGTCCAGTGCAGGCCAGTGTGTAAGTTTTTGACTACCCAAGAGGGCCACCAGAGGGCAGCCACGAGGCTCTCAGCTGTCTCTCCCTTAAGCGGCAGCTCCCGGCGCCTGACTCTTCATCCTCAACCCAGCTATGGAGTGCTTCTCTCTCTTATTCACAGGTGATGTGATCCCATAGAGCCCAGTTCCCTAGAAGAGGTATATCCAACTCACCCCTGCTGAATAAGAGTTTGCATTTAGCTCTGACTTGGAGAGAAAAATAACTTTGTGGAGGCTGCTTGTGGACAGTCCTGTGGCCAGTGGTGCTGTGGCAATCGGCATCTTCCTCAGTGTCTGCAGGGTCTGTCCCTGAAGAACACTGAAAGTCTCATTCTACTTTGGAGATGGCCTTTCTGCCCCTGCCCACCAGTGTCCTCTAGGGACAGAAGTAGGTTCCTGCTTTGAGGACTGGAAATGAGACTTATATACTGGCTATGCTGCTATCAGGCAAACCAGTGAGCATCTGGGCTGAAGAACACGGGTCAAGGAATCTACAGGCGTAGGATGTGACTACCTGCCATGACCCGATTTTAATAAGGAATTATGTTTATACCATCCTAGGTGGTTACTTTCTGCCTTTGAGTTTGTAGGACCTGTCATATGGCCATCCCGAGCTTCGTGGTCATTTTTCGTCCACAAAAAATATCTAGGCATTCAATAAATTTAACTTGACTCATCATTTAACTTAACTTGGAAAAACCGTAAGGTTCCAAGTTACCAAAAGATTTTGGGAAACTGTAAGTAGACGTACCATAAAGCATAAATATTGCTGAAAAGTTCTTTTAAAAACTTTCTATCCCATATACATCTATTTATTTTACTTGTTCTTAATAATTAAGTTTAGGTTACTTCTGACAATTTCATAATATTGAGTTATTTTTCTTGCTGACAAATTTTGCAACAGAGAAACATGAACTTATTTGACTAATAAACCCAGGTAGAATAAAAGTATTATACTTCTGATAACTTTAAAGACATGCCTATTTAACCAAACCGAAGTCAAAATAGCTTTTTAAAAATTTATTTTATTTTATTTTTATCTTTTTTATTAAGTTTATTGAGGTAAAATTGGTTACTACGATTATTTAATTTTCAGGTGTACATTATAATTTGACATCTCTATATTCTATTGTGTTTACCACTCAAAGTCAAATTCCCTTCGGCTACAATATATTTGATATCCTTTACCCACTTCACCCTCCCCTTACCCCTCTATATTTGATCCTCTTTACCCTATCTACCTCC
>NW_006443119.1:3974729-3990867 GCF_000325575.1 Pteropus alecto
ATTTATTATATAAAGGTCTCTCTTTAGCCTGCTGCCAAGGAGGCACTTTTCTTTTGGTTCCAGTAGGTGGCATCTAAGCCTCTTGAATCCCTGCTTTATACAAAGCCTAAATAATGCCTTTTTTATTTTTTGTGGATATTTAATCATGCTCGCTACCCTCAGTTTCAGTCCCTGTAAGTGTCAGTGACAGTCTCGGCAGTGTTTGCTCATATTTCCCTGGCGCTCTGCGGTCTCAGAGGGTATGGGAGGTGGGGCCCTCTCAGTTGGGGTTTGGGGGCTGTGGCTCAGCCTCGGTAAAATTTAACTGTTGTTTTTTTGCCATCCCGCTCCTCTGCCTTCTGCCCTTCCCTGATGACTGGGCCCTGCTGCCAGCTGGCTGTGGGGAGCTCACTGCTTTCCCAGGCAGGGCTGTTCAGGGAACTCGCTGCTCGTTCTCAAGAGGCAGCTTCTTTATTTCTCCCAGTCCACCCCCGCCCCCCACCCCTGACACCTGAGGTTCTGACCTGTGGTAGCTCTTATGTGCAGATCCCACACTTAGACGTGCTGGTGTGCAGTTTGGGTGGGTTTTTTTGTTCTTTTTCAGATGTTCATCTTATTGTTGTTTCAAGGGAAGAGATCTGAGGACATCTCTCACTCTGCCATGTTTCCCAGAATCCTCAAACCAGCTTTAATATCAAGTATTTTCCCAGATCGTGTAATCTTGAAAAGCATTTGGAGTAGTTTCTATTCTGTTTTTGAGAAGTTTTATATGAGTGCTTAATTCTTTTAAGCCAGTTACACAGAGCTCTTTACAAACATTGTAATAATAGCTTCCAGAGGTAGATGTATATACACATATATCGACAGAAACAACCAGAAACCTGACAGTTTTGTTTCTAAAATTTCAGCCATGAGACAGGGACAATAAGGCAAAAACCCCACTAATTTATAGCAGTTGCAATAAGTTAAATTTACTTGTTCAGATGGCTGAGTCTATTTTTATTAATATTTGTGGAGAAGACAATTATTTATATTTGTCCTTGGGAAAGAGACTTGGAACCAGAGTAACAATTTGTGCTTTTTAAAAACAATAACAAAAACAAAAACCCTTCTCTCTCTCTTTCCACCCCCTCCTTCTCTCTCTCTCTCCTTCTTTTTGTCTGAGGAATTGAGGATGGGCAAGAGAAGCAGGCTTCAAATGACTTCTAGAGTTGTATTTCTAGTTTAGCAAAGTTTTGTAAGATGAAGACAGTTATTCTCAATTCCCCAAAGAATTGGGTTGTAACTTAAATGACATCATAGGTTGATTTATCTGTCCAACGATGTCATTCCTAATTTGCTTCTTTCTCTCTGGGTACATAGTTTTATAGCTTAGGGGAGGGGGCTTATTTAATTAAATTAATTAATTAATTAATTAATTAATCTTTAATTTTTATCATGCTTTGAATTTGTAGCTTTCAATTTTTTCCAAATTTCTGTTCAAAAGTTTTAAATCCTTTCAAATATCTTGTCAGGTTCCAGGCAGGAGAAACAGTAAAAAAATTTAAAGCAAAGTTTCTTTTAGGATCCTTTTAGAGCTGTTTTTTTAAAAAAGTCTATTTGCCTTTTAGAAGCTTCCAAAGGTCAATTAAAGAATGCATTCCATTCATAGTCCCAGAGAGGTTCAGAATTCTCTCTTTAAGGAAAGGTCCTTAAAATGGAGTTTTGCCTGAATGGCCATTAGAGTTTTAAATTGTTTTGGCTAAGTCAATCCATTTTATTTTTATTTTTTTTAAAGACACAAATATACACATATATTTGTATATATATTACCAGTTAGAGTTCCTGAGAAGGAAACTTTTGGGGAAATTTTACGGGGTCCTATGTTAAAGATAAATTCCCCTGAAAGCTGTCATGGCCAGACAAAAAGACCAGAGAAATGTTAAGGCTATCGTTGAATCATTTAATTTCTTAGAGGCCTCTAAATACCAACTGCAAAATGCCTCCCATTTAGCTTGTTTAACGTTTCTAAGATTCTTTAATTGTGCACTTAAATATACTAATTTTGAAATCTGGAAAGATATCCAGAGTGGCCACTGTAATCCCAAATTGTCTTCTTATCAGAAGTCCATTGAGACAAATATTTAGCACAGGATGGACCATAAATCCTGCTGGTGTTTTAGAATGGGGTTGTACCTCTTTAACACACTTAGAAGAGGGGACCCTATTACAAAAACTGGTGCCAGAGGACCCAAGAATAAAAGTTCTGAACCTCAACTGAAGGAAGGAGATTCCAAACTGAGAGAACTGACCACTGGGCTCTGGGAGCCGTGGTCGGGGAGATGGCAGAGCACAAAGGGCTCAAGCAGCTACCTTGTTGGAATCCAGTGAACATGGGAATTAAAGCAGAGTTTTCTTTGGATCCAATGACACATGACACTATACATGTCAAATGAACTCAAAAAGACTCTGGAAGCTTTGTTAGAAATAAATGATAAAGATTTATTCAAGAGTCTTAGAGTTTGCAAATGGGAATACAGCTAGGCAGAAACTCAGAAGTGTTCCAGAGAAGAAAGAAAGGCCTCATAGTAAAAAGTGCATCCTTGAGAATAATCAGTCCTGCATTCTTAGCCACAGGATTGATCCAGGATGGGTATCCATCAGATGCCAGGTGGTCTGGATGATGAATGCCAGACAGTCAGGATACGTGAGTTTTTCAGGGGGTAATCAGAAGGTTATCTGGAGGTTTGATATATGTCCAGGCATTGATGCAGGACTGGAAAATTAAAAATATCAACTTTCCACGCTACAAACTACTTGATTTTAGTAATTTAGCAGCTTGGCTACAGTGACCTTCATTTTATTTCTTCACTCTATGTCTCAGACTTCTCACCTATCTGCTGAAGGATCTGTTTTTCTTTTTTCTTTTTTCTTTCTAATCCTTTGAGGAGCTATACTTTTGTTGACTACAATAAAAGCTAACAACTAAGAAAATGAAATTAAAAGAGGCTTACAAAACACGAGCCTCGATTTTTTATGATTATATAAAACAAACTTAAAATTGCTCTGTTGGATTGCGAGAAAAGTTCCCAATAAATCTTTGAATTATTCTACTTATCTCATTCCGGAACAGTAACCACAATTTGCAGACTGGCCCCAGTCCATAGACCAGGCATCGAGTGTCACAGAGAGAAGGAAGGTATGAAAACTTAGGCAGGAGGCAGTCTATGGAGCGACTGGAAGGGCTGATTTCTTCTTAATTTTTATCATTACTGTTTCCTTCACGAGCTGTCTTGTCTATGTTTTGACTCTACAAAGAGGCAATTCATTTACAGAGGGTATGGGAAGGGCTTGGGTTCTGCTGGTGCTTCTTGATTGATCAGTGAGAATCATGTGCGTCTAGATGACCTGGCATCTTAGCAGAATCAAAGAGGCAAAGGGGCTGGGGTCCTGGTGTATTCAGGACATGGACTGGACTAGTGATGAGAGAGATGGGGAGAAGAGAAAGAAGATAAGATGGGGTTAGGGCGAGCGAAAGGAAGGAAGAAAAGGGAGTAAAAGAGAAGTGAGAAAAAATGCTAGCATGGGTTGTCTTGCTAGTTCTCCTGGCCTCTTTGTCCTATCCACTGACTTTGTTACTAGTTCATAGTCTGTGTGTCCGTGCTTCAAAAGGCTGAAACTCAAAATGTCAGAGTTTGGAGTAAGGAAAGGTTTATTGATTGGGAAGGTGCCAAATGAGAAAATGGGAGACCTAATCCTCAAATCAATCTTTAAAAATCTTTTAAGAGTTCAGACTTCCTTTTTGTCAAAGGAAGGGGAAATATGAGGGGCAAGAAGTGTTTGGCCACCAGACATCTGGGTGCCAACAGGGGTCTGAGGAAGACTGTGATAGTTGATGTGAGTCTGTCCACAAGGTTCCTGCAAATCTTGAATAAACAAGACCTAAAACTCAAGTCGCAAGCAGAATTCCTCTAATAATTAGCTTATCTATCTGGAAGACCAAACAGAACTTATTAGCCTGAAGGCCATGGAAACAAAGCAGGTTTGAACAAGATGGAGTCAGAGAGACTGAGCAGTTCGCTCTATTACATACTCAGAGTAGAGCCACAGGCAATTAAGTTCCCAAAGGCGAGAGGATGAATACACTTCACACTTCGATGAAGTATGTATTTTGGAGGTAGACCAGGCTTTTAAAACTTTAATGTGCATACACATCACCTGAAGATCTTATTGGAATGCAGATTCTGATACAGCAGGTTTGGAATTGGGTCTGAGCATCTGCATTTTTAATAAGTTCAAGGGAAAATGCTAGATGTTTGCAACTCCTTTTGTGCCAGGAGTTCTCTGAAAGTGCTGACTTCTTCCCAGGAGAGGTGGGTAGGTCTGGTGCAGTCCAGCTTTGGGGACTCAGACCCACTCTGTGATTCCTGAGCAGGGGTCTGAGAGGCCGCAGCCAGAGCCTCACAGGGGCAAGTATAACTAATCCCTTATTGACCACTCTCAGGCATCAAGGAATATGGGTGCTTTGAATAAACCAAACCAAACTTCCAGGCACTGTGAATGATTGACATTTGATGAACAATATAAAACAAATCAATATATACTGTATTAACAAAATAAATTCAACAATCACATATCATTTTGAATATATAAGGGGTAACTGAATTTTCTGATATAATTCTCAAATGGGGCCTTTGGGCAAGCCTCAGCCCCATCATGGTGTCTGGAAGGCATCTTCCATGTGGGATTGATTGCACATGCAAGCAGCATTCTTGGCGCTGGCCCTTGGTCTTGCCAAAACTCTGTGAGTCCCCTCAGCTCTGACCTTAGCAGCAGCTTGAAAATTGGAAATGCTTTACAGAAGCCACCCAGGGCCAGCTCTCTGTGATGTGTGGATAGATGATTTCTCCTTTCAGGGTCAAGTCAAGCACACCCAAAGGGACTGAGGACCAAAATAGAAACAGAAGCTGATCTTACACTTGTGTGGCAAGAACATGTCTGTGGCTGCTGTGTCCAGTTCGCTGCTTGAGTCTGGTGTGCAAGGGGATCTCCCTTCTCACACCTTTGCCTGGTCTTCTGCTAGGAGAGCACTCAGAGTTCATTCAGGTGTTTCTTGAGTCTCCTCAGAACCCTGACCAGGATGAAAGGCCCAGGGTTTCCCTGACTGCTGGGCTTGGGAACTAGAGGACTTACAGAATGGGCTGGGGCTCCGCTGGCCTCCTGGGGAGCTCTAGGGGCTGTGGATGAGTATTTGTGCTGGGGGCAGGGTGGGAACACCATCACTAGCAGAGGACCACCTTGTAGTCACTAAGGGGATTGAGGGTCCTGCTTCTTATATTTAGCCCCTTGGCTGGAAACTCACCAAGCTGTGGGCATTTCACCTCAGCGTAAATGATAAAAATGCCCTGTAGGGGAGTTGGATTGGGATGAAGAAGCAGATATAAACCAGAGGATGAGAAAAGGGGCAGGGGTCCCACTCACCATTTCCTCCAAGGTTGACACCGCAGGCCTGGCTGTGGAGAGTAGGGGAAAAGCACAGCCAGGTCAGGGCATCTCCCGCCTCGTTGCCACTCTCTTGCTCAGAGAGCACAGACCAGCTCAGGGATCACTGCTCCTCCCTTCACTCCTCAGGACCCCTGACTCTCACTCTGCAAACAGGCAGGCCTGGGAGTCAGGAAACCTGGTCTAGATCCAGTTCAATCACATGGCAGCTATGTGATGCTTAGGCCAGTCACTTGGCCTCTGAATATCAGCTTCCTCAACCAAAAAGGAGTGGTGGTGGTAACAATGACTACCTCACAAGAATTACAGTGAGAATCGAGAGTGATGAACTTGTCAGAGTACTTTAAAACTAACTACATTAAATACTTGCTGTGCACCAGATACTCTTTCAGGTGTAAGGATTATATTTACTATATTAATCTCACACCGGTCCTGTAAAGTCAGGATTATCGATTCCTTCTCATACAGGGATGAGAAAACTGGGGCTTGGCAAGGTTACTAACTGTACAGTCACTTCCATTAAGAAGTGGAATCACAGGCAAATACCGAATCTCTGCGAATATGGAACATTCTCCCAATTATAAAAGATCCAGGGTCCCCTTTCCTATGTATCTTGGAACACAATGACTAACCTTATTCTGGGTTTCGGATCCCTTCCCCTACATGTCAGGGGAAGCAGCTGAGAGCATGAATTGGGAGGAGGTCGCCCCCACCCCAAATCATGCCTTCACTTTTGCTGTCTTGCAAGGGGTAAAACAGTACCATTTCCTTATTTTGCCAATGAAAGCCATATATTCTGAAGTTGGTTTCTTTTTCCCTTTCTTATGTTTAAGTCTTCCTTATAACTCTTCTCAGGAAGGAACTGTGCCCATGTATCCTTTCCCATCTGCCCTGCCAATACTTTGAGCAGTAACCAGTTATGTCCTGGGGGAACTGCCCCTGAGTCAGGAGACTCTGTAGTTGTCCACTTCCTCTAGTATCCTTTATGGGAGGGGACAGAAACCCTAGGCTGATTCGAACCCATTTTAGAGACCAGGAATGGACATCTCAGAGGAGGAGAGGCAGGAAAAACTCCTTGTTTTTGAACACCTATTACATACCGGATGATCTTTAAGGTTTCTAGAACTCAGATTCTATTCCTATTAATTTATAATAGTCTTGCAAAGTAGGCATTGTATCTGCTTTATGGGTTAGGCTCAGGGAGGTTGAATAACTTGCCCAGTCACACAGTGAGTACATAGAGTCAGGTTTTGAACTCCGTTCTGACTGACTGAGAAACCCATAGTCTTCCCTCTCTCTGCTAGAGAGGACTAGCTAGCTATTCCCCTGTCCCTGCCGCCCTAGCTCTAGGAGCATGGCTGGAGCTCCTGGTCTTCTTGACTTCCTCTTATAGTAGCTGAGAATGTCCTATTTTGACTTAGAGTCTGGGGCAAAGACAACGTGCATCATTCTTTTCTCTCTTTCCTTTGTTCCTTCACAGTGCTCAGAAAAAGGCAACAGTTCCCTTGTTAGGGTTGTAGAAGTGGTGGCGGAGATGATGTATTGAGTGGTAATTATGGTGGTCATAGTGGTGTTTATGGTGATGGTGGTGGTGGAGGTGGTGCTGATGGCAATGATGACCATGGTAAATAGTAACAGTGATGGTAGTGGTAGTGACACTTCACCCTAGGCTCCAAACTTCCTTTTATATTAGCAAAGATGTCAAGTTTGGCCTGAGATCACTCACCTTCACTCTTCTTTAGGGCTGTACGCACCACAGAATAGATGACACCTTCATCTTTCTAATTCTGGTCATGAACTGAAAGAAGGAATGAGATTGAAATAGGACCTGCCTAACTGTCCCATCTCAAGATATAAGCATCCCAGAGCCACTTATAGAGGGAAGCCAGTCGGGGTCTCTGTAGTGGTAATACCTGTCAGTGGGAGGTGGTTATTAATTTAGGATATCCGTCTTGCAGGAGGTAACTGGCAGCTGTAGCAGATCCTAGCAGCTTTTCCAGTCTGACACTGTTAAAACTAGAGGCTGGCAAAATTTTTCTGTAAAAGAGAGTAAATATTTTAGGCTTCGTAGGCCTCTCTGTTGCAACCACCTGGCTCTGTAGTGTGAAACCAGCCAGACACAAAACATAAACAACTTTCTTTAAAAAAATACATGTTGGCTAGGCTTGGCCCATGACCATAGTTTGCCAAATGTTAGTCCAACCCCTCTGCCCTCTCTCCTGAAGGCTGGCTCCCTTCTTGCTTCCCTCTCCCACCCCAACTCCTCAAACTTCCCAGAAGCCACCTGCTTCCTTCCTTAATGACTGATTCCTGAGACTGGCTCACAAGGTTTCCTTTTCCTTCCTTCCTTTAAGAGGCCCTTCCCTGCCTTCATGGGCAGATTGTGGTCCAGCTGGAAGTCCTTACATTGGCATACAGTGGGTGCTGCTCTTTACCAAGAGCTGGAAGTGGATTCCAAGGTGAAAGGGGCCCTAGGAAATACAAGGGCACAATTCACTGAGCATCTTCAGAGAGCAGGTTGGATGATAGGGACAGAGAGGCTGAGAAAAAGAATGTTAGTGGAGGCTGCTGGAGGGCTAAGGCTGATTTGTCTATGAGGGTTAATTCACAAGCCTGGACACAGTTAATTTTTATGGGATGTTTCCTTTGAAAAATATCCTAGAGGATAGGATGGCTCCATGGGAATCACAAACTGGGAAGAAGCAGGGTCAGAAATGATGGGGCACACCTTGCATGGAAAGGAGCCAGACCCACCAGTCAGGCTACTTTTCTGAAGGAAGGAAAGCTAATAACTTGGACTACATATTATGTGCCAGACACTGGGCTTGGGAGTTCAAATTCATAACAAAACTCCTAACCCAGTGACCAGCACGTGGCTGGATGTCCCATAAGCCTCTCCTAATTCTTCGGTGCCTATTATTCTTCACAACCATCTTGCAGAGGTTGGAACGATTATTTCCATTTTATAGATGAAGTGACTGAGGCTTGTAGAGGTGAATTCTCCAAGATCATACAGTAAGTGTTGGGGACAGAACTGTAATCCAGGTTTGTATGCTTTTTCTACATTAGTGTAGTGTCCCTGTGATAGCAGGTGCTTCTAGAACTTTAAACATTAGCTTCCGGGATAGGAGTTGGGTCATATGCAGATTTCAGATTCACGCCCTGGTTCACACCCAGTACCCAAGAAATATTTGTTAGCTCTATCTAACAGCACTAAAGAATCAGAATCACCAGGCAGGATCTGTGGAAACGGCTCTTCCTGGGAAACCAAGAGCCATTCATGGAGACACAGAGGCCCCTGATTATGAAACATCCCTAACGCTCATCTGTCAGGGCTGTTTTTCTGAGTCGCCATTCAAAGAAGAGCTCTGTGAATTCGATGGGAGTCTGTTTTATAGGAGGTGTAACAACAGGTAGCAAAAAGAACACTTTTAAACCGAGAAACCAGGACTTGTGCCACCTGGTAAGTGCTACTTGGAAGTGCACCCCTTCCATGACCACATTCTAATGGCCCCATTGTTAGTCAAAATGTTTTGAAAATTGCCTTCAGAGTATAGTCTGTTGAATATCTTCAGTGGTGGTATATTTTTGTTTGTTGAGAAATCGATATGCCGTCTGGAAATGGTTAAGGGTCTGTTGGAGCTAGGTATGGAGAATTAAGCTGTTGATATGACCTTTTTGTGTGTTAATGCAGCTGCGGGATTGGGCCTGAGGGCGGTATTCTGAGTGACATTCTAAAGAAGGCTTTGTGTCCCTGAGATTATGAGATTAGAGGACCACCACCAGGAGTCCTATTTTTATGAGAGATAGGTTCCTAAGTAAAATGGAACCTATGTGTTTCCTGTGGCCATGGGGCGGGGAGGGGTGCAGAGGGATGGTTTTTACTCCCTGTGAAAGGCATCTTTTTCTTAAAGATTTTTCACCAGTGACTGCTTCTCCATCACCTTGTCCAGCACTGGGAAGGAGGTTGCTGTGCTGTGCTGCTTAGCCTTTAATGCTCTGACCCAGGGGTGAGTAGACAAAACACCAGCCAGGTGGCCATTGGAAGGAAGTGTTACTACGGATGCAGGGATGGCAGAACACACAGATCTTCAGGTCATGGTCCCATCTCCACTACTAAGCAGACCAGAGCTCTGCTGAGAGCTGAGATTCATGAGAGAGAGAGTTGGAGGCCTTGGTTTTTCAGTCTCTTTCATGCCTGAGTGTGCAGTAGCATGCATCTCTGGGTGGCTTTGTGTTTTGGAAACTGTAACTATCTCTCCACAGGCCCTGTTGTATGACATGAGACAAGAAGTCCCCGCTCCCACCCAACACACAGGAGAAGAAAGTGCTGGTTCTATCAGGCTATGGCTTTTCAAAGGCTGGGCAGTGCCTTCCATAAGGACTCAGCAGCCAAGAAAGCCAAAAAGAGTTACTGACTGGTCTTTCTCGAGAGTCTGAAATAACCCAGAACTGCAGCAGCAGTGACCATCACACCAAACACACTCACATTCCTCTTCCTCCTCTCTTATTCTCTCTTCTCCTTGTATCTTCTCTCTGGACTTCTCTCTCACCCTCCTTGTCTCTTTTTATATTGTACATTTCTCCACCACTTGGCCAAGCTTGGGTCAAGTTGGATTTCTTCCATTCACTGCTCTGCTTCATGCCTCCTGCCCTAATACTCACTCCCCTAGATTGGCTTCTTAGGCCTGGGACACCCCAGTGCAACAACTTATGCAGCTTCCAGAGAGGTGCTGGAGGGGTGGGTGTTATAAGTGCCACAGCCTGGGCTTGCTCCCTCTCGCTTCCTTTGTCAAGCTTCCCTAAGACCAGCCTTCATCTCCACCCCTTGCAGAGAGTTTCCTTTCTACCATAGTTGTGGGGAGGGTTTTATCCTTTCTGTCCTCATTTCTAAAATGCATTCTGTACCCTGAAGTGGATGAAAGAAAAGCTCCTGGGGACCAGGCATCACCTGCAGGGCAGCCCAGGTTGACCTGTCCCCAGCCATACTTTGACAAGGCAGACACCACCAGTCCTAGATGGCCTTACAAGCCAGGACGGATGGTCTGAGCACAATGATCACTAATCAGATAGGGAGCTCTATCACATAGGCTCGTAGGGGCACCCCAGCATATCCTGCCTTTGCCTGGATCTCCTTGGATCCTTAGGACCACTCCTCTCACCCTGGCAGTAATGATTCTCACAGGGTAACTGAATGATAAACCTTGCTTCCATGGCTACTCTTTCTAGCAGCACTAAGTGTTGGTTTGTATTCTCCCTCCTTGGCATCACGGAACATGTCTTTGGAGGTCAAGAGATCATAAGTCAGAGCCTTCTACTTGACAGAAAGCTCCATGGAGGTCAGTGGGACAGGATGGATAGGAGGGTAGGGAGCCAAAGGAGAAAGAAGTCTGATCTACAGACAACATGCTTGCTTCTCTGACCATAAATGGGAGGGAAAGGAGTCCATGGCCTTGATGAGTAGAGACCATAGGACCTCCAGAATCACTAAAAGGTGGAGACAGAGGTCAGTGCTACCTGTAAGGAGGTTGGATGGAAGCCTAGAGCCACTCTACTGGGACTTAAGTTACCCTAGAATTACCCTCAGCCTGAGACCAGTGGAGTCCTGGATTTCTCCTCTTCCTGGGCATTAGCTAAGACTCATGAGGAAGGGGCCTAGTCTGATACTGCTCGAAAGCTGTTTCTGGGAGATCCAATGACCCTGTTTTGTCCCCATCCATTAAGTTTTGGCTCAGAAACATTGACGATAGAAGAGGCATAAAAAAGACTTACCAGTTTTCCTAGCTCAGGGAACTGCAAGAGAACAAAGTGATAGAATTAGTATTAATATTCATTTAATCAACCAACCTACCAGTACCTTAGGCACCTAACCATCTAACAACCCAACATTCCAGTCACCCAGTCACCCAGCCACCTAACCACCCATCTACCCAACCACCCAGCTGCTTAACCACTCAGCAATCCAGCCACCCAGCTACTCAGCTACCCATACCCAACCACCCAAATTTCCAGCCATCTAGCCAGCCAGCCACCCAGTCACCTAACTACCCAGACACCCAGACACCCAGCCGCTTAGCTACTCAACTTTTATGGTGAACCCACTGCCTGGAATCCCCTACCCTATTGAGATAGGGGATTCCTAATGTAACCTCCTCCGACGTGTCTTCCTGAGACCCCCAATCAAAAGAATTCTCCTCAGTCATTATTATCATGCCCTGTCGTATTATCATCAGATCACTTATCACTATTTGAAATTATATTATTTTTTAAATTTTCTACTTGTTATCACCCGTCTCCTTAGACTAGCATGTAAGCTCCATAAGAGCAGAGACTGCCTGTCTTGCTCACTGCCAGATATTACCTATGCCTAGGACTTGTGACAAAGAACACAGTCTGTCTTTAATACTAATCTGTTGAATAAATGCATGAATGAATTACCTTGTGCCCAGTCCTGTGGGGCAAGGAATGAAAAATAGAAGATACAGGGCTAGACCCTTGCCCTAGTATGCCTAAGGGCTGTACCTATACTTACAGAGGAACTCAGATGGCAAATGTGGGACCTGATTCCTGTGGTCCAATGCCCACAGTGCTCTGGGGAATATAGTATTGAAGTGACCAGATAAAGGAGGTGAGGTTTCCTTGGAGGAGAGATTATTAAAGGATGTGGGACATGGACCAGCAGCTCAGATCAATGAGAGAATTACAAACAGGCCAGTGCACCACATGCTGTGCTTGTCCCTTGTATACACTGTGCTAATGCTTTTATATGAATGAATATTTGAGGAGAATAGGTGGCCTGGGAAGAGAGGCCAAGCCACAAAATGATGACAGATGAGGTTAGACAGCTACAAATAGCCTAAGGGATAAAGGACCCTAAATTGAGAGGCACAGTTACATATGAAACACTGGAGAGTGTTCTGGACTTTGGGGCAAAAGGTGAAACAATGAATGGTATAGGGCTGAGTGCAGCCAGTCAAGACAATCCTCATGCATTCACTTGTGTCTTTCATTGCTGACATGTCCTAGGTAAGAAATGCAAGAATGGCCTTGGGAAGGGGTGGGTGGAGACCCTCTCAGAGTAGACATTTGGCATGTTCAATCACATGCTATCACCTTTGCTGTCCGCACTGTGAGAATGCAAAGTCTTTTCAGCTTTGTTCTTTACTCAGCTCATGGGTAGCTCAGTCACAGGTCCTCAGTGTGTGCAGAATTATGAGTCTTTTTCTTACCCTCCTTCCATCCCTCCATTTCCCCTTGGTCCCCATCTGAACACATCTTTTTCTATGAGCTTGGTATAATGGGAAGCATGTAGGATTTAAAATCAGATGACCTGGACTGGACTCATGAATCCATCTCTTTCTGCGTGACCTTGGACAAATTGTTTAAGTTCCCAGAGACTCCAATCCCGGGTTCTGACTGTGCAATGAGAATGATAATAGTCATTTTTCACTTACAGAGTAGCTGCGTAGATTATATCAACCTACTGCTCAGAAAGTGGTTCTACATTACCTGAAAGCAGAAAGAAGGCCTGACCTCAGAGTGACTAAGACCTTACTGAATAGCGATGCCTCCCTTTCTTTCCCTTCTCCACTGGAAAACAATTTTGCAGCTACAAAGTGGTGAACAAACAGGGTTGAGAGTACTGAAGTCTATAATAAGAGAGGAGGCATCTGGAGAGCACAGAGATGCTTCAAATGAGTTCATGTTCCCAGACCCTGGAAACTTGCTGTCCAGGTCACTGGAAGACATTGGAGCTGTGACCATAGAGCCATTGTCTGTAATCAAGACAGCAGCCAACTGGGACATACAGAGTAAGCAACAGCTGCTCACAGCAGTTCCTATAAAAAGGTCCTAGGGACCACAGTTAGCTATAGGCTGAAGATGAGGTGACAGTATGATGAGGCAGCCAAGAAGTACTGTCAAACTAAGTTACACAACAGAGTCCTAGACAATGGAGGTGGCAGCCCCAATGAACTCTGCTCTAGTCAGACCACTGCTAGAGGGTGGAGACAGTCCAGTTCCTGGCCCACTGACAAAGTTCACCAAGACCAAGCAGGCCAGGTCAATGAACAGGGTCTAGAAACCATTTCCTATTATAGGGACTGGGAGATATTTACCTGAGAAAGATGAGACAGAGTAGAGACACGTAGTAGTCTTCAAATATTTGATGAGTTAAGCGTAAAAGAAAGAAGAGACAAATTCTGAGTTACTTCATAGGACAGAAGTGAGGAAAATTCATGGAAATTAGATCAGGGAGGCAGGTTTCAGTTCAACATAAAGAAATATCTTATGACTGAACTCTACCACACTGGAACATTCTGCTTTGCCTAGCTGTGGCTGCCATATTGCTGGGAGGTAGGTGATTATGTGGAAGCCCCATGACACCTGTCATGGGTACTGTGTGTGTATATGGGGGGTAGGTTACAGTATTGGAACTGAATTTAGCTAATGCATAGCTCAGAAGAAAATTAAGGTTCATCTCTTAAACTTTAAATACATATTCAGTGTACAGCTAGCCATGTTCCAGCATGTTCAATATCAGGATCCCTAGACTCTTGAATCCCTGATAACCAATAATAGTAATAGACACCATTTACTGTGTGACCATGACCTGCCAGGCTCTTTAAATGAATTTTATTTTCCAGTTTCACCTAATTAGAATTCAGCTACACCTAGACAAGGGGTAGTGAAGTAAAAAGAGGTTGACATCAAATGAACTTGAGTTTTCATCTCTGTTTTGCTCTTGTTGGCAGGGTAATCCTAGGCAAGTTTCTTAACCTTTTTAAACCTCAGTTTTCTCAACTGTTTAAAAGGGATAAAAAATACCCACCCTATAAAGATCTGAAGGTTAGATGAAATAATGTACACACTACAAAGTAGGTATTTGGTGTTCATTTTTTGTCTGTCTCTCTGCCCACATCTGAGAGGAAATAGCAGTGCTGCACTTATGGAAACTCTCTTTCTACACATCTAGTTATGATCTCTGCATCTTAGGCTGGTTTTCTGGGGTCCTGAGCATGAGGTATGACCCAGTCATGCCTGGGTTCTCCATTATGCCGTCCACTAGTCAGCCAGTCACTGAATCTCTCCCTCTTCTCTTCCTTTGGTCTCTCTGATTCAGATCCTGGGTTCTAAGCTAGGAAGTTCTTGGTCTATATCTAGTCAAGTCCAAGGATTGTTCCTGTTACGAGGTAGTGATTTGCCCTTGGGAAACTTTTATCTGGAGCATATCCAGGCACTAGGCCATCCTGTCCCTGCTCTTAGTGTGGTATAAACCTTCTCACTTGTCCAAGTGGCCATTCATAGAGCACACAGGGTGATACAGTGATGTTGGGGAAGGAAAAGCACTGAGTGGAACAGGTATTTCCCTCACAGGGGTCAAATTCCCACAAACTCTGTCCAGGAAGAGATCATATTTAAGAATGGTTTTGCTTTTCTGGTTCAATAAAAAAAACCAAACAAACCAACAAACAAACAATTTAAAACAAAAAGTAAGTCAACTCAGAAACTGTAAAGCAAAGTGAAATGTATGTCCAGACTTGTTCCTTTTAAGTGTAGCAGGGTGACAGCAGCTGAGCTTGAGCTGAGTCTGGGGGAGCCCAATGATCCTCCCTACCTGCAATCCTCTACTGGTAGATCAGTCCCTTCTCTCACTAGTCCCAGGGGAAGTGGATCAAGGAGAGAGATATGGATCAGGGAGAATGGATTTCATCTTTCAAACCAGCCCCAAGGACTAGTCAGACTAGAAACAGATCCCCTCCCCCAACACACACACACACACACACACACACACACACACACACACACACACTCAATATAGTTAGAAGAGAAATGGTCAATTTGAAAAGGACTTTGGACTCTCAGAGCATAAGCCTCTTGAGCAGGTGAGAAGTCCAGTCACTGTTGACTGGTTTTAAGAAAATGCTGAGGCTTCCTAAAAATGTATCTCCTTGTAAAACTGCACTTCCCACTGCTTTTGCCCATTTCCCTGGTCTCTTCCCCCTGCCCGCCAGCAGCCTCCTTTCCTTCCAGCTTGTTTTCCTTTCTTTCCTTTTGAGACAGCCCTGATGTGTTTTTTCACCCGATTTCAAAGGGTAAGCATGGTTTTGGGCCTCAGAATGTGATTTTCTGCTTCCCTAATTTAGCTTTGATATACCAAAGGCTGTCCTTTCAAGGACTCAGGAAAATAGACAGGAAACATCTGAGAGTTCCCTATACTTCCATTGCCATCTCTCTCAAGCTTGCCTATGTGTGCACAATTGTCTCAAGCTCCAGCCATAAACCTACGTGAACTGGGAAAGGAGCTTTTTGTCTCAGAGATGACTTACAGTCTTTAATGCCAGGAGGGGATGCTGATGCTTGGTGACTTACTGGAGAGCAGCACAGCCATCCAGAGCAGCATGGGACCTGGCCTGGTCTGGGGCAGGTAGCAGGCCAGACAGAAGCTAGAGGCAACGTTGGGGGAGAGCATCCAGGACACAGGCTCAGGGGTGGGTGTGTGGTCCCTCTGACGTGGATGGTGTTATTGCTTCAGAGTCTAAATAGAGGAAGTGGGGAAGGAACTTTAAAAGTTCAAATTGGTATTTCCTCTTTAGTTGAAGGAATATTACTTGAACAAATTTTCTTGACCATGAAACATGAAGGAGTCAGGTAAATCACTAGTAAGCACTTTTGGACA
>NW_006443119.1:3990891-4016131 GCF_000325575.1 Pteropus alecto
CTTCGAAAAGCTCATTCTAGAAACCCAGGAGGGAGATGGCTATAGGAAGATCCAGAGACTGCCAGAATTTGCTTGGTTTCAGCATCATTTAGCTTGAAAGTGAGCTCAGTACTGGAAACACTGAGATCATCAATCCCCCAGCCCTGAGTAACCTCCAGTTCTCCAAGGTTTCTTCTCCTCCAAAGAGAAGTGTGTCTGTTCACTGAAATGAGGTGAAGTGGAATCTTGAAAATGGTCCATAGGAGCATTGTTTCAGGAGGGGATCAGGGATTGATGAGGTTGGAGTAGAATGGGGCTGGGGCTTCTGACTCTGATGGTCAGATTATTATTTTGAAAAGAACTGTTCATTAAAAGACACGTTAAGAGAGTGAGTGGGCAAGTTACAGGGTGATAAAATATTTTCAATACATATGGCTGACAAAGGACTTGTATCTAAAATATAAGAATTTATACAAGTCAGTAAGCAAAAGATAGACAATCCATTAGAAAAATGGTGAAATAATTGAATAGGCACTTTACAAAAGCAGATATCCAAGTGCCATATAAATAAAAGAAAAGGAACTTGACTTCATAAATCACTGTAGAAATGCAAATTTAAACTACAATGAGATACCACTACATCTGCCATGAGAATGGCCAAAACTAAAAGGTAGACAACCCAGTGTGAGGATGTGAAGCATCCTCTGGGAGAACTCCACTGGGAGTGTGAAATGGTGCAGCCACTTAGGAAATCTGTGTGGCAGAAGCTACTAAAACTAAACATGTAGATACTTGATGACCCAGCATTTTCACTCCTGGGCCTATGCCGAACAGAAATGCATATGTGTGGGCACCAAAAGGCATCCAAGAATGTTTATGATAGCATTGTTTGTAATAGTCCCTCATCCCGATCTCCTCTGGGAACAGAACATGTGAGTTAAAGGTGAAGATGGAGAATTGGATAAAATAGCAGCAAGTACTTTCTGACAGTATGGTTTTTCCTGGAAGTCTTTGGCTGAGAAGTTCCAACAGTCTAGAAAAAATTTGATGAGCTTATAGCTGAAGGCAGGACTGGAGAGGGTGATCTTTCTGTTTTCTTGTCCCAGATTCTCTGATTCAGTGGACGTGGGAAACCAATCGGACACTGCCAAGGACTTCTCTTGTGACTCAGCTGACTGGGAGAGAGGTAAATTAGTGAGGACGTAAGGTAGGAATTGGATATATTGTCCACTTACCCGAACGTGTTAACACTTATATTTTCCTCCAACATCCTCTTTCCAACAGCTCTGACTTGAGTTGTCTCCATCTTTGTTCGACTGCAGGTCCAGAGGATGGGGCGGTGGCTCTGCAGGGTTGCAGCTGAGGTAGGAGACAGGGGCAATCTCAGATGGTCAAGCTTGCAAGCGCCTGTGGTGCTTTGCATGCAGAACAATTGAAGCTTCTGCCCCTGCTGCCTCTTTGCTCACTGGGTTCCAGCAGCTTGAGTGTGTGAACTCTCTCTGGATTCTCACTCTACTCCTGCACGGTAAGATGCTGCTGCACCTTCAGAGGTGTTAGTGAGATTGGCTCTTAGAGCTGAACCAGCTATACATCTTCCTTTGGGGATGAAGGTGACCCTAGGGGAGTGGGGCTGCTGCCAGGTTAGGAGTCTTCCAGGACTCAGGTCAACCTTGAACCAAGACTGGGATGGGTTAGGAGTTGGATCAAAACTCATAATACTAATACTCTAAGGGAAACGAGGGGCTAAAAAGAGGTGGGGAGGATAATAGTGTGAGGATTTCATCCAGAATGGGCTTGAAGCCCAGAAGGCTCATTATTCAGGGTCAGCTAGCAGAGCGGTAGCTGTAAGGAACAGTGGGTGTTGGGATGAGATGAGTCAGTACTACTCAGAGTGGGCAGCTCTGGGCATACAGATAGCATGGTGGGCTCTGGAGCCACTCACTGTAGCCTAAACCCTCACTCTGGACACTAATCTGCCGAGAGCTTGCCGAAGTTCCTAACCCTCTGCATCTCAGGATCCTTCTCTCTAATGTGGATAATGATTACACCTGCATCTGAGGGTTGCTATGAAGGCTAAATGAGATAAAAACATGCTATCAAATAGAACTTTCTATGTTGATAGTCACAGGTAGCTATCGAGCCTTTGAATCAGTTAGTGAAACAGGAACCAAAATTTTAATTGTTGTTCATTTTACTTACTTTAAATAGCTACGTGTGGCTAGTGGCTCCCTTACTGCAGGGGTTTCCATCCCCCCGGGCCATGGACTGGTACTGGTCAGTGGCTTGTTAGGAACCGGGCTGCACGACAGGAGGTAAGGAGTGGGCGAACAAGTGAAGCTTCATCTGTATTTGCAGCTGCTCCCCAGTGTCAGCATCACCGCCTCAGCTCCACCTCAGATCATCAGGCATTAGATTCTCATAGGAGCACCGGTCCCTGGTGCTAAAGAGGTTGGGGACCGCTGCCTTA
Source organism: Pteropus alecto (assembly GCF_000325575.1). Lineage (NCBI taxonomy): Eukaryota > Metazoa > Chordata > Mammalia > Chiroptera > Pteropodidae > Pteropus > Pteropus alecto. Next base: position 3,993,338 of record NW_006443119.1, read on the forward strand.
TTGGATATTGCAGGCTTTGAACAGTGCCTGGCAAGTAGGAAGTGCTTGATGAAGGGTAGCTGTAGTTATGAGGGAGAGTCAGGAAGACTTAAGCCACCAGAGCCTTTCTTCCAACTTTAGCTTTTCCCAGTAAGAGCCAGAGAGGTGAAGTGATCTGTGCAAAGGTTCTCAACTATAAATCCTATTGGGATTGGAGCTACATCCCTATCTGGAACTGGAGGCCCAAGGAAGACCTGAGGCTATTTCCTGAGGCCCAAAAGAAAAACAAACTGGGAAACCTCTTAAAAGCCTAGAACTTAGGACAGAAGCTGAAAAGATCAGGAATCAGTGAAGATGGAGCTAGACTGGAAATGAAACTCTGTGCTTGGTCTGCAGGGGTCAGGAAACTGTGAGGCATCTGGTCACCTCTGTCCCTCTCCTCCTTCCCTCTTTCTTCCTTCTGGAGAACAACAGGAGAGAGCTTGAAAGGGCCAGTGGAAAGTTTGTGTCAGGTCTGCAGCGACCCCTTGTGGCTAATGGACAGCAATTGCCTTAAGGAGGGCCTCCACCAATGCTGAAATGTCATTCTCTAGCCATCAAGCTTTTTTTTTTGCCTAAGCTCCTTCTCAATGCCCAGTCTATCCCTGCCTCTGGGAGCTCAGAAAGAGATAGGCATATGTTCATACAGTCTTTGCACATCTTAAAATATTTTTTTCATGCCTCTATTATTCTATTTTATCACATTGTATTGTATTCACTTTATTGTTTTTCTCTTCTAGTCTGTGATCTCCTCAAAGACAAGGGCTTAGAATAATTCTTTGTGTCTCCAGGCATAGACTGTTTGAGCTCCAAGATACACCAAAGTATGTTAGGATTTCTGGAGTCAGAAAGATCTGGGTTCTAATCCTGGTTCTGCTGTTTAGTAGGTAGAGGACCTGGGGCAATGGCTTAATCTCACTAGCCTCAGATTTTAAATCTGAAACATGGCAAAATGACACCTGATTTCTAGTATTGTGGAGAGACTTGCACACACAATACCTTGTATACTCACCCCTCCATCTGAAATTGGATTCTACCCTTGTATCTTAGGAGATTTGTACTACCAGTGCTATATTGACCTTTCTCTTCTATGAATTCAGTCATGCCATTTCAACTGGACTTTTTTCCCATAGGTGCTTCTAAAAGATGCTCTAGTCTCTTTCATCTTAAAACCAAACCAAACCAGGCCAGCAACCCTGCTCTTAACTCCACACTCATTGCACACCCTGACTTGAGGATGACCTCCTTGGGAGAGGTCTACAGGGGCCATCACCAGTGGGTGTTCCGAGACACACTGGTGTACTATTCTCAGATGGTTACAGGTGTTATACGGTATTGATCTTCTCAGCACTCAGGGCACCTGGATGGAACCACACCTCCAATTGGCAGCAGCCTTGCTCAATTACCCAATGTTCCATTTAATTTTTTATATGTGCCACAAGGTGAAATGGTTTGGGAAGCACTGGTGTGTACTCTCTGCCTCCCTGACTCCATTTGTCCCCGCTCACTCATTCCTTAATCCACTTCAATTTGACTTCAGCCTCCTTCACTCACATCTCCAGCATATCCACCCAATAGGTTTGTTCCTCATTCTGTTTGATGATATTCACATTGTTACTGCTCATTTCCCCTGATTACTTCCATAAACACTGGGTCACTGGATCCTGGTTCTCGTCCCTGCTCTCTGGCTGCTCATCTCTGGTCTTTCTGCAGGCTCAGCCACCCTCCTCTAGTGGCTTTGAAGAAGTTCTTCAGAACCTGGTCCCAGGCCCTTTTCTCTTTCACTCTATTTTCTTGCTAAATATTTTCATCTATGCTAATGGTTTAAATGATCACCTCTAATGCAACGAGTCCCAAATTTGTCTCTCTAGTGCAGGCCATCTCTCGTGTTTCAGATGTGAAACTGCTCGCCTGAGAGCTCTGCCGGCGGTGGGCTGGGGGGGAAGGGTGTTCCTTAGAGGGTCCTTAAACTCAATGTGTCAAGATGGAGCCCAGCCTCTGCCTCCCAATCTGGTCCTCTTCTGGTGTTTCCTGGTAGTCAGAAGTGTCCTCACCACCCTGCCATGCCAGTCAGAAACCTGGGTGTCATGATTCCGATTTGTCCCAAAGTGCAAATTAGCCCAACAAAATGTTTCCGTTAATCAGACATTTTTGGATAACAGGTATTGTGTATGAGTGTGCGCATGTGTACATGTGCTTTATATTCTGCTGTTTGTGACCACTGTCCTCCTCCGGGCTGGATTAGGGGGATGTAACATCCTATCTCAACTCTTAACACATCCATCTGGTGTCAATTCCCATACAGGACCACAAGCTTCCTGAGGGCAGGGCCATGCTTGTCTTGTTCTTTGCTTTAGCTCTAGTGCCTGGCAAGAATGTGTGCATGTGCTCAACTAATGTGTGAAACAGAGACGGAGAGAAAGCGGAGGCTCCTTCATATCAGTCCTGCTTGTGCGTGGTGACAGTGGGCTGGCCACTCAATTTTATTTGGCTGACTCTGAAGGGCCTATCATTTAATATATGCTGTTCCTTTGAATCACAACTCCACCCCCATCTTTGTTTCCTTACTTTTTATTTTATGCATGCCCTTTACATTCTTCCTTGCATGTATCATCCCACTAACATGTTAATTTTTTTTTAGTTGTGGTTCAGAAAGAACAGCCTTGACTAGAAGCCTGTGATCACCAAAGCAGCCTTAGAAATTAGGGAATGGCTCTATAGAAGGGGCTGGAAACAGATGGAGGTGCATTCTTCCCTGGAGATTGAGAAAGAAAAGCATATATAATTAAAGCGATAAATTGGATTTTTTGGAGTTCCTTGTTTACCACTGTCAAATATAATCTATTTTATGCATTTACACTGAATGCATAAAATAGGTCAGATTTAATTTTCTCTGGTTTGCTTATTTTCTCTTCCAGTTCCCTGAGTAGACATAGAACCCAGATGAAAATAAAAAACAACATAAAACTTGTGTATTTAGAGGAGGTAGTGGTATAAGTTTAAGTGCACTGGACCCTAGGAGTTGGATGTCCATGAGCAAGTAAAAACTAAAAAGAGGCAATGCAATATTTGGGAAAGAGCATTGCGTTTGGAGTCGGACAGACCTCAGTTAGAGCCCTGGTTCCCATGGTGAGAGCTGTCTTTGGAGTTCCTGGCACTGCCCCTTCTTGGCACACACCATGGCCTCCACTTATAGAAGAACAAACCATCTGGTCTTTACTAGACAAATCTATGACTATTTGTAGAAAAGAAGACAAGTTTGAAGGTAAGGGGCAGACATAATGGGAGAGAGGTATGGAGAGTTGGAGTGCAACTGAGGTAGAAAGTTTGAATTCACAAGGCACCCTTTGGCCTTGGGACAATAGGGAGAAATATCAGGGCACTGGACTAAATGTAGCACCAGAGGCCTGTCCCATGGATCTTTGAATCGGGTCAACTGGGATATGGGAACAGCCCCAGATTTAAAATGTGATGCCAGTGAATCAACCAGAGTAGTGGGTGTGTGGGAGCCAGTGCCAGCTGTCATTGGAAAGACACACATTTCTAGCATATAGGGATGACACTCACTTGAGATCCTTTCCCATTAGGAAAGCATTAAAAAGTGATAACCTGCAAGCCCAGAGGGTGAGCAGTCTGACTTAACAGCCCCTTTACTTTCTTTTGCAAAGCATTAAAGTCCTTAACTTCCAGCAAACAGGGAAAGCAGGTTCTTATTTGACCTATCTTCTGAAAAGTCTTAAAAATCAGCAGCGATGAGACCTTGTCTTTTTTGGCACTGTTAAATCATAAAGTACCATACTGCTACTAAGTAATTGGGCCATTCTGTCAGAGTGTAACTTAAGAAAAATGGAACCTCATGGCATGTCCTCTGCTCAGAAGCCTGTGATGACTCCACACTGTTGATCAGATCTAATTCTAAACCTATGGCATGAGTTTCTGCTTCCCTTTCACCACCTTAATCTACTGTGTGTTTCCTGCTACCCACTGGATGACGTTTTTACTTCATCCTCATCCAGGCCACTCCACTCTCTGTCTTGTCCTTCCCCTCACTGCCACCCATTCATCTTGTCCATCTCCCTTTCCGGGCCTCCCTATGTGGACTCTGTACCTGACACATAACATTAATGCCAAACATTCGTATTGCCTTTTGGGCTATCTGACCACGCCTTCCACATCTCATTGAAAGTTCAACTTTTTGAATTTACCAGACACACTCCTCTTATCTCTTTAATCACTCCAGCATTGCTTAAGTATTTATATATTGCATCTCTCCTAATTGTATGTACCCATCTTTGCATGTACACTTAGGGATGTAGTTGGGTCATGTCTCCCCTAGATTATACATCTCCTAGATTTATTGTTTTCTTCCCATTTCTGCGTCTATGCGCAAGTACCCAGGTAGGTGGCAGCATGTCATGTGTCAGTTGCCACATATTTATCAAGCACCCATGTGCCACAGGCATTGTGTCACTTTCATAGGCATGGTCCTTAGATTCTAGTAGGACAGAGAGACATTAAACAACTAAATGAATCATAGGTGAGCAAAGGGCTGCAAATTAGAATGACAGATGCTTTAGGAATATGTGTGAGTACACGTGGGATGGTTAGAGACTGCAACTCTCTTGGGAGAGCAGAACTGGAATCTCATGCTTGGTTTTTCCTGGACTCTGCCCTATGTGCCTTTCTTCTTTGCTGATTTTAATGGGTATCATTTCACTGTAATAAACCATGATTGAGAGTATAACAGCTTTTCTGTGAGTTCTAGCAAATCATCAAACTTGTGGTCTTGGGGACACCAACACAGGTAGAGCAGAGAGAACAAGGGCTATGGGGGAGGGGAGAGTGTGAGGTAAGGAAGGAGACAGAGAAAGAAATTGAATTCCTCAGGGCATTACAGGTCATGGTCAAGAATGGCATAGTTCTGCCTGAGGGCTTGATCTCCTGGTGGTTACTTTATTTAATTCCATCCCATGGCCCTAGGCTGCACCCAGCTCTGATTAGATCTCACAAAAGGTACCTACACAAAACATGCAAATCAGCGAATTTGCTTGGAGTGGGGCTGGGGGAGCCTAAGGGCACATAAAACCTATTGAGGTGAAGTCTACACTAATTACTTTCCATATTTCCCACCTTGGGTTTGGAGCAGAGTTGCTACTCAATATACATTGGTAAAGAAACGATGGTGTGTTCCTCATAAAAGCTAGGGGGGAAAATCCCAGAAATGTTTGCCATACTGAACCCCACATATTGTAAACTCAGAGGTGACATCACCAATTTGTTTCATGATCACATATCCATGGCAACAGAATAACTGAAGGAAAAAGTAGGGCAAGAAAGTGGTTGAGGCAATTTAGTGGCACAAAGGACTAAGTTATCAAGGTTGCAAATAAGTCATTGACTTCAGGTATGGATGTGCACCAAAGTGTTTCTTAAATTTCTGCTTCTCTGGACAAGCATGCTGCCTTCTTAAGAGTGTGCCTTGAATCCATAATAGCCAGAGAAGGATTTTAAAGTAATGGAAGAAGTGCTTATGTAACTTATTTCTAAATCAACAGGGGACTGTGTTTTTTGATGGTGTAGGAGGCTGGAGGCAGAAGCCTGTTAGGGTTGATGACTATGCTACAGCCCAACACTGCCAAGTCAGGGCTGTGCTGCCAAACCCTGGGGCAGCAGCCTGGGGCAGCCGCGCAGTCACAGACTCTGCTGACCCCTGTGTGTCCAGTGCTGCGATTCTGGGGAACACAGATGCTGTTGCATATTTTCTAATTACAACAAAGTCTCTTCTCTTCTCTAGTTTATCAGTAGACAAACTTTAAGTTTGAATCCTGTTCTAGCCATGCGACTCTAGGCATGTTAAATTCTCTGGGCCTCAGTTTACTCATCTGGTCATTATAATAAGACCTTGTTCATAGGGTTTTTTTGAAGACTAAATGAAATAATGTCTATAAAGCACTTGGCATAGTGCCTGACATGCATTGGGGGCTCAAATAACAATAAAACAAGCAAGGACATCAGGGTTTTTAATAAATCATCAGACATAAAAAGACATTTTTGAGGTCTCATTGCCAGTCACACATGCCTCAAGATTGTCATGCCAGGTGAGGACACCCACATGCTCTGAGTGAGATAACAGTGGCTGTGGCAGAAATGGCCTGATGAATCAGCTTTACTATTTTGGACTAATTGCCGGGCCTGCATTTGGAAGAGTAGCCCATGACTCAAGTGCCGTTGGCTTCCGTGTCAGGTGCAGGTTGTCTTCTGGCCTGAGATGATGAAGACAGTGGACACAGATGCTGAGCTGATGAGCTGATGGGATGGCTCTCAAGGCTAAGCTCTGAGAATGAAGACAGACTCCCCCATGTACCTGGAACCAGAGGTGCGTCTTGGCAGGTGGGAAGTCTGGTCGAAGGAGCATGAGTGTGGAGTTACCACATGGGTTTGATCCCAGTTCCTTCATTGGGCCAGTTAGTTATCTCTAAACCTCAGTACCTTCATCTGTAAAACGGGGAAAATACCTGATTTTTAGAGTGGTTGTAAGGATAAAATGATACAATGTAATGTATGTAAACACCTGCTATAGGGTAGGTACTTCTTAATTTGACAATTATAATCATATAAATAAGCAAAGTGCAGTCATGACAAAATGTGAAACGCATTAGTGATAACTGATATTTTCTTTGTGACAAACAATCCTGAGACCAAATTAGTTTCTTTCTTATAAAGAGTGGCAAGATACAGACAGCATAAGGTTTGATTTGAGGCTTGGCAGATGAGTACAGTTCATTCTGGGAAATAGTTTATGGTTTGGATCAAGTCTCTCCCCAGGTGACATGCACATTGTTGCCCTGGGAAGACCTTATCTGGGAGGTAATGGGGGGCAGACCTCCATAGCCAGAGGAGGATCGATGATGAGACGTCCTATGTGATGGGGTCTCTACACGTCATGAATGGCTGTGAGGATGACAATGAGGCACAGCTCCAAGAAAGGCATGAGCCACCACAGTGCCTATTGCAGGATGCAGACCTGTCTCTGCAGCAGGAAGCTGTGTGCTGTGTCACATGGTCTTGGAAGCAGTCGTGAGCCCTAGGACTCAGAGAATAGGACCCCAGTTGGGGCAAAAAGGGAGCTGCAGTGAAGTGGAAGTGGAAGAGCCAAGCCAGGGAGGAACGGTGTGGTTGGTGCCCCTCCCGTCCTGACTCTACTTGCTTCTGCATCAGAACAATTCTCTAGGAGAGGAACACAGGAGGTTAACGGGTATAGAACCCAAATGACATGAAAGGATATTTCTTACATAGAAAAGCCTCCCTTCAGCAGGGAATTCGGATCACATGCCAGAGAATAAACATGAACGGAACTTTTAAAACATGAGGATGGGAGTCAGTGTTACTGCAGCTACGTCCACCAGCAACTCATTGAGAATAAAGCACTCCTAAGTATGGAAAGTTAATGATGTCTATCCCTGTCCTGGAAACCTGGGAAGGGGGAGGGACTGGGGATGGGTGCCAGACATTGCTAAGAAGGTAACAGTGTTTGAGGGTGTTTAAGTTGGCCCCTTCTTCCCTATCAAGTTATGTGTATCCAAAAGAGAAATTCCCAAGAATGTTCCCACCTCTACTCCTGTAGGAAACAAAAGCCTGTGGTTACATCTTGCTGGTGTGATGCAGTGGTTCTCAAATGGGGATGATTTTGTCCTCTCGGGACATTTGGCAATGTGTGGAGACATATTTGGTTATCACTTTTTTGGGGGGGGTGGCATTCTACTGGCATCTGGTGGGTAAAGGTCCAGGATGCTGAAGCACCCTACGTTGCACAGGACACTGCCCCACAACAAAGAAGTGTCCAGCCCCAAATGCCAGCAGTGCCAAGCTTGAGAAACCATGGTCTGATGTGAGTGAAGGCTCTTTGTTGATGGAGTGGCTTGTTCCTTGCACCTATTATCTCAGTGTAGGGTAGAATTGGGAAGGGTCATGGCTAGTCTGTAATCTCTCATTGGTGGCCATACACAGAAGAGATGGTGAGAAAGCAAAAACTTGAGGCATGGGAATGAGCCCAAGGGGAACCTCAGACTAACCTCCCAAAGTAGATGGAAGGATAAGGGCAGAGCTTTTCATTCCAACTCTTATTTAAAAACCAATTTCCTTAAGCACATAATTATATATTTCCCTGAGGAACTCGAGGTAGAAGAGACCTGCTTAAATTATGGAGACGGAGGCACACAGAGCTTTAATAGAGTTAGAAAATTTTTCAGTCTTCTTTGAAGGAGCTTCAGAAGGAAGGAAAGGGCAGATTCCTTTCTTGTAGTGCAGATGATGTGGGGAAGATGGAGCAAGGTAGGAAAGAAGGGCAGAAGGCATGAAGATCAGTTGTACAACCCCAGCTTGTCAGGATCAGAGCAGAGACATGAACTCTGGGGGTGCAGCTTTAAGCCTCCCATCCCTGTCTTCCCATCCTGGTAAGCAGTGGGCAGGGATCCATGATGCGGGCCATTTATACTCTTCCTGCCTTCATGTGAAAACATACACACACACACTCACTCACTCACTCACTCACTCACTCACTCACACATCCCTTTGGAAGATACTCTGGTTTGCATCAAGAAACAATGGGCCATGCTGTTGAGGGAGACGCAGGTGGGCAGGGTGGAGGAAATTCTGCTAACGAAGAGTGTGAGGGTTTGAATGCATCCTCTCTATGTGTTCTCACTCTTCCATTGTAGCCTGAATGCTAGGAATTGTGGGTTCTTCTTTTTGGGAGATGTCCTCACCTGGGTAGGCTGAGTGGGAACCAAAGGAGGAGAATGAAGGAACTGATTACTTGGATTTGACACACAGAGGAAATGGCGGGGCTGCATCTTACAGCCTCCCTCCTGCTCCTAGTTTGGCAAGACTCTGGCTAAAATACCTTTTGTGTGAGAGAGTTGGATGGGGATTGAGTTAAGTGGGTGGCAGTGGAAGGGAGAAAGATGTGAGGAGCAAGTGGCCACAAGGGGACCCTAGCCTCCTCCACGTCTCCACTGCATTTGGAATGCATATTTGTGATAGTTCCCATTATATGCCGTTGGACTCTGTGCCTGCCTTATCCAGGAGGCTGTGAATCATGTCTCATTCAGCTGGGTACCCTTTGCATCTAACAAAGCCTAGTACACATAGGCACTCAGCACATATTTCATAATGGATTTCTACCTTATCCAGCATGGCCTGCTACAGCAGAAGAGAGGACAGGAATTCAGGCAGAAGTTACAGCAAAAAGAGTCTACTTGGCTGGCTTATCCATCTTCTCTCTCAAAGCCGAAAGGGTGGTGGTGGTGCTGGTAGAATGGGATCCAATGGGTTAAGTGAAGGTAAATGTCTGAGAAACATGGCCATGATTTATAGCTCTAAATCTCTTCATTTAATCACTATTTTCTGTATAACCACCCAGACTGGCTCAGTTTGAACATTCCTTGGCCTGAGGTGGTGGTGTAGCACAATGGGCTGAGTGTCACGGGTGAGCTGAGCACCTCGAGGCTAGTGACAGGCACACAGACAGACCTTGGGAGAAGAGGATGGTGGTTATCTGTGAGCACAACATCCAAGCCTTCTGTCCTGAGAGGGCTAAGGGAATGACACACGTGGGGCACATGGGCCTAGACAGAGAGGCTGCATCCACATGGCCTCTCCAGGCCTGTAAGCATTAGAGACCCTGGGCTTTTCACTAACCAGCTCTCTAGAAGACACGTCGAATGTCAGAGAACAGATAGAGTTTCAGCATCTTTAACAGGCTAGAGATGTGTGTTGTATTCCTGGCCAATCCTTTCACTTTCTCAAAGTGTGACCTTGAGTCTCTCTGAGCTTTAGCCACTTCATCTAAAGTGCCTTTCCTATATCACAGGGTTACTGTAAGGCTCAAATGTGTAGATATGTGGGAATGCTTTGTAAACTGTATAGTGCTATGCAACATGAACTGGTTCTTATAAGTTATTTATTCAAGGAAGCAGCAGAGGGACCCCACACCAATGCAGCTCCAGCCATCCCATCAATCACAACCTGCCTGCAAAGAAGGGAGACTTCAGTCCCTTGAGCCAGCTAGGACCTGGAGGCTTCAGCCCACTTCCACGTCTCTGGCCCCATCTAACACTGGTCAGGGCTGTGGGGGTCTGACAGAAGGTTGCTGAGGCTCCTTATTTAGTTCGCTGGTAGAACTGGAAGACTGCTTTCTCCTGCTCATGTGTCTCGATTGAGCCGGGTCGAAGGTGCCGGATTTCAGCGATGGCATCTCCTGCAGCCAGGCCCCTTTCCTTCACCAGGTAACAGGCCAGCATGGTGCCAGTGCGACCGAAGCCCAGGGCACAGTGCACTCCCACGGCCTGTGAAGGGGGAGGTTGGAGTGGAGCCTGATGCTGTCCCAACACTCTTCTGCCTCTCAGCTGGGTCGATCTCCTCCCTACAGCTGCTGCTTCTGGGTCAGACCAAGGACTGCACATGTCTCAGGCTCTCAGGGGCAAGAAGTGACATCGAAGTCAGGGAAGGCTATCCCATACCTGGTGGCTTGCAGGCCACCAATTACCAGCAAAGGGGCTAGTTCAAGCGCTGGGCTCCTGGCCTGCTTCTCTACAACCATCCACCTGCACTCTCTAGTGTTGAAGCCACTGGCCACATGTGGCTACTGAGTACCTGAAATGCTGCTAATCCAAATGGAGATGTGATGTAAAACGCAACCAAGTTGTGAAGATGTACAAAAAGCAATGAAAATATCTCACTAAGTATTTTATATTGGTTATATGTTGCAGTGGTAATATTTTTGACTTACGGGGTTAAATTATATTATCAAAATGAATTTCTCCTGCTTCTTTTTTACCTTTTAAAATGTGGCTACTAGAAACTTTAAAAATTACATATGGCTCCATTATATTTGGACGGAGCACTGCTGTGGAGACTGCTCAATAGCCTCTGACTTCGACCAACTCTCCCAAGTTTGTCCACCCTTTCTCCTCCACACTCCACGTGAGCTGACTCTTCTTTCCTCTCCACAAGCCCAGTTTACGCTGCTCAGCCCTCTTTACTCCTCCCGCCCCGCCCTCTCCCCTAGGCTTTACGTCCCAGGTGCACCTGTAGTCTCCTGGCCCCACGGTCTTCCCCGAATCTCTCTCCCAGCCCTGTATTCCTGGCCCTGACTTCCCCCTCTCCGTGCGTGTCCCCGCTGACCCCTCCCAAGCCCCTTCTTCCCTACGCTGACTCCGCCCACTAACCTCTCCCCGGGCGTTGGCCTCGTCCACGATCTGCACGAAGCGGTCAATCTGCTCGGGGGCTGGCGGGCAGAAGTCCGGGATGCGCAGTCTGTGAAGGGTGAGGCCGGGGCAGCTGTCGTTGTGCGGGGGCCCGCGCTCCGTTAGAGACACGAGGTGCCGCACGCCCTGGTCCAGCAGAAACTGGTAATGGGCGGGGAGCCGGGGCAGCGCCAGCCCAGCCAGCCGGCCCGGGAGCACCCAGGAGAAGTTGGGGGGCTGCACGTCCATGGCTGGGGGAGGGCTCAGGAACAGCTCCAGCCACTTGTCCGCTCGCCCGCCCTGGCCGGGTAATCCCCACCAACCCAGCACTGGTCCCTACCCGGACCGCGCAGTCTCCGGGACAGCGTTCCGGGCGACGTCACTCTCCGCCGCGCAGATTGGCCCAGCCGCTTGGGGGCGGGCATAGAACGCCGGGCTTTGAATGACCTAGAAGAGCACGGATCCGACCCCAGCTACCTGGACGCTCGTTGATTTGTTGGATAGTCAATAATGGGCGGGATTACGGCAGCGGGACGCATGAAGTTTGGAGCTACGCAAACAGCCAAGAAGGAAAACCTACAAGGAATTAAGAATTGTTTTCTGTAGATAAAGCCACCCGGGGTCGTGCTCTACTGCTCCTTGGCTGTCGGTGGGAGTAATTGCATCCGTGCCGCCCAAGCCCTTGGCTTACTCTTACTTGCTTCACAGTGGATGCCCGAGGGGCTAGGAGATGGCAGATCTACTTCCGCCTTGGGTGAAGAATCTCCTCTACAATGACTGCGACTAGTGACTATCAGTGACTTTCTGACCTCGTCTAGTACGAGGGAATCACTGTACAAGGGACTGTTCTCATTTTCCATTGCTGGCATTATTAAAAATACTAGGCTGCCATCTGGTACCCTGAAATTAACAGACTGACAAAAAACTAACAAATTGAGCATTTACTATGTGCCAGGTATTATTCTAAGCATTTTACATGTATTAACTAATTTAATTGTCACAATAATCTTATGAGGTAAGTAATCTAATTAACTCTACAGATGAAAAAATTGAAGCTTCGGAGAGGTTTAGGAACTTGACCAAGGATGACTGATGCCCTGGGAATTTGAAACCAAGCAGCCTGGCTCTGCAATCTTTAACAACACAGCATTGTTTTCCAAAGTTAGATGGAAAGTTCACATAACCATCCTTATGTCCCCAAGTATCATCTTGGTTAAAGGTTGAAGGATTTCTTAATTTCTCTTCATATTTCATAATTTCCAGGCTCTCTGAGTCACCTTCCCTTGGGGGAGGCTAGAGTTTATTAGTGTTGTTCATAGGAGGTGGGACTTAGATTTGAATACAATGTCTTAGCTGTGATCCGTCTGGTCCATATCCTTATTTGAACAATGTGTTTCTAGTGATGCGTACTCATTATAATTATGGAAACAATTAACTCTAATGAATTTGCTTTGTACCAGGCACTGTGCCAAGTGCTTTCTGGAAGAACCACATGTGGAAAATATTTTTATATCCCCTTTGTACATGAGTAATCTGAAGCTTAGAGAAGTTGGTTAACGTGGCCAAGGACACAGAACTAGTAAGTAGCTGGACTGGTTGAGCCAAGGTTTTTCTCTTTCCAAGCCCAGGGCGCTTAGCCATGAGGATGTACTTCCCTCCCTCTGTCCCCACTTACTGCTGACACACATTTGACCATTTAAAGCTCTGATTCCAGCAAAATGAAAAGGAATTTCTCTTCTCTTAAAGTTTAAAGGCTGCTCTTACCCTGTGGAAAATGCACTTACCATTTACCCAGACAACTCTGAAGCATTGCCTCCACCTGCTCTCCCCAGGTTCCAGGAGTTGCCAAATCTACCCTTTCCTCTTTCTGTGCAATCACAGGCCTGATTAAGCCCTTCTGGTTTATGCTCTCATTTCCCACACAGCTCTCTATCAATCTTTCTAGCCCATATCAATTCATTCCTTTCCCTTTTTCTCTGCTGTGCCTTTCAGCCACCAGTACTCCCACCCCCAAGGGTTTTGGCTGCACTGCCTCTGTAGACAAGAGTCCCGCACTTGCTCTTTTCACATTGAGTTTTTCTCAGTCTCTTTGCTTTGTTCTCCTTTCTTTACACCTTCCACTTATCAGGGGGAAACTTCCCACATCTTTCCCCATCATCTTATGTCCCTTCCTTGCCTCCTTGAGAACCAGGTCACAGCCCATCTTCTCCAGAGGGAAGACATTTCTGGGTGATACAGAGATCCCCTTTTCATATGAGGCCCCAGTGATTCCCCCCCATGGGTGGTTCTCTGTAGGGGTAGAAGTGATTCCTTCTACCCTCTTGGGCCTTCTGGAAAGGCCGGTTGGCTCCCTTTGTAGGAATTCCTCCCTATCTCTACCGCTCTACCCCTCTCAGTATACCCTGGGACCAGGGTACCTGCCTTTAACTGTGTCCCATTGTCAAGGGCACTAATTTCATGATCTATTTTGGACCCCTGAGGGGTTGCATGCCAGTGGCAGTTAGAAGTGAAGCCAGAGTCAGAGAATTCCTTCCTCTAAGCAGGTCCCTGTGTCCCACTAAGGCAAAGGATTACCTGGGTTTGTGTTCCTGTGACCTTTGGACTGCAGTCAGAATTCTCAATGTCTTAAATGTGCTGATCTTCTTTTACATAACACATTTCACATTTGGGACCTGATGTAGAAACTGGATTTAGGAAGGGACGGTGTGGAAGTCGCCTCTAAAATGGCCCCCAACGACCCATCTCATGCCTTGTATAGCCCTTTTCCACAGTGGTAGGGATGGTTTTTATAACCAGTAGGATATTGTGGAAATATCAGTGTGTGACTTCTTAGGTTAAGTCATAAAAAACACTTTCGTTTTTGCCTTGCTCTGACTTAAACGAAGCCAGGTTCCATGTTGTAAGGACACTCAGAGAGCCTTATGGGGAGATCCACGTAGTGAGGAACTGAGGCTTCATACCAACATCATGTGAGGGAGCTAGCTATTTTGGAAGTAGATCCTCTGGCCCCATCAAGATGACCTGCCCAATACCTCACAATAACCTCATGGATTTCTTGAGCCAGAACTACCCAACTAAGTCTTTCTTGAATTTCTTACCCACAGAGACTGTGAGATAATATTATTTTGAGCCATTGAATTTTGGGGAGATTTTTAATGTAGTCATAGATAATTAATACAGATGGGAATATTCAGATAGAATGAAAGAAGAGAAATAATTTATAATAAACTCAAGAAGTGAAATAAAATTAAGTTTATTTTTAAAAGAAAAAAGTTATGCTATAATCAATTGTGGTCTAAGTGTGCATGTGTTTGCTGGGGATGGGGTGTTGTGAAAGGTCAACACAAATTTTCCACATTTAGAGAAACGTGCTGCGTAGAGGAACCAAACAGAACAATTTGGCTGTGGGTGTTGTTTGTGTGTGGTATTGGAAGCATGGGCGTATAGTTAAGGATGATATACAAATTATTTAATAACTGGCCATGGCTCAAGAAGCAAGATGAACCTTCTGCCAATCAGCACCAGCATTACCTGTAAACAAATAATGAAGCTATTCTGCTGTCTATTGGATTCATATCAGTGTGGAGTGTAGAGGCTTTGATGTGATCTGAGGTGTGGCCAGATTATCTTGGACATTTTAATAAAAGTCTATCCACAAGATGGCACTGATCGCTTTTCCTTGTTTCTTTTTTTTGTTTGTTTTGTTTGGTTGAAAAGTTCGTAATTTGTATACTGTTACAGAACATACCATGACTGAAATCTCACAAATTACTACATTTAGACTTCATGCTGGGATGTTGGTGCCTTATACCAGAAGCTATGATTAGAGAATTTGGAGATGGGGAACGAGTTGGGGACTAGCTTTTAGTTTTTGCAAAGCTATTGAACATAGGCAGGTGAGAGCAGAAACAGAGAAGAGTGAGAACTCAGGTATGAGTCTCCTTTATGATGCGAACCATCTTGCAGAAGCTTTTTCACTTCTATCGTTTATACAGCTAGAAATGTTGCTCTGCCTTGGATCTGAAATGGAGAAATTACTGGAAATATTAACATTGTAGTTTTCACAGCATAAATGTCAAAACTGGAAGAAACCTCAAGATATCTCCTGGTTTTACCTCTCCACTTCTAGGTGAGAAAACTAATGGTCACTCAGTTGGTCCAGTCTAGGACTCAATCCATTCTATCAAATGTCACTGAATCACTAAACTGTGTGACCTAGATTAAGTTACTTAAACTTTCTAAGTCTCAGTTTCCTCATCTACGAAAGATAGATATCTTTAATGACATGGTCAGTGGTCCCCAACCTTTTTGGCACCACTGGTGCTCCTGTGAGAATCTAATGCCTGATGATGCTAGCACTGGGGAGTGGTTGCAAATACAGATGAAGCTTTGCTCACTCGCCTACTGCTCACCTCCTGCTGTGTGGCCTGGTTCCTAACAGGCCACGGACCAGTACCAATCCGCGGCCCAGGGGTTGGGGACTTCTTATATAGATTATTAAGGATTATTGATAGGGTTAAATAAGCTAGAAATATGTAAAGTACCTAGGAAAGTGCTGGTACAAAATTGATGCTCAAAGGATGGAAGCTACCACTACTACCACCACCATCTCAGGATGATTTAAAGCTGATGAGAATAAATGAAGAAATTACACTTACGTTGAAACATCTCTAATGCAAAGTGTGGAATCCTAGGATGCTGTGGTTGGCAGAATTATAAAATGGTCCTAAATGACCCACACCCTTTGAAGAGAGAATATCACTCCCATGATTATATTATGTTACACGGCAAAAGGCAGCCATGTGGCAAGATGACCATTAGGATCTGAGTGGTTCCCAGATAACAGCTGCTAAGAAAGCAAGGACTTCAATCCTACAACTGAGAGAAGTGAATTCTGCCAATCTGAATGATCTTGTAAGAGGAACCAAGCCTCAGAGGAGAACTGAAGCCTGGCTGGCATCTTAATTTCAGCCTGAAGAGACCCTGGGCAGAGGATCCAGCTAACCTACAGAACTGTGAGATAATAAGTGTTTGTTGTTGTTGTTGTTGTTGTTGTTATTGTTTTTTTTTTTTTTTTGCCACTAAGTTTGTGGCAATTTGTTACACAGCAATAGAAAATGAACATAGATGCCTTATCTATTTCCTTATCTTCAATATGCTGCTTTCAGTACTAGACCTTGGAGGTTTCTAAACTGCTATCTTATTTCTTATCTCTTTCTCTTTATTTTAAGTCTTCCAGTCTCTAAAACTATAGACCACATAGGTCCATTTTCCAGTGCAGATGCAACAAATACAATGAATAAATGGAGCTCAGGAATTGTCAGTAGCTGATTCTTTCTAGGTACCTTCCCAGCTCCTGGCTGTTCCTCTGACCACCTCTAGACCAATGCTTCTCAAAGTGTGATCCACAGTTGAGCAACATTGGCATCACCTGGGAGTTTGTGGGAAATGCAGAATCTCAGGCCCTGCCCTGTGGCATCCCCAGGTTCCTATGCACACCTATGCATAGGTTCCTATGCACACCTATGCCTGAGAAACCCTGTTGTAAGACCAGCTTGTCTTTCAGCTGTTTTTCCTTCTCTTTGATGAGCATTGGTAGTACCTAAAATACGGCCTAGCCACAAGAAGTGGTGACTTGGACATTTCTGGGCATCTCCTCTCTGGAGCTGAGAAGCTTTGGCTAAGCTGGCCTGGGGGCAGAGGAGCCAATCAGCACAGGGTGAGGTCTAAAGAGGCCTACTTGGCCTGGGTGAAAGTCTGAGGTTAATTAGAGATACCTAACAGTCCCTGATTAGTGCAATCTACTGCCGTATCTACAGGTTATGAATATGTCCAAGAAAAATACACTTACATGTACATTGTGATTTTCTTGTTTTTGTTCCAAGGAAGGGTTTGGTTCCCAGATTTCCTTTCCGGAGGAAATCTTGAACTATTACTTTCCACTCTCTCTACCTTTAAAGTACATTCCAAGCATGGGAGAAATTGCCTGCTTTAACATCCTTCAATTTATGGGACCCCAGCCTCTCTACAGTTTGCAGGAAAGAAAAAAGAGCCATGGACCACCTTCTATCACAAGCCCTGCCCCCCAGCATACCTTCTTTTCATGCAGATCCCATCTTTCTGGAATCTCCTTAGGACCCCTCACCTCCATGGACTGGCCTCTGCTCGTCTAGCTTTTACACATTCCCCTCTGCGTGGCTGTGGTGACTTTCACAGGACACATATCTTACACTTATACTCCAGTCCTTCAGTAACTCCTCATAGCCTTCAAGAAAAAAGTCCCGACACTTATAGACTGACAGAGAAAGCCCTTCAGGATGAAGTCTTTTGCTTCTCTCTTCAGCTGCATCTTACCTTATTCCTCTGAAACTATGCCCCTGTCAAACCAAACAATGCAGGGTGTCAGCAAAGCAGCACTCTCATGTGCCTTTGCACATGCTCTCCTTTTACTGGCCCTGTGCTTACCTATGGCCTGCATCAGCTCCTCACTCCCCTCAAGATTCAGTTTGGAACACACCACTCTTTCTAGGAAGTCTTCCCTGCACTCTTATAATTCGTGTTTTGTATCCCTCTTCTGAGTTTCTTTAGCATCATTAGCAAAACATATATTACATTATATATTTAAAGCATTTTAAAGAATTTATTGCTTTATTATACCAATAACATATTTTTATTTTAAAAGCATTAAAATATATATACTCAAAAAAGAAAAGAAATGATGATCTATTACCTATTTATATTAGTTGGTATTCAAAGAGACACCACTATGTTTTCCAGGTATGATGGGAAGGAATATAAAGAGTTAGAGGTTTACATACCTGATGGATGGGCTGTGGTAGCAAACGTCCTAGATGATCTTAGCTTGTGACATCTAACTGAGAGGATCTCAAAGACCTTGCTTAGAAGCCACTCCACTATAAACCTCAAGAACTTCTGGAAAATTCTCACCAATTATGTCAGTCTCTAGGATGCTGTTTCAAATATCTCATCTGTCTATGCATTTACCCACCTCTGGAAAGTAATGGCCTTTTCTCTCTTTTGGAAATGTTCTCAGCTTTCTTCTGTGGCTCAGAGCCCTTAATAATGAGGGGCATTGAAGCTGAGTTTACAAGAGAATTCATCTAGAGATAACCACATTTTGGTGCACCACCTTTCATACATATTTGTGTGAGTATGTGTATGTAAATGATTATCATACATGTTAAACTCTCTCTTTACTATGCTCTATTTGTATATCTATATACATTTCTCTCCTCTTGCTTCTTGAAGGTGAAATGAGCTTGTTTCTCTACTTTTTAGAACAAGGATTTCCAACACTTGGTTTGATGACACCTTGGAGTCTTCATTTATCTCATGGGGTAACTTGAAATTCACAAAACAAGAATAATTTAAATTCATTTTCATTGAAAAGAAGAAATAGATGTTATATAGTAATTACAGGTACAAGCGTGTGTGTGTCTAAATCAGACTTATAAATGCTTACCTTAGAGAGAAATCAAGTGAATGTGGGTAGGATTGGAAGGAATCTTAAGGGTGTTTTACTTTGAGTCTTTCTAAAACATACCATCTAATTACTTCCAGGTTGAATTCCCCAAATTAATTATGTTTCTCAAGTTGGGAGTCAGAGCTGTGGGACCTGAAAGCTCCCAGCATGTCGGTTTGTCTTCCATGCCTATTGCAGGGCCTGGCACATAGCGGGTCCCCAGGAAATACATTTTATTTGCATGTTAGGGCAGGAGCTAGTGGTAGTGGCTGAGGAGGGCGCATGACACAGAGAGTTCCTGTTCTGTGGGATTGGAGGCCATGAGGTATCTGCAGAGATAGTGATCTGGGTAGCAATCTCATTCAAGTTCCAGGAGACTGTAGATGCCCAGACTGTCAAAGAGAAAAACCCAGCTGAGACTCATTGACCTCATGTGACTGGCCAGAGGTCTCTGTAACTGCCTTTCTGTTAATAATTTGTGCAAATCATCAGAAAGTTAGATGGGTCGACTAATGTTATATGTGTATAAATGTAAATGACTTGCTGCCGAGGCTATAGTCCCAAGATCAAATGCAGGAAAGAAATTTGAATTCTGCATGAGACCAGTATCTTTGAAGCAATAGAGCTGGTGCTGGGTTCAAATTCTGCCTCTGCCATTTAAAGTGATATAATCCTGAATAAATTGCTTTACACCTGAGTGTCCTCCTCTATAAAATAGAGAATATTATACATCATGGGGCTGTCAGATTAAATGAGTTAATCCATGTAAAGTGCTTTGAATAATGCTTGGTGCACTGAGCGATCAATAAACACTGGCTCTAGTCATCATCATCATCAAAATAGGCTCTACATACTTATCAGGACTAATTGGTCATAGGTGTTTCTCTTAGAGAGCAATAGAGATATCCATTCCCCTCTGCCCTCAGCTTGGAGAACTTTAGCTGCCTGTGTAGCCCCAAAGGACAGGTCAGGAACTCCTCCCATTGCCCCCTACATTGGAGTAGAACCATCATTTGCAGTGCAAGGACTGGAAACTGAGGCAGAGGGTTAATTGTATAACAAACAAACAAACAAGCACAACAGAGAAAAAAAAATCAGAAAACCACTACATGCAAATCAAGTTCTCAGGGAATTCCTTGTCACACTTTGATGGTATATTCTGCTTCATGGGGAAAAATAGTGCAAACATACCTGAATTCTTAGAATCACAACTGGTGGCAAGGGAAGAATGTGTCTTTTAGCAGAGTTTTATGGCCTTTTGGTCTTTGAAGGCAAGACATCATTAATTAAGAAAGAGTTTCAAAATGTGTTCATTATTACCCACTGCTATTGATGAAAAATCCCAACCTCTTCTGGAGAAAATGACGGATGGGAAGAGAATCTTTGTGGTATTAAAACATGTTCTTGATTATCTTTATTTCAGTGAAAAAACTAAATATAACTATATCCTAAGACGTGAAAGACAAATCAATCTCACATCTAATCTTAGCAAAATTTAAACACTGTCTGAAATGCCAGTAATTCTATTCAGTTTTTTTTCTTGTGTAAATACTGAAAAATATATATTATACAATTATTCAAATATTCAAAGTTATTTTGGATCAGAAAATTTTCAAATTCTTACAGAATTAATTTCTAGTATTGCTTATGAGCATAATAAAAACAAGGTTGGTGAGTTAGATGGTGATTTATTTGAAATTATGGTACCCGAAAAACTACCTTTGGCTAGAAAGGTTATTTGATTTACAAAAATGTGGAAAGAAGGTTTTTTAATGGTTAGCTTTGTTTTATAGTATTTTGGATCTCCAAGGCTGAGATCTGAGCCTTTCTGGTCCTTGGATTATCAAAACTCTTCAATTTACTTAAACAAATATGTACCAGACATGCCTAGGTGAGCAAGATATCAGGCTATATACTTGAATGAGGACATAGAGAAAGGTGCAGCATTTATATTTTAGTTCTGTAGTAGATCGTTATAGTCATGATCCCAATGAATCACACCTACCAATATTCACATTCTGATATGTTCCTCTACCACATTGGCATTGGGCTCAGCTGTGGCTTTAGCAATGAGACATAAACAACTGTGATGGAAGCAAAGGCTTAATTAGTACTTGTACACTGAGGCTTGTCTTCCTGGAACCCTGAGTCCACCATGCTATGGAGAAGCCCAGAATTGAAAACTAAGTAGTAAGAGAGGCCAGTTGAGTCCAATTCCTAATGGCCCTGGATGAATTCAGCTTTATGAGTGATCCAAGATATAACCAGTAGAAAAATGACTCAGCTAATGCACAGAATAGTGATAACTAAGTTTTGGGGTGGTTTGCTACACAGAAATGGAAAACTGATAAAAAAAAATTGGTGTGTTGCTATAACAAAAACCTAAATTATGTAGCACTGGCTTTGGGACTGAGTGGCTGGCAGAGGCTCTAGAGGCAGCATGTAGAGTACTCGTGGAGCCTGGAAAATCTGAGAGGAAACTGCTACTGGAGGCTGATATAGGGCAACCCATGTTATGTAGTAGTGGAACAACTAGCAAAACTGTCACTTCTGGTAACTTGTAAGATAGAAAATGTACCTAATGAATTTATGGATTTAAAGTATGATTTCCACTTAGAATGCTGATGAGGTCAATTAACTTTTTAAGTTATATATAATAGGGTATGAGAAGAAAGAGATGAAGTAAAAAACTGATCTGTTTACAAGCTGAATTTAAAATAAATATAGAGGGTCCAGTAAAACCTGGGTTGGGAAATAAAACCATTTCACATTTCCAATCTCTCCAATTGGCAAAAGTTTCTCTAGGTACAAAATGGCCTCAAGACACAGACAAATTAAGAGTGTGTGAATATAAGAAAACCACTGAAAGATTTAAATGGACTAACTGGACTCTCAGCTAGACAAAAGAGATTCAAAGAATTTTAAGGACATTTTTTTCTAGAGCACCTTGATATGCTGACCAAAGTAGAGGCCTGTCTCAAAAAATATAGCTTTTGTCCAATGAAATTGACTATAATCTGGTATGTAGAAAGCCCATAAAGTTTTTAAGTGAATTGGACCAGGTTAGATTAAATGGTTCACAGCAATTCAAAATAAAAATAGAGTCAGGAAGCAAGATGAGAAAATCATGTGACGCAAACATAAATTGTTTCTTATTGAAAACGAAGACCACCTGAGAGGGCAGAGCCAACTTCTTCTTAGCTTTGTACCCAGAGTAGGAGGCCCTGCCACATTTGCCTGGCTGGATTTGAGAAGTGCTATGGATCAGTGACTGCTATGTGGCTCCCTGTTCCTCTACTTTTTAAATGGAAATGCCTTTTGGGTGTTGCATTCTCTCATGATAGATTTGTGTACAAGATAAAGTACTGATGATAAAATAAGCATAATGTGTTATAGGATCTCATAGCTGTACGTAAAGATGCTGAATAATAGATGAAGTCCTTGATGATCATATGGCAGAATAGAATGAGAATGGGCTATGAAACAGGAAGACTTGGTGTAATTGTAGTTGGGCAACTTAGCTTTGGACAAGTTATCTAACCTCTCAGAGTCTTTGTTTCTGCACTTGCGAAATAGGGATTGCACTGTCTATTTTATGAGATTACTATGAGATAATTGAACATATTACATACTGTACAATGCCTGGCACATGGCAAATGCTCACCACATGTTTTTTGTTTGTTTGTTTTGTTTTCTTAGTGTAAATATATTTACAATTTTCTAGGTTTTGCTCACTGTCTTTAAAAAAATTTTTTTTAACATTTTATTTTTTAACTTTTATTTCCTCCTCTCCCCTCTTCTCTCTTCTCTGGTAACCACTAGTCCATTGTCCATGTCCATGAGTCTCTGTTTGTTTGTCATGTTCATTTGTTGCTTTTAGGTTTATATCCCACATATAAGTGATAGCATGTGATTTTCAACTTTTTCAGTCTGGCTTATTTCGCTTAGCATGTTTATCTCAAGGTCCATCCAGGTTGTCACAAATGGCAGTATTTCATCTCTTCTTATGGCTGAGTAATATTCTATTGTATATATGTACCACCGCTT
>NW_006443119.1:4016628-4055096 GCF_000325575.1 Pteropus alecto
TCGATTACTTTTGCTGAGCAGAAGCTTTTTCGTTTGATGTAGTCTCATTCATTTATTTTAGGTTTTACTTCTCTTGCTTTTGAGCAAATTCATAAAAACCTCTTTAAGTGCAAGGTCCTTGAGTTTAGTTCCTATGTTTTCTCCTATGAATTTTATTGTTTCAGGTCTTATATTCAGGTCCTTAATCCACTTTGAGTTAATTTTGGTGTGTGGTGATAGACAACAGTCTAGCTTCATTCTTTTGCAGGAGGCTTTCCAGTTTCCCCAGCACCATTTATTGAAGAGGCTTTCCTTTCTCCACTGTATGTTTTGGCCTTTTCATCGAAAATTATTTGCTCATATAAATATGGGTTTACTTCTGGTCTCTCGATTCTGTTCTACTGGTCCGTGTGTCTGTTTCGCTGCTAATACCATGCCGTTTTGATTACTGTTGCTTTGTAGTATAATTTGAAGTCAGGCAGAGTAATGCCTCCAGCCTCGTTCTTTTTTCTCAGGATGGCTTTGGCATTTTGAGTTCTTTTGTGTTTCTATACAAATCTGATGATTTTTTTGTTTATTTCTTTAAAAAATGCCAATGGAATTTTGATGGAGATTGTATTAAATTTGTATAGTGCTTTAGGTAATATGATTATTTCAACTATGTTGATTCTTCCAATCCAAGAACATGGAATATCTTTCCATTTCTTTGTATCTTCTTCAATTTCTTTTAATAGGGTCTTATAGTTTTCATTATATAGGTCCTTCACATGTTTTGTTAAATTTATTCCTAGGTATTGTATTCTTTTTGTTGCAATTGCAAAAAGAATTATTTTTTCCACTTCTTTTTCTGACACTTTGTTGTTAGAGTATAGGAACGCTATGGGTTTTTGAACGTTGATTTTGTATCCATAAATTTTACTATATTTGCTTATTGTTTCTAGTAGTGTTCTTGTGGAGTCTTTAGGGTTTTTTATGTAGAGAATCATGTCATCCACAAATAGTGACAGTTTGACTTCTTCATTTCCTATTTGGATGTCTTTTATATCTTTCTCTTGTCTGATTACACTAACTAGGACCTCCAATGTTATATTGAATGAGAGTAGCAATAGTGGACAGCCTTGCCTTGTTCCTGATCTTAGAGGAAAGGTTTTTAGTTTTTGCCATTAAGTATAATGTTGGCTGAGGGCTTGTCATCTATGACCTTTATTATGTAAAGTTACTTTCCTTCTATACCAATTTTGTGAAGTGTTTTGATCATAAATGGAGGCTGTATCTTGTCAAAGACTTTTTGGGCATCTATTGATATGATCATATGATTCTTATTTTTTAATTGGTTTATGTGGTGCATCACATTAATCAATTTGCATATGTTGAACCATCCCTGTGCCCCTGAGATGAAGCCTGCTTGATCGTGGTGTATAATTTTTTTAATATGTTGCTGTATTTGGTTTGCTCGTAACTTATTTAGGATTTTTGCATCTGTGTTCATGAGAGATATTGGTCTGGAGTTTTTGTGTGTGTGTGTTACCTTTACCAGGTTTTGGCATGAGGGTAATATTGGCCTCATCAAATGAGTTGGGAAGTATTGTCTCCTCTTCAATTTTTTGGAGGAGAATAGGTATTAAATCTTCTTTGAATGTTTGGTAGAATTCACTGGTGAAGCCATCTGGTCCTGGACTTTTTTTTTGGTAGGTTTTTGATGATTGTTTCAATTTCCATACTGCCAATTGGTCTATTTAGATTTTCCAGTTCTTGATTCAGACTAGGAAGGTTGTATTTTTCTAAGTACTGGTCCATTTCTTCTAGGTTATTGAACTTGGCATTATATACTTTTTTATAGTAAATGTTCACCAAATGTTGATCTCTTTCTATTTGAATCTGTTTTGTTCATCAGGCAACATTTCATTGAGGAGTCCACTAGGACCTTTGCCTTGAGGATCATGGAACTTCAGGATCAGAAAAACTAAGGAAACTGGGTCCATGTTTGAAGGGTTAGTGATCTGTAAACGAACTCCAGGGATAAGACAGAATTTCTGAATTGGTTTGTCTTCAGAGTTTCTTCTCATGTAATTTCTTTCGTCTTCTCAACATATTGTGCAGTGTCTCAGTCTTTGGCATACTCTCCTCCCCTCACTTGTCAGAATACTCTGTCCCCAGTCCCACTTCCTTAGGGTCCAACTGAAGTACCTCCTTGTCTTATAAATTGCTATTAAAATATGAATTCCATCCAGAAGTAGAATCAGTAACATGTCTCTGATAATCCAAGACACATAAAGGAAGGTACCTTTTTTATGAGAAAATGATCATCTTGCTTCTGGGTTCTGGAAGTGGCCAACCCAGGAAAAGGCAATGTTTCATCACTTAGAGGGATGGTTTAAAAAAACCAAGCAGAGGACCCAGAAGTCACCACTGCATTAAGGACGTTTTGGAACAAGGTGCCAGACAGACTTCTGACCAACTAAAATGGCACCATGGTCACTGATGAGTTGCCTCCTTCAGTCCGGTACCAATTTGACTCTGCTAGTCTCCAGGATAGTTTGTGATAGCAAGAAACGATCACTAGGGTACATTGGGAAAGTGTTAATTATCTTCAAAAAATAAAATGTTAGAAGGAGAAGAGAAGTCAAAACTTTCTGAGGGCAGAGAATGAGACTATTTTCTAAAATAACTGAGAATTTCTTCATTGTGAAGGTCCTTGAAATGTATGTGACCCACAGGAGCCTGGACTGGGGGCACTTTATCAACCTATTCCCTCCCATCCCTTTTTCCTAATCTACTTGGTGATTTTCAGGCTGATCTTGGAGTATAAATCTTTGATTGCCTTTTGTTAGTTTTATTTTTGAATTTTCATTTGTCGAACAACTTTAATGCATCAGACACTGTGCTAGGCATTTTGTATGTATTTTTATATTTAATCTTCACAACTTCCCAACATCAGAGACATTTTCCCCATTTTATAAATGATTTTGTCTTGGAAAGGTTTGAAAACCAGTCTGCCTGACTGGATTTTGCTCATTCACTACACCACGGTTGATGGTGGTGGGTAGGGCCTTTAATTCAAGAACAACTGCACCAGTCTTTGGGAGGATGATCTTCTTCACTGATTGGATTCTGGTTTTACTTCCTCATATAGTGCAGTTGATTACAAAGTGCATTCTAGACTTCTCACCACCAGAAGTGCTCAAGTTCTGCTCTAATTAGGAACTAATTTGTTTCCTATTAATTCTACCTGGTTGAAGCCCTCCTCCCACTTTTTCTAAAGAACAGTATTGCTCTATCAGATCATAGCACCATTATTTTGGTGGACTTTTCATTTAAATGTTGTACTGGTGTTGTTTTTCATAAATTATAGCTCTGGATTTTTTCTGACTCATATTTTCTATGAGGAACAGGTATAATGTTCCATCATTAACCATGTTATACTATTACATGATGGAAAGATCTGCTAAGAATAGCTTTAAGATTGCTTAAAGTAATTGATTTTGCTTTGGTTTTTGCATAAAAACTAGTAATGGACTAGTGTATCAGTCAGGGCTTGTCAGGAAGTAGCCTACACAAATTGAAAAACTGAAGGGAGGTTAAAACAAGGGACTATTACAAAGGTAGAGGCAAAGTTGAGAAAAATCTACAAGGGTCACCAGAATAGTACCTTGGGAGCCATTGCCACTCATAGGTCTGGACCTATCAAAGGAAGTGGGGCTTATTGGAATTTGAAGAGTGCAGCTATAGGAAAATGTCTGCCTAACATGAGCAATAGCATTTACTTACGGAATGCAGCCAGTTCATGGTGGCCTGGCAGGGAGTGAGCTGGTGGTGGTGGGGGACACTTAGTTAAACTTTCTATCTTCCCATTCACTAATCTCCTGCTAGTGCCTCCCATTTGCTGAACTCCAGAAACCAGAGAGCAAGGGAGCCTATTGATGCAGCCTGTGTAGGTCCGCCTTCTGGGGTGCAGAGTAGTGGGGAGAAGTGTGGAGAGTGGATGGAGAAGGCCAAACAGAAGCCATTCAGCACAGCTGGAATGCAAGATCTGGTAACTAACTCTTCTGTCTGACTTGAGTTTTAGGTTGTAGCAAGCATTCATGGGAATGGTCTCCTAATAGATCAGATAATAATTTCAGTCTTTAAGAAATGGGACTCTGTTCTGCCTCTACTTCCTCCAACTTTTCTTTTTACTTTATTTCTTAACAATTCAAAATAATTTATGCATGGTATATCTGTGTGGACCCCTATTCTCTATGTGGGTGATATAATTTTATTGTCACTAATCAGATGTGTCCTCTCTATCTTACTGGAAAACAGAGTGGCTTGAATTCAACTTTTCTAAATCTCAAATCATTATTTTTGGCAGATAGTATTTTCAATTCAATTGGCTTATATCTAATGATTATATATTGTGGGCCAACTCTTTCAGACCTTAGGGGTACATTTTTCAATCTTTTTTTTTTCTGGTTGTTTCACTAAAAGAATTATGCTACTTAAAGATAAATACTTTTTGGGTGCATTATTGAAATTTATTTGTTTTTTTCTGGGGCCTGGGAAACTGTAAAATCTATTTTGAAAATATTATCAGGTACATTGCATGGCATTCACACCTGCTCAGTAAACA
The DNA here is from genome assembly GCF_000325575.1 of Pteropus alecto. NCBI lineage: Eukaryota > Metazoa > Chordata > Mammalia > Chiroptera > Pteropodidae > Pteropus > Pteropus alecto. Next base: position 4,021,217 of record NW_006443119.1, read on the forward strand.
CTGGTTGAATGAAAGAGAGAGGGAATTAACTTTGTAGCTTTGATTTTATCTTTCTTCTCCAAATTGTTTTTAGGAAACAGTTTTTGGAAACCATCTTGAGGAAAACTTTGGTGTTGATGGCAAGTCCTCTACAGAAAAGTCCCATATGGAGGTGGAGTGGCCAGCTTTTTGGGTCCTGGTTAAGAGCCTTCATTTACTTTAAAGGAAGTGAAACTGTCTCCTGCTCTGTTGATTTTTAAAGTATATAGAACTCTCCCTCATTAGCGATACAGATTTCATATAATTCATACTCTTGACAAATGTTAAAATTCGGACATTTATGCTTCTCAAGAACTTAACTAGAAGTGTAAGCAATTCTGACCAACAGTCAAAAGATATACAGTTTTTTTCATTATTCTAATTGAACACTGTCCAAGAGAACTTTCTGCAATGATGAAAATGTTCTATAATTGTGCTGCACAATATAATAGCCACTAGCCATGAGTGGCTATTGAGCATTTGAAATGTGGCAATTAAAACTGAAGAATGTAATTTATTTTATTTTTATTTATTTATTTTTTGAGATTTAAGAGTATTTAATGGACTATTGAAAAAGCTGTGGCTGAAGTTTCAAAAGCAATAAGGAATTGTGAAGGACAGGCAATGATAGCAGGTACATTGCCACTCTTGTGCCTGAAGGAACAAATGGAGTTTCGGGAGAGGGAGGGAAGGGAGCAGCAAGTTCTAGAAGCTCAGAGGAGGCTGGGCAGGGAGGGATAGCGGGCAGGAGGAGGAGGTGCCCACATCCCTCTTCTCCCTGATCAGCTTGTGTCGAATCTTAATCAGTAAGAGAATCAGGCCAACAGTGAAACTAAAGTGATTTTTATCTAGAAAGCAAGATTTTGCTCTTTAAAGTGTGTGTGTGTTTTTTTAAGTTTATCATTAGTTTCAAGTATATAGTACATTGGTTAGACATTTATATAGTTTATAAAATGATCCCCCTAATTGCTCTTTCTCTCCTCTAGCTCTCCACCTAGCCATTACATTAATACTAACTGCATTCCCTATGCTGTGCTCCCCATCCTCATGACCATCTATCAATTACTAATTTGTATTTTTTTAACCTTTTACTCCAACCCCCTCCCCTCTGGCCGTCATCAGATTGTCCTCTATATTTGTGAGTCTGTTTTGATTAGTTTGTTTTTTTTGTTCCTTAGACTCTGAATGTAAGTGAAATCATTTAGTATTTATCTTTCTCTGTCTGACTTATTTCACTCAGCATAGTAATTTCTAGTTCCATCCATGTTGTTGCAAATGGTAGGATTTCATTTTTTAATGTCTGAGTAATATTCATTGTACATATGAACCATAACTTCTTTATCCAGTTGTATGTTGATGGGCATTTAGGTTGCTTCCATATCTTGGCTATTGTAAATTGTGCTGCCATAAACATAGGAGTGCATAGGTCTTTACGAATTATTGTTTTAGTTTTCTTTAGATAAATACCCAGAAGTGCAATTGCTAGGTGAAAAGATATATCCATTTTTAATTTTTTGAGAAAGCTCCAGACTGTTTTCCATAGTGGTTGTACCAATCTGCAATCCCACCAACAATGTATGAGAGTTCCCTTTTCTTCACATCCTCGCCAATACTTATTGTTCTTTGATTTATTGATGATAGCCATTCTGACAGGTATCAGGTGATACCTCATTGTGGTTTTAATTTGCATTTCTCTGAAGATTAGTAACCTTGAGCATCTTTTCATGTCTATTGGCCATCTGTATTTCCTCTTTGGAGAAGTATCTGTTCAGGTCTTCTGCCCATTTTTTAATTAGTTTGTCTTTTTGATGTTGAGTTGTATGAATTCTTTATAAATTTTGAGTATTAACCCCTTATTGGATGTATTATAGGCAAATATCTTCTCCCATTCAGTAGGTTGTCTTTTCATTTTGTTGATGGTTTCCTTTGCTGTGCAAAAACTTTTTAGTTTGATGTAGTCCCATTGTTTATTTTTTTCTTTTGTTTCCCTTGCCTGAGGAGATATATCAGAAAAGAAATTACTGTTAGCAATATCAGAGAGTTTACCGCCTATGTTTTCTTCTAGAAGTTTTATGGTTTCAGGTCTTACATTTAAATCTTTAATCCACTTTGAGTCTATTTTTGTATGCAGTGTAAGAAGGAGGTCCAGTTTCTTTTTCCTTTTTTTTGCATGTATCTGTCCAATTTTCTCAGCACCATTTATTGAAAAGACTCTCTTTACCCCATTGTATATTCTTGCCTCTTTTGTCATATATTAAGTGAATGTATAGATGTGGATTTATTTCTGGGCTCTCTATTCTGTTCCATTGATCAATGTATCCATTTCTATGCTAGTACCATACAGTTTTGATTACTATAGCCTTGTAGTATATTTTGACATCAGGTAGCATGATACATTTAACTTGTTAAGACTGAAGAATGAAATTTAAATTTTTAAATTTGATTTTAATTAATTTAAATTTAAATATCCACTTATGCCAGTGGCTACCATATTGGGCAGTGCAACTCTAGATATTTTAGATTTTATCCCTGGATCAAGTCAGAGTAACTTTTCTTTGGCTTTCAAAAGAATAGAATTTATTGAATTGCAAATTTCTATTTTGTCATTTATGGTAGTTTTAAAACATGTTCTCATATACTTGGACACTCCTCCATCAAAATATGGAGACTAATTATCCTTTCCTTGAATGTGGGTTGGCTTTAGTGACTTGCTTCTGGCAAATAGAATGTGGAAGAAGTGATGCCCCATGACTTGAAGCTAGCTGATGAAAGGTGATGAAGCCTGACTGCCTTACTACCTCTCAGCCTGAGCTTTCATGTAAGAATTCTGGTTGCTGCAGTACTACCATGGTGGAGTCATGTGGAGAGACCACCTACATATATCTGAAGAGGACCAGCTTTTCTAGTCCTAGCTTAGGCTCCAGATGATTTTAGACCCAGACATCATCTGATTCTTGCTTTGTAAGAGACCCTGAGTGAGAACTGCTTAGCTGAGTCAACTCAGTGAGATAATAATGAATGATTGCTATAATTTTAAGCCAATATTCTGGGTTTGTTGCACAGCAGGAGATAACTGGAACACTCTTGTATGAAAAGATGCAATGGAAAACAGTTCTATTAAACTGTCTAGTGTATTCAGGACAAAGTCAACTACATCAACTTATCTTAGATTTTAATATCAAGAAGAACTGCACTTTCTTAAAAAACTAGTATAATACTTTTACTTTAATATCTTTTTCCTTTGGTAGCCAGGAAACTCAAGACTGAATTTGTGCTTACCTTTGTAACTAAACAGGACCATAAAGAATTTATTTCTGTGCATTTACTTTTTCACTGTTTTTATCTTACTATTGCCTTTGCCTTTTTTCTTTTTAAAAATCTTATTGCAGTGTATATATCATCAAACCACTTTAAAAAATGAATGTATGTAACCTTGGGCCTTTGCTTAACTGATGTGAGCCAGAAGATCATTGAGTGGATTAGTAATGATGGCACCGAGAGCTCTGGCATTGTATGACTCTTAAATGGCCTTATTTTATAGGAAGACAATAAGGGCATGAGAAGTAAAGTCACTGCTGAGGGATACAGAGCTAGTGAATAGCAAAATCTCAGCCCAGGTGTAACTGTGTCTTATTACTCATTTACTCATATGGCATCATAGGTTTTTTTACTAAGAGCCAGCTCTGGGGATGGGACAGTGGTAGAAAAATGAATAAGACCTTGCTGAGGGATTGACTTTCAAGATTATCCCAGGTGGAGGATAGTACATGTGTTTAAACATAATGTAATATATATTGCAAAAGAGGTACGGATTAAGCATTCAGAGGAATGTTCAGAGGAATGAGAGATCACCTCTAAATGGAGGATCATGGAAAGTTTCACAGAAGAGTGATACTGAGCTAGGCCTGGAAGGATGGATATGATTCATATATGTAGACATTGAGAGAGATGGGGTGAAGGATGGAGATTAGCAGCCGTGAGTTTAATGCCAGGAATTCTAAGCACTGTGGCATTGGGTGGGAAAGATATTTTTGTTAGTAGAGATTATGACACATCTCAAATTATACTATGTGAATACTCGCTTACTCTTCTGTTTATGGGACCAGGCTTGTCCGAGGGCATGTGACCTGCACATGTGGATAGGATGGACTCAGGGAGAAACACAAATGCTGATTAAAGCTTCCACATAGCTGACTGCTCAGAAAACTTAGGACCATGTCCTGAGGTGACTGCATAAATCCTTTACCAACAAATAGCTTTAAGACTGGTATGGAGGAGAAATGCTGGAAGAGGTTCTTCAGCATTGAGCAACCTTGCAAACGGGGCATTTCAGGACATACCTGGAGAAAGCAATGGTGTGCTCAACTTCTTGAACTTCTTGCAGTCCTGTTGTGACCATAGCAGCCTGGTGTTCTGTGGCAGTAAGCGCAGCAAAGATTTAGTGTGGGGCTCTGTAGGGGCAGATCTGCGTCCTTTCCAGTGTGTGATTGATTTGTTACAATTAGTAATAGGCGGCTATCCTGAAATTCCACAATTGCCTCTTGAAATAGGAAAACCCCAGATCATGTGGGTAGGAAATTGCTAATTGTGTGAAAAGTTTTCCGGGCCATTAAAACAAGATCCTGCCACTTGCTTATAAGTGAGAGTTTAAACAAAACCTCCTTTCTTGGTTAGGAAAACCAAAGTCAATATCTGATTACAGCAAAATTCAATGCCATTCTCTAAGAATCTTCTGGGCACACAAAATCCAAAAAGGGCAGCAGACCCAGTGGAAGACCCACAAGTGTCCTGACTCAGAATCCAACTTCTTGGGGTGCTCTCCATAGAGTGTTTCTAATGATGTTAAACCACCAGTCATCATAATCTCTATGTTAACTTTGCACAATGCCATACAGTTTATTTTCATATACAGATCATTTCCTTATACAGTATCTCATCTAATTCTCATAAAATCTCAATGAGGTAAATATTACTCTTCTACTTTTACAGAGGAGAAAAATGAGGTCCAGATGATTTAAACAAATTATCATAGATCCCAGGGAGAATGTACATCAGTGGAGGGTTTACATCTGACCTTAGGCTTCTGCATTTGTTTGTGCCCTGGAGCAAGGCCCAAAGATGAGAGGCGGGGGTGGGACTATAGGTGAAGGTGAGTACAAAGGAACATCAGACCAACACCTTATCATGTAGGGATATGCTGTCCCCAAATAGGGACAAATTTTTACCAGCCTTCTCTTTGCTCGGGAGAGTAATCAGTCAGTGGCAGAGAGCCCCACATCTGGAAGTGACCAAAGTTATTATGTAGTTCAAATCCCTCATTTTTCACATGAGGACTCTGAGGCCCAGAGAAGTTAAATGTCTTGCAAAGGCTTATACAGCTAAACTGGTGACAAAGCTGGGATTGTTAACCAGTCTTCTGGATCTTACACAAGAATTTGTCCAGGTACACTAGACGTGCTTCCTGCTACATTCTCTCTCCTTTTGACTGGTGGAAATGTGTTTACAATGAAAGATGCCTGGGCATTGCTTAGATAAGTGAACTAATATTAACAACTGCTACTATTCACCAAACACCTGCAATATGCAAGAACTCCACAAAGTAAATATTATCTCTATGAGGAGACTGAGACAGGGATGAGAAGGGACTTGCCAGGACAATAAAGAGGTCATGCTCTTTCCACTGCGCGGTGCGGCCTCTTTCTTGTTCTAAAAAACAAAATGTCTGATTTTTAAAAAATATTGTTAAGTATCATTTTTGGAAAATTATGAAAATTCAAATTGTGTTTATTCCTGCAACTATATCTGATTAAAAAGAGAAATAAGGGAGATAAATCAGTTGTTGCTTATAAATAGAATCCTTAGAATTCTGGGTTAATAAGTATTTTTTTTATTATGGAGGAAAACCAACAATTTTTTAAAAAACTGTAAACCAAGTAATGCACTTAGTTATTTTTTTTTTTAGAAGAAAGATTTTTTCCTTTTTTAAACCCCTAGTCTCCTAGAGTGCTAGAGGCAGAGCTCTAGAGAATTTTTTGTGTTAATTAATTCTTCCCTTCAAATTTTAATACCTTTAAGAACTCTAAGCATATTCCTTGTTTATACCTCAGAGTTACATTGATATGTCTACTTTCCTCTTAGTATTTGTGACATGACTTCTTTTTTTTTTTTAAATTTGGAAAACTTTGAGAATGAAGAGATCTGAGTGCTATGCCTCCAAGGAAGGATTTGGACAACAAATGGACAGCATGAAATTGCTTAGTACTTGAGAGCCAGCTGGGAAGAGTGCCAGAAGATGGGAAAATGGAACTGACAGGGAGATAGAAAAGCATCAGAGTAAAATTTTTCAACTTTCATTACCCCTTAATAACTATTTCTGGCCAGTGTGCCCCCAAATCCTAGTATGGCATAGATGGCTAATTATTGGCTTAAAGTTCTGACTGTTAGACACTGCATAGAAGTGTCATGATGTGTCTTTCAGTATAATTGCAAACACAATATCTCTGTCATTTGGCTCTATCGCTTGTCACATAAATCCTCTTCTTCTACCTGTACAAACCAGAATGGTCAATCCTAGATTGTTCCCACTGAACTGGGGTAAGAGCCTTCTTTTCTAAGATAACAGTACTTCAGCTTCAAGGCCCATCATGATGATACCTCTTAATCTACTGTTATGACTTTACTTGGTTTCTGGCCCTTTGACTTGCATTGCCTGACTCTGGTGCCACGGGTTTCCTGGTTCCTAACTGCTGGCTTGGTTTTTAACCCACACACTTATTCCTGGTTCATGATGTGCATCTGACTCCTGACTTCCCATTTGGCTTCTGAGCCCTATTGGCTTTTCTCGTTCCCAGTGCCTTTCTGTAATTCTTAGATTTGTTTTATTTTTTTCTGCCTGCATTTCATTCTGGTTCTGGAAGGTCTCATCAGCACTAGTCCTGACTCAACAGGGAGATCCAATCTCATTGAGCAGTCTGGAGACTAAACAAGAGGATTGTGTAGAGCTGACAGTATCACATCTTCATCTGACACCTGGCATAATTCTCATGGTCTTTTTGATCATGGAGTTGCTTTTATATGTAATGAGAGTTCAAAGAATGCTTGACCAGAAGAAATATTTTGTAGTCTAGGGGCAGTAATTATTATTCTTTCCAGTTGCTGAGTTAGCTATGCTTCTATAAATTGTAACATAGTGTTCCAAATTTATATTAAGTTCCTGTAGTGTCCTGAAACTGGGGTCAGTATATCTCTACCAAGAAGGCTAAATATGTTTCTGTAATGCAAGATATTTGATAGCGAGTTCATGGGTAGTAATTTCTACCACTTCTTCCTTATTCTAAAAGTGAACAAAAGTCAGTTTTCCCACAGATCCTGGATTTTACCCATTTGAAATCCCAGCTTATCTCAATAGGATGTTATTAAAGGATGGAGAATTTTCCATCCAAGATAATTAATCCAAATCAAGATCCTTGGCTGGGAAAACAAAACTCAATATCTTATCCCAGCAAAGCTCTGGCACTTTGTTTTGCAGATTTGTTGAGAATATATAACCATGGATAATTTATTGGGCGCACGACCCTAAGATTAATGTCTCCCCATTTTCTGGGAATATATTGAAGCTGCTACAGATTAAAATAGGGTAGGCTCTCAAATAGCAGTTCTTTCAGATTATCATTCTTAAGAATTTACATTGAGTTTATTTCTAAAATTGTAACTGATTATGACAGATAAGTCAATGAGTCAATGTCATCTCTTAGAGCTCATGATTTTTTAAATAATTTTTTTATTTTTTAGTTATTGTTGGCATATAATACTATTTTAGTTTCAGGGGTACAACATAGCGATTTGATATCTATATAACTCATAAAGTGATCACTCCAATAAATCCAGTGCCCCTCTGATACCGTACATAGTTATTATAATATTATTGGCTATATTCCTTATGCTATACTTTTTATCTCTGACTATTTTGTAACTACCAGTTTGTACTTCTTAATCCCTTCCCCCATTTTCACCAACTCCCCCAACTGCTCTCCCATTTGATAACACTCAAAATGTTCTCTGTATCTATGAGTTTGTTTCTGTTTATTTATTTTGTTCTTTAGATTTCACATATATGCACAATCATATGGCATTTATCTTCCTCTATCTGATTTATTCCACTCAGCATGATACCCTTAGGCATCATGAGGGTATCATGATATATCTTTTTCCATCTCCTTATTTTCAGTCTGTGTGTGTCTTAATCCAAAGTGGGTCTCTTGTAGGCAGCATGTGTAAGGGTCTTGTTTTCTTATCCATTCATCCATTCTGTTTTTTGATTGGAGCATTTAATTCTTTTTCATTTGAAGTACTCATTGATAGAAATATGGTTATTCCCATTCTTTATTTAGACTTTTGATACATATTTTTTCTTCTTAAATCAATCTCTTCAACATTTCCTGTAATATTGGCTTGGTGGCAATGAACTCCTTTAGCCTTTTCTTGTCTGGGCTCTTTATCTGTCTTTCGATTCTAAATCATAAGTTTGCTGGGTAAAGTAATCTTGATTGTAGGTCCTGGGTTTTCATCACTTTAAATATTTTGTGCCAAGCCCTTCTGGCCTGCAAAATTTCTGTTGAGAAATTGACTGACAGTCTTATGGGCATTCCCTTGTATGTAATTAACTGCTTTTCTCTTTCTGCTTTTAAGATTCTCTCTTTGAATTTAACCTTTGACATTTTAATTATGATGTGTCTTAGTGTGGGCCTCTTTGGCTTCATCTTGTTTGGGACTCTCTGAACTTCCTGGGCTTGTATGTCTATTTCTTTTACCAGGTTAGGGAAGTTTTCCATCGTCATTTCTTCATATAGGTTTTCAATGCCTTGCTCTCTCTCTTCTCTTTTTGGTACCCCTATGATGTGAATGTTGTTACATTTGACATTGTCTCAGAGGCCCCTTAAACTATCTTCATTTTTTTGGTATTCTTTTTTCTTGGTGCTATTCAGTTTGGGTGTCCTCTGCTACCCCATCCTTTATGTCACTGATTTGATCTTCCATTTCATCCACTCTATTGATTCCATCCAATGTACTCTTCATCTCAGACACTGTACTCTTCATTTCTGACTGGCTCCCTATTATGCTTTCCATCTCATTTTTATGTTTTTTATCTCCTTGTTAAAATTCTCACTGAGTTCATCTACTCTTCTCCTAAGTTCTTTGAGCATCCTTATGACCAGTGTTTTGAATTCTGTATCTGGTATGTTGCTTGTCTCTATTTTGGTGAATTATTTTTCTGAAGCTTTTTTTTATTCTTTCATGTAGGACATGCTTCTTTGTCTCCCCATTTTGGCTGTCTCCTTGTGTCTGTTTCTATGTATTAGGTAGTACTTCTAACTCTCTTGGTCTTAGTAGAGTGGCTTTATGTAGTAGGTATGCTGTGAGGCCTCTTGGCACAGACCTGGGAGGGGACTGGCGGCAGGCCAAGTTCAGCCACAGCCTGTGTCCTTCTGGGACACCTGGTAAGAGTCACCAAGCAATCCACATTTGGCTGCCACCTGTGCTGGGCTTATATATGCCTCGAGGGGCCAAGTCAGAAACCGAGGCTGGCTGTCACTGGTGCGGGTCTTGGGGCTACACAGCAAGAGGTACAGGGCATGCTGAGGCCAGATGCTGCTTCTCTGGATTTTGTGAGCCTTTGATTTTGTGAAAGTTCACAGCAAGAGCCAAGCCAGCCTGTTTGTATAGAATAAATTACTGGAAGTGGCTTGGGTGCACCCATAAGTTAGGAGAGGCAGAGTCTCAGGGAATCCCTGGGAGGAGCAACCTGTGTTATCCAGGTTGATGGTGTCTGTGTCTGTAGGCTGGGAGAGGAGAAGGCTCAATAATGGAATAGCGACTTCTGCCTGCACCTCTGTCCCCACACAAGCTGCCCCTCCAGCCCTCTCCCTGAAACCCAGTAGCCCAGTGCCTCCCCGTATGTCCCTGGTGCCCCTCGAGCAGCTATCCCAGTGCTAGAGCTCAGAGTGAGTAAGTTCATCAGTGAGTAAGGCCAGGCATGAGCCCTTTAGAAGGAAGGTCTCCACTTCCCACAGCCCTCCATTTCACTCAATGGCAACCTCCACTGGTTTTCACAGCTAGAGGTTGTAGGGACTTCTCTTCCCAGCACTGGAACCCTGGGCTGAAGAGCCCAGTGTGTGGCTGGGACCCCTTACTTCTCAGGTGGTGGAGGGGGATCTGCAGCCAAGATAGCCCCCCTGATTCTCACTCATCACATGTGGTTGTGGGACCAGGACATTTCATGTCTTACCCCTCCTACCATTTTGAGTTGACTTGTTATTTGAGGTAACCTACTTGTAGGGCTTCTGTTCAGCCAGACCTCTGGTGACTCCATGTGCTGGTTGCTCTGTAATTTTGTTATAATTTTGGTGTGGTCACTAGAGGAGGTGTGTACAGCCTTTACCTTCTTCTGCCAGCTCATGATATTTTAAGGGCATATTGTCAACCGCATTTCTAACCAAAATCAAGCAATTCCAAATGTGGCTCTTGAAGTAGTCATTTTCCACAATTTTGCAATTTACACTCCTTTTTGAACTGCAGGATTTGGTGAGGTTGGGAATGCTGACCTCAGGAAGGATCTGAGACAGTGTTTGGCAATCCCATGATATATCAGTTATTCTTTCCTGTCAACTTGGCATTGACTGAACCAACAGCAGAGCATGATTCCCGGTTTATGTTGAAAATTTTCTTGTCCTTTGAAATACTAAGATTTCCTCCCATTGTGTAACTCAAGAAGCCAGATAAGGTATTGTGTTTAGCATTCTGTTTCTGGAAATTTCTCTTACAGAGGCCACTTATAGGTGTTCCAGAGTTGTTTGAGTGACAGTGTTGGAAGATATGATAGAGGCCACAAGCCAAGTCTGTGTAGCAATAAAAACACATCCTATGGGAGTAGAGGCAGAGATTAGCAGGGCAGATCTCAGAAGGATGCAGCAACAACTTAAAGGATCTATCACTCAGACAACCAAGGTCTTAGAGAGCAGAATAGGAACACCAAGAAAATAGTCCTTGATAAACCAATTCATTAATTGGAAGTGTTTCTGGCAATGTGAAGCACTCTGGAGGCCTCCAGGTGAGATAAGGCAAGCAATCAACATGTCAAGGTAATTCGTTAGCAGTTCTGCCTTTGGGTCGAGGTGTGGAAACCTGCCTGTTGTGATGCATGAAGCCTGCTAACCTGTGGAGACTTGGCCATAGAAGACAACAGCAAAGTGGAGCCTGCTTGGAACTGATGAGAGGGGCCACTTGTACCTGTGAATGTAGCATCTGTCCCAGAGAAGGCAGACCCTGATTACCAAATGCTTATACAGACAGAGGGGTAGTTATGGCCTCCAGACAGGACAGCAGGGTATTTCCCACCTTAGTTACTGATCTTGCTGAGTTGTTCTTACAGACAGATGCTCTCAAAAAGCTGAAAAATGGTCAAAAGGGCTTTTGTGAAGGTTCATCAGTATAAGCCAAACAGAGCCTACCAGCTGAACCCTCTCTGAACGTACACCAGCTGTGCACATGATCACCGTCTCACTGAGCCCACACAGATTATATATCGCTCACCACATTGTTAATCTCACACTGACTCTATATGTTTCTCACTGCCCTACTAAGCTCACACTGGTAGCATACACCCTTCGCCATCTCAACAATCTCACATTTACTTTGCGATCACTGAAATCACACAACTCAGCTCACTGACTTTACACAGTTTATAGATTGCTGTGAAAGCATTGCTTTTTGCCCACTCAGTATCTATTTTTCCATTATTATTAGTAATAAATTCTAGTTTTATTCAAAGTGGTGCTATGTGCAGCTAAGAGATTACATTTCTCTGCTTCCCTTGTACTTACATTTGGTTACGTAACTAAGTCTGGCCAAAGAGATTTAAACAAAAGTCGTTGGATAGGGAAGATTCATTGAAAGGGGATGGAATGCTGGGATGTAACCTTTTGCCTTGGCTTTGTATTTTTTCCACAGTTTTCAAAACAGATATGATGGTCAGATCTCATCAGTAATCTTATGACTTTGAACATAGAAGCCATCTAATAAGAATGGTTTATTTGTAGAGAGAAATGCTCACTATTCTTCCCAAAGGACTATCTTTGAAGAAAAAAACACCCCAAACCACATTAATTTCTTTGCCTTGTCTTATACCTTTCCCCCTAAAAAACCAGAAGAAATAAAACTAAGATAGGGAGATTGTAACTGGAAAGCAGGATGAGGGGGCTTATACCAGTACTGCCCAATACAAGGATATGTTGCGAATGGTGTTCTGTAAAGGAGTGCAAAGCAGTGGCCCTGGCTTATTCCCAGCTTCACCATCTCAGCTGCTGTCAGAGTCCTTGGGGCATGGCTATGGTGAAACTCTTGATCTGTTTCCAGTTTCTCTTTTTTCTTTTGGGAAAATCCTCTTCCCCAGGCTTTAGCATGAAGGAGGAGGAGAAGGGGTTCTCTGGGAGGACAAGTATTCAGGTAAATAATTCCTCTATCAAGTACTCTTTAGGCTGTAAAGAGCAAGATTGAGAAGAGTGTGACTGAAATCTCTAGATAGGAAGTGATTACCTAGGCATCAAAATTACTGTTTCTTCTTTCATCAGAACTAGAAGGCATGACTTAAAACTTTCAAGCAGTAGTTTTAGGATAAAAAGAAAAAAAGATTATTTTAAAGAAAGAGTTCTTGGATTTCTGAACTCTATTCCTAGGCCTTTGAATTTAACTAGTTTCATACCCAGAAGAACTAAGGAATATGTCTACATGACCCCTTTCATGAGAATCTTGATGACCAAATGTAACTGGTAAATAGGCCGATGACTCTTTGGCAGCACAAGGTCATTCCTCAGATTTAAGATTCAGGGGAGTCACATGTGTGAATCGTGGTCACCCCCTCATTGTACTATTTATAGATTCCACTGGGACTGGCAATCACACAGTCATTTATCTAAAAAATAACCCACATTAATTTTTCAGATGGATTTCCTATCTCTCAATTTCAGGAGTCCTACTTTCTGCCCACTCTACCCATCTTAGCCTTTGGATATTATTTTTATGTTAATGATATACCCCATAATAAAGAAACTGTTGCTTTAGGTCTTTATTCTTTCCAATCTGTCTCATGTTGTTATTTGTTGGTAAGGACAAATAACTTATCGCATTTGAGTGTCAGTTTCCTCATCTGTAAAATGAAGGTAAAAACGTGTCCTGAGGACAAGTAACTCACTTAAGCCACAAGGTAGTAAGTGGCAGAGTCCAGGCCTGCACACAGTCTCCTGATCCCCTCCTCATGTCTTCTCCTATGACTCCAGTAACTCACAGTTTGTTGTGAACATCTAACTAGGTGATGTGCTGAAAGACTTTTATGGTCTGAAAAGTAACCTGATCATTGTGATTATTGCTAGGGATTCATGCTCCCTAACAATCCTAGTGACAAAGGAGGCCTTTGCTCTTAGAGAAAGTGACTTTCCTTCACTGTTTTGTTTCTCCCACAAATCTCAGGGGAATGGCTTTTAAACTTTTTAAAGAGTCTACTAATACTTATGAGGTTTTAAACTGCAGTTGATTGACAAAGCTTCTGTTGGCCTTTCCCAGTGTCTGAGTCTTCTCCGATCTTACTGTAAGCTATAGTTAGTTCTCCTCTGCCACCAGGGACCCCAATAATACTATCATCCCCTTTAGGTATAGAGTGTGTGTGTGTGTGTGTGTGTGTGTGTGTGTGTGTGTGTGTGTGTGTATGTGTGTGATTGTGTGTTCCCTGTCAAGAGTCATGAGGATCCCATGTTTCTATTTTATACCTCTGTGGCTCAGAGCTAAGCTCAGATATTGTTGTTATATAAAATAAAAAACCTCTAGTGAGGAAGATCCTGAAGAAATATGTTGAGGAGATAAAGGCAAAGATGACCTTAGAGCAGGAGCAGGGTTTCTTCAGTAGGACTTTATTAATAACCAGTCTTTGGAGAGAGATAAAGGAGATACAAACTTGTGAGACATTGTTTGACTCAGAAAGGACGAACATGGTCCATGTTGGTTGGGCCTTTAGTCTAATGTCCTTGACCAGTGGGGACTGCTGTATGAGGTGTAGAGTGGTATTCTCCAAGCCCCAACTGTGGTCCTCATAGAGGGCAAGGTTCTTCTGGTGCCTCCTAGAGACCGCTCCTCTCACTTCTGTCTCACATTCTGATGCCATACCTCGGGCATCCACATTGAGGGCCTGGCTCTCCTCTCTTTTTCTATCTGAATCAAAGACACATCAGGGGACCTAAATGAGTTCTTGAGAGGAATAAACTTCTTTAAGAGAGTTTGATTACCAGAAATAGTAGAAATAGGGTTTTTAAAACCGAAGAGACTCCCAGAAATCTTAAAGCTTAAAGTTCTTATTTTATATACAAGGACGGTGAAGCCCAGAGAGGTTAAATAATTTGTTTAAGCTTTTGTAGTCCAATAGTATCTATGTTAGGGTGATCATGCAGGATTCTTGATTTCTAATTAAATGCTCTTTTCAACTAAATTGCTTTGTTATCAAGATGATGACAATCTTTTGATGAATAACTGTGGGAGGGTTAGGGCAGATTCAAGAGTTACCTGATTGATTATTGGCAGTAGTAGCTACTCTAAGAAAAAATAGCTCTGAGTCAGTTTTAAGAAATGATCATGATCACAAAAATGCACAAATAAATTACAATGACCCTGTCCACATTTCCTGGTGCTCCTCATTTCTCTTTCTGTTTATGGTCCCAACTTCTGATGTCTTCTATCTTACTAAATAGAGAGTCCAAAGAGGTACCTCTAGGAACCTCCACATCTACCATTTGTCTGCTTTTTTGTCTCCTCCTCCTTCTTTTTTTGCTCACAAACATGGGTTCTTTTGAAAGCCCAGAAAGGAGGAGAATAGGAAGGGCACATTTCCTTCATCTTGACCTCTGTTGACTGATGTCCTTTGCAATCAAGGAATGTGGGCATCAGGCTATTTCCAAGGCTATGTGTAACTAAGAACTGGAGATGAAAAACTTAGCAATGATGTTCAGCAGTTTTATTCTATTTTTAAATAAAATTTATTTAAGAACGTAATTTAAATAAATTTAACTAGCATGTAAAGTTATAAAATAAAGAATGCATGTTTTCACCAGCTATGTGTTCTGGCTCATGAGAATGGATTGTAATTCAGGAATTACCATGAACCTGTTATTAAGTCATTGATAGGTTGAAATTAGACATGGTGGGAGTATTTACATCATACAGATCAGCAAATGCTACAAATGATTTCCCCCCAGACCAGTGGTACTGCCTTTATTTTTAAAACTTTATTGAAATATAATAGTCAATGAGTTGCTCATATTTACAGTATACAATTAAATGAGTTATTTTCAATTGGAGTTGGCATACAATAATATATTAGTTTCAGTTGTACAGCATAGTGATTAGAGATCTATATAACTCACAAAGTGATCACCCCACTAAATGTAATGTCCTTCTTCCCCCTTACATATTTATTACAACATTGTTGATTATTTTCCTTATGTTATACTTTATATCTCCATGACTATTTCGTAACTACCCATTTGTACTTCTTAATCCCTTTGCCCTTTTTCACCAACCCCCCACCCGCTCCCATCTCATAGCCCACAAAATATTCTTTATATCCATGAGTTTGTTTCTGTTTTTTTTTGTTGTTGTTTATTTTTTTTTTAGATTCCATATGTATGTGAAATCATGTGGTGTTTGTCTTTCTCTATCTGACTTACTTCATTCAGTGCAATACACCCTAAGTCCAACAAGGCAATATCTTTTTACCATCCCTTTCATTTTAGTCTCTGTGTGTCTTTTACTCTGGAATGAGTCTCTTGCAGGCAGCATGTGTAAGGGTCTTGTTTTCTTATCTATTCAGCCACCCTATCTTTTGGTTGGAGCACTTAATTCTTTTCCATTTGAGGTACTTATTGATAGATATGTGGTTATTACCAACCTTTATTCATGATATAATTTGTTGCTTTTAGGTTTATATCCCACATATAAGTGATAGCTCTGGAGATTTAACTCAATTTATAAAAATTATCTACCTACTACATGGTAAGCTACTAACTATCATGCCAGGATAACAGGCATGAACAGCGACTGACTCGAGCAAACCAAAATATCATGTTTACCTTTTCTAATAAGCAAAGTCACTACTTATTATTAAATCAATCAGTGAAATCAACTTCTTTTCTTTCAGGAAAAGTTTGATTTCATATTCAATACACATTAACAGGGTATTTTGCTTTTCCATGACAACCAGCTCACTTGTGAACACAGTGACTAGCTAGGGATAAGATGATCTCATTTCTTCACACATCAGTTTAAACATATGCAAGTTTAACTTTCTTGATTTTACAATATTTGTAATTTAAATGGCCACATATAATATTTCCTATAAGTCAGAACTTCATTTTTTACAACCAAGCTAAAGCAAATTTTAATACACAGATAAATCAAACTTAATTTCTGCATAATCATTGTAACAATCAGGATGGGTTACATAATTTTCAGGGCCCAGCACAAAATGGAAATGTAGGGCTCCTTGCTCAAAATTAAGTGTTTCAAGATGGCAACAGTAGAGGCTTAAAGAGGCTCTTCTAAGCGTAGGGCCCTGTGTGTCTGTACAGGTCATACACCTGTGATGCTGGTACAGACGACAGTTTTGTTTTAGAGATCCTTGTGTCCTATTCTTAGCATAAGCCACATAAATGTGAATAAAGTTTCTAAATTTTAAAAATAATATAACTCTTTGCATGCCTTTTCATTTCTATAAATGTGGACACAATTTATTAACTGGAAACACAGATGGATTTCCCCATCTATGAGGTATAAGAAATCTATCTATCTACCAGTCTTTATCATAATCTGGTGAACAATTTCTCAGTGCCTCAGTTCCCTTATCTATAAAATGGGGATAATGTACTCATCCTGAACTGTAAGAACTAATTAGGTTAAGATACAAATGCCCTTAGAACAGTGTCTGGTGTATAGTAAGTGCTATAGAATTGTTTGCTATTACCATTAATACTATTGTTATCACTACTATTATTATTTAGTCATTTCATTTACCATACAAACTGTAATAATGTCAGAATATAGAGCTGATTTAATGGCAGTGACAGACTTGGCATATAAAATCTTTTTTCTATCACTAGTGTACCAGATATCATAAACTTTTCAATGTTTATGTAAGATTTTCTATTTTTCATTAGAAAAATAGTGACACTAGTGAGCAATGCTACTTTTTATGAGGTACTCTAAGCCATCCCTGATACGGTGTTTAAATGTTAAGCTTACTGATAATTTACCAGTGCCCTTTCCTTTCCTTACACAGAATTAATTAATTTAATTTTAGAGTCTGAATGTTCCGTAAATAAATTACATTGCATGAGAAATTTTTTCATATTATTGTTTGACAATGTTTTATGATGAAGATCACAAAATAGAATTGTTGTTGTTAGAAAAAACACATGTTATAAGTAAGATTCGTTGTGTTTAGTGTCGGTGTTCTGCTTTCAATTGTACTTTGGTGGTTCCTGGAACTTTGGTGGAAAAACTTCTATTACATTTTTGTTAGAGCTTGGGTCTCTTATAAAACCTCAAAACTGTTGCTTTACTGTGTCCATGGGAATCCTCATGTCAGCTTTCTTCAGCCTTCTGATTCCTCCTTATTGGAATCTTAACCACAGACTGGCAAATTAAAAATTTTAGATTAAAAATGCTGACTACTATTACTAAAAAGTGACAGTGCAATTCAAAACTGAAGTTAGACTTGTATGAAATATATCTGTATTAGTTTTCTAGGGCTAGTGTAACAAGTGCCACAAACTGGGTTGCTTAAAATGACAGAAATTTATTGTCCCAGAGTTACAGAGGCTAGAAATCTGAAATCAAGGTGTCAGTAGGGTCACACTCCCTCTGAACTTATAAAGGAATCCTTTCTTGCCTCTTTCTAGATTTTGGTGGGTTGCTGGCAATTTTCAGTGTTCTTTAGCTTGCAGCTGCATTGCTCCGGTCTCTGCCTTTGTTGTTATGTGGTGTTCTCCCTGTGTGTCTCTGTTTTCATATAAATGTCTTCTTATAGAGACACCAGTTTTATTGAATTGTGGCCCACCTTACTTCAGTATGACATCATCTTAATGTACTAATTATACTTGCAACAACCCTATTTCCAAATAAGATCACATTCTGAGGTCCTGGGGGTTATGACTTCAATGTATATCTTTTGGGGGGACATAGTTCCACCTATCATGATGTTCAATTAATTTTATTTATATCAACAAGTGAAATTTACTAGTTTTAATAAAATAAAATTATTCAGATATTTGGAAAAGTTTTATGAAACATACCATAAAAGGCATGGTATGTCTTCAGCAAATGTGTGTGAACACATGTATCAAACTCTGGAGTTTGGCTTTGGAGGTAAATAAAACAATCATGTATTAATATCAGAAATTATCCCTTTAACTTTGGTAGACATTGTGACTAAACTTTCTCCATACATTTGAAGAAAGAGAAAGGTGTATATTTTAAAAGCTAATCAGTCTGAAAGCTACCATGGGAGTGTACCTTTCATGTGCTATTGTGAAACAGGAGATAGGTCAGAAAGAACTAATTTTGTAAACTAGTTTTGTAAACTAGTTCTAATATTTAACATTGTGGTTTGAAAATTTGGAAATTGTAGTAGCTGGCCCATAGGTTCCTCTGAAAGGAGATAAGATGATTCATGAGTCTTTATAGCCAGAGATGATGAAGTGACCCTATGGTTGAGTACAAGACTAAGCCATAAAGCTGTAAAGAATGATTCTTGCAAAGAAAGAATCTGGAAAGACTCAGACAACTCTTTCTATGAACGTTTTATCAGATTTCATCCTACTTCTTATGTTAGTTATTTTTACTTCCTCATATCTCTTTCATTAATGTTTATCGTAGCAAACAAAAATAAAAACAAACAAATTAAAAGGTCTGTGAATTTGCTAGGAGAAGGAACAGCAAATAAGTAGGGTGGAATAGTGAGGCACATTAACTTTATAAGATAGTTGAGTGAAAAGCCCAAAAGATTGAGTAGATCTTTGAAAAAGAGAATGAAACAGGCTGAATCCATAGAGTCTGTAAGGGGAATGTGAGAGCTGTTAGGGCCTTAGGGTCCTCAATTATAAAGGAAGAGTATTGGGAAAGATGGTTGCAAAGCAAGGTACGTTCAGGTCTACTATTATTAGTGAGTATTCACGAGCAGACTCCCATCATCACTGCTCCTGGGTCCTGGCCTGGAATTTGGCCAGAGTTCCTGTACTTTCAGGTCCTCCCAGGAAGAGAGCATAAGGGCCATAGCAAGTAGAATGGTCAGCAAGACCAGGTTGGGTGGTTCAGTCAAGTCACTTGATGTCTCTGAGGTGTTTGGGCTGGATGACCTCTGAAGTCCTTGCTAGCTCTAATGTTCAACTGAGTTTTCCCCAGAAGCATGGGCTCTCTGCTGAGGTTGTTCCCTAGAGCCATATGCATGGAGAAATGGAGAGAAAGAAGAGAATTCACACCATAATGTGGAGACAGAGCCTTCCTTCTGTCCTTCTCCACTATATTTATCATCCTTGACTCTGAATCTACCCCCTGGAACTAGAGCTCTGCAGTCACGGGAATCTCTAATCTGTAACCCACACTGACTTTCTTGTTGGGGAATAATTCTGCTCCCTTTCCTGATAAAGTGTTGAATCTTGGCCCCATGATGCAGTTTTGAACATTCTTTGCATTAGTGATCATTCTCTCCACTCCTATGCAGGGTCTGTATCTAGACTGTCCCTGTCAAAGTCTTTGGTGAAGAGAGGCACGTTCATTCCATGAAATGGAGGAGAAGACTTTCTTTTTTGTGGCTCAGTTTTTACCACTCTGGGAGTGGCCACATAGATAACACACTGCCTGCTTCTAATCTCCCAGGTTTCCAATCATTTTCTCACAGAGTTGGAACTCTAGCAATGTAACACTAATTGATTTCTTTTTTTCTGAAAATTTCCCTTCAGCCCTGGAACCCTGACTCTTGACTCCAAGAGGGTGAATCTCGGAAATCATTCACATACCAGCTATGGTGTCCCAACTGCTGTGTATATAAACCCAGAAATGAGTAGGTCTTGAGACAGCAGCATCTGAGTCATACAGGCCATGGGACATCAGCCTCCAACTTCTTTGTGGATATACCCTTAATACCTGATTATACGTGGGACGGTGAGCAGACATGGCAAAACTACTGCCATATTTTCTGGTACTCATAGACCCTCAATGTCTTTGCCCAAGAAAGCAGAGGTTGTCCATTGCTGTGCCTGTGGTCTGGCCTTAGGAAACTGGGGTTGCTCAAAGCAAATCCAGGGACTCTTAGTATGGGAGAGGGCTTAGAGAGACAGGGGGGTATGTGGTTTCCTAATTTGTATAGAGAAGTGAGAGAAGAGATCTTTATGTTCCAAGTTGTCTAACTTATTTCATTATCTATTTTTGTTTCCCACCAACATGGCAGGAAATTTTTGTGTTCCCCATTGAGTCAGATAATTCCTTTTCCATAGTAGAAGTGTGGCTAAAGAAGCCACCAAGGCCTCGGTGTGCATCAGATTCTATACTAACCCTACCCATGAATTAGTGATTAGGGATATAACATTCTGGAGCAAGAAAATGAGATCCTCCTGTTTAAAGAAAAAGTTGAGTCTACAGCCATGCCACTCTGAGCAAGCATGATCCCCTCTGATCTTGGAAGCTAAGCAGGGTCGGGCCTGGTTAGTACTTGGGCAGGAGACCACTTAGGAAGACCAAGTGCTGTAGATGTAAAAATAGGGGATTGTAAGTTGACAAGGTCCTTGCAGTCTGTGAGGTAAACCAAGGGTTGACTCGCCTAAAACAAATAAAATAAATAAATAAATAAAATAATAAGTACATACATACATACACACACACACACACACACAAAAAACTTTCTTAGGATAACCTAGCAAGTAAACAGTAAAACAGGACTTGAAACACAAGTCTGGATATACCCAAAACTATATATATACATATATATATATACACATACATACATACATATATACACACATATATATGTATATATATATATACACATGTATATATATACACATATATTTAATATCAATATCTCATAAAGATGTCCTGGTCTAAAGCACCTCTGTGTGGGCTGGAAGTCTGCCCCTAGGATTGTAGAGCTCTGAGTAGATGGGACATAGGCAAGTATTGTCTTGGGGCAAGAGCAGGATTTGTTTGGTGGTAACTTTGATAAGAATCAGTCTAGTGGAATACATTGGAGATGTGAATATGTGGGACTTTGTGTGATCATCAGCTGAGATTCACAGTGTCTATCATAGTGGGACTTTTCATCCTAATGTCCTGGCCTGGATGGCACCAGCACATGAGGTACATGGAAAAGTGTTCCCCAAGCCGAGCCACGTCCCTGAGGTTCTTCTTGCTCCTTTCGGAGTGCAGGTCCGGAAGGCAAATCTCAGAGATTAAACCTCCCTCTCCTCATGTGTCAGGCTCTTCAGTATTTGTGTCCCCCACACTCTGCTGTTCAACATATCAGAACCTTGCCTCAGCTCTGTTGGGACTGATTTCCCTCCCTCTTCAATGCACCTCCAGCTGAAGGAGTGTATAAGGGTTAGTGAACAGCTTATTGAAGCAGTAATCACTGGAGATTAGAATTGAGGAATTTCTTGAGCTTAAGGCACCTTAGAAACCACAGGGAATAGTGGTTTTCATACTTTTGTTTGAAAACTTGCTATCAAATAAGATACGGGAACACCTCACATTTATAAAAAACAAAACAAAACAGTAGAAGCAACGGGTCTGTTCCTCAAGCCATTTAAATTTTCATTATTTTGTGGAAAGTGTTAGCTGTTTGTGGAACCCCTAATCTTTCCCAAAGCCCGTATTTCCAAGTAGCACAATTTTAAAACTTTAGACCGAAAACCTCATTATACAGATTTTGAAGACTTAGAGAGGAAAGGCACTATTACAAAAGTAATAGTCTATCTTGGAGTGGAAATGAAATGCAGGCCTTCTGATTTCTTACTATGGCAGCTGTATTTTGGTTATTCTTCCAGCCCCTACTTTTCATAATTGAACTCCTGCTCTGCATTCAAAGATGGCTTTTGGCAACTGTGTTCCTATTATGCGCTATTAAATCACTGACTACACTTGATTTGGACCAAAGGTGATTTCCTAACTTAATCTGGACTGGGTGGATTACTCCTTTATTTATACCTTTTAAAAAATTATTATTTTAATTACTTTCAAGTGTACAGTAAATTGGTTAGACATCTATATAGTTCATAAAACGATCTCCCCAATTGCTCCCTCCCTCGTTGACCCTCCACCTAGCCAACATATTAATGCTAACTGCATTCCCTATGCCGTGCTCCCCATCCCTGTGACCATCCATCAGCTACTAATTTGTACTCCTTTAACCCTTCACCCCATTCTCCCAATTCTCAAACCCCTTCCCCTCTGTCCATCACTAAATTGTCCACTATATTTATGAGTCTGTTTTTGATTAGTTTGTTTTTTATTCCTTAGATTCCACATATGTGAAATCATATAGTGTCTGATTTAAATACCTTCTAGGCTTATCAAAGCAATATCTTTTTCCATCCATTGCCTTTTAGTCTGTGTGTGTCTTTTAATCTAAAATGAGTGTTTTATAGGCAACATGTAGGGGTCTTGTTTTCCTTTCCATTCATCCACTCTTTTACTTGGAGCACTTAATTCTTTTCTATTTGAGGTTCTTATTGATAGGAATGTAGTTGTTACTATTCTTTATTCTTGTTTTTGATACATGTTTTTTCTTCTTAAAGAAGTCCCTCCAATATTTCCTGTAACACTGGCTTGGTGGTGATAAATTTCTTTAGCTTATTTTTCTCTGGGAAGCTCTTTATCTGTCCTTCAACTCTAAATGATAGCTTTGCTGGATAAATTATTCTTAGTTGTAGATCCTGGATCTTCATCCTGTTGAATATTTTTTGTCAAGCCCTTCTGTCTTGCATAGTTTCTTTTGAGAAATCAGCTGCCAGTCTTATGAATTTTCCCTTATAAGTAACTATTTGTTTTTCTCTTGCTGCTTCCAATATTCTTTCTTTGTATTTAACCTTTGGCATTTTCATTATGACATGTCTTGGTGTGGGCCTCTAAGGATCCCTGATTTTTGGAATTCTCTGAGCTTCCTAGGGTTTTATGTCCATTTCCTTCACCAGGTTAGAGAAGTTTTCCATCATTATTTCTTCAAACAGCTGTTCAACATCTCGATTTTCTTCAGTTACACCGATCAGACAGATATTTGGACCCTTAATAGTGGCCCATATGCTTCTTAAATTATTTTTATAATCTTGGCATCTTATCTCTAGCCATTCTGATCGCATGTCCTTGGCTTTCCCATCCTCTAAATAGATCGTTTGATTCTTTTCTTTATTAACCTTGTTTATTCCTTTGTTTATTCCATTTAATATACTTCTCATCTCAGATAATGTGTTCTTAATTTCAGACTGATTCCCTTTTATAATTTCCATTTCCATTTTTATGTTTTTTTAAATCTCTTTGTTGATTTTATCTACACTTCCCAAAAGTTCATTGAGCATCTGTATAACCAGTGTTTTGAACTCTGCATCTGTTAGATTACTTGACTCCATTATTTCTGGATCTCTGTTCTGTTCCCTCATATGGTTTATGCTTCCCAGTCTTATTAGTGTGGATTTGTGAAGTAGGTGACAAGTGGCACAGTCCTGAGAGGGGTTCAGCTGCAGGCCAAATTTAGCCCAAGCCTCTGCCCCTCCGGGGCCACCTGTTAAGATTCAGCAAGCAATCTACAGATGCTGTGCTTATAGTTACCTCAAAAGGCCACACCAGAAACTGAGGCCAGCTGCCTCCAGTGTGAGTCTAGGTGCTGCTCAGCAAAGATCACCTGGCTCTCTGGGGATGTTCTGGATGTGGCTTGGGTGGGGCCTCAAGTGGGGGGGGGGAGTTTCAGGGAAACCTCTTGGTAGAGCGACTTCTGTTATCCAGTTTGATGACATCAGGACTATGGCGGTGCTGTGTCCGGTGCACTGGCAAGGGAGAGGGCTCAACAAGGAACAATGGATACCACTGGCATTTATGTACAGAATAAGTCTTGCCTTGGCCCTCACTCTGACAACGTCTCCTTGTAAGTCCTTGGTGCCCCATGTGCGCAGCCAAATTGGCGCTGGTGCTCAAAGTGAGCAGGTCCGTCTCTGCGAAAATCCACTTGCGGACTCAGCTCCTTTAAGAGACATCTGCCACTGCTGCTACCTCTGTCTCACTCAGCCGCTCATGACCCAGCAGCCCCGCATCCTCACCCCATCCTATCTTCTGCTGTTGCAGGGTGATTTCTTGGATTTCTCCCTAGTTGTATGGCTTGTTTGTCTAGATCCCAGGTGATTTTTCCTTGCTGCTGCTCCTTGTTTCTGTCACAACTTTGATTTGGTCACCAGAGAGATGAACAGAGCTTCTATCATCTATGCCATTTATCGTTCCTCTTTATTTATACCTTTGAATTAAGACTGAGAAGTTCTCTTCCAGTTTGAGCAGAGATGAAAGATGGAGGGAGAGAGACTTGCTTGGATTCCTGGTTCCAGTTCCTGATGAAGCAAAAATTCTTTCATTAAATCTTTTCAGATTTATGCTGCCTGTTATTGGTAAACCTGTTACTGAAGACCCCCACTTTTTCATAGTATTCTACCTTCAAGAGACGTAAATTACCAGGTTTCAGGTGAACAACTGTTTGTTGTTGATTTCTAGGAGTTCAATCTTCTCTCCTCCTATAATATATAGTTTCTAGATTGTCAGAATTTAACTTAAATATTTGCCTCAATCTTTAAAAAAATATATAAATTATATCATAAAAATTTTAATATCGCTGAATATTTCTCAATGTTGGCCTTTCTTCTATATTACAATAGATCATGAAAAAACTTCATATTCTTTAAAATTATACCCTAAAAAGTAATTGCAGTTATAGGGGAGAAATGCAGTTTAGGCATTCCATTCAAGACTTATGCAACACCATAATTGACTCAATGTCAGTTGAGTAACTATTCTACTAAAACTGTTTCAAGAATAAATTAAGATAAAAATATACCAAGTGCTTGACGTTACCTTTAAAAAAACCCAGATAAATCTCACTTGATGGATAGGTGTATAAGTAAAAGTTGAATAATGGAGAGAAAGGCAAAATGCACCAAGATTAGAAAAGGTACTTCTAGGATGGAACATGTGGCCAGATGGGCTGAGAGGAAGAATATTTGTTCCTTGAGTTTGCTGTATTTCCCTTTGTTAGCTGTTACTTGGTGGTAGAAAATAGCAACTGAGTGATAAAAAATGATGACAATATTTGTATTACACTGATATCATTCCCTTGCCTATCAATCACATCTGAATTAGTTTATGTTACAGAAACAAGTGCTGTAGCTGAATAGAGTGTACTAATGACCAGTGGTGGTAGTGCTGGACTTTCTGCTTACAAAGGGCTTAGGAGTGGCCGTGTGGTTGGAAGGGGGTACTAGGGACCTTATATCAAGATTACATTTGAATAGCAAGTATATTTTAGTTCTTTTTTACTTAAATTTAGTCATCCCCCCAAAAGTTGGCTCTGGCTTTGTTAATTACATAAGAAATGAGGGGACAGAGAGGATGCTATTCAAAGATGACCTAGAGCATTCCAAAGCCCCCCAAAATGGAACAGTCAAAAAGTGAAGTGATTTCTTTAGTAGTTTATTTGGCCCCAGCGGCTAAGCTTCCAAGGTATCTTCAGTTCAGAAATCTGCTTAGGGTGATTATAAAGTTGAAACAAATATGAAGACATAAAAAAGAACTTTCTCAAGTGTAATTCACCTGTGAACAATTCTTCAGGAGGAAGCATGGCAGTAGGCTGTGGGGCCAGAACCAAATGTTCTTGCCCAGAATGTACTTAGGAGGCTGTGTCACTTGGTAAGAGCCCAGAGGATGTCAAAAACATAAGGCTGAAAGTAATGGATGGGAATCAAGAGCATTTGATTATGCAGAAAGAAGAAGAAAGAGACATCACATAAGACACGGTGATGGGTATTGCCAACATTTGGATACCTAAACTGTTCAAGAGGGTAACAATGTCTCCATTGCTTCTCTTAGAGTGTACAGAGGTGGATTTCTCTCAGAGGGGGCAAATTCATGGACTTCAAATTAATCTCTTAAGAAATTTCTCCCAAATTAGTTTATAGGTTATGGACTCAGGACAATTGGCATCAATTCTCTGGCATCTTGTGAAGCCCAGACCAAGCTTTTCTTAAACTATTCTCATTCTCTCAGATATTATAGAGTTGCTATTATCGACTTTGGTGACAAAGGATTGGGAAAAATAATTTTGTTTGGGATATCTGATTTAGTAACTGAGATATTAGCTTGTTTTCTACATTTTGTAGGTGAGAGTCAGTGCTGTGATAATCTTGTGGGTCCCATTAAACACTCTGTACTTTTTAAAGAAAGGGCTTATTCAACTTTGCAGGTCTTGAAGAAACCACATTCTCTTAATGGAAGACATCCAGGCTGCAGTTGTTGAAGGAATGTGACTCTACACTGGCCATGCAGTGTTATTCTCTGGATGACATAAGCAGAATTAGCAATTGCGAGGGGGGTAGATTTGGAATCTAATTTCTTTGAATTTTTAACTCAAAAAGGTGAGACAATTTGACTCTGGGCTTTACTTACAAGGAAATTTAATTTTTTTGACTTTAATCTCCCCCTGATTAAATTATCATTTAATAATAAAGAGATTTTGTATTTAGATTTGCGGCATCTATTTGTTATTGGTATTTATTATGAAAATATCTTAATATTGCCATTTAATTTCTTTGCAGAGCTTTAGATGGAGCCATATTTGGACAATATGACTAGAAATCATTTGGATCGGGAAGAATAGGGATTTGAGTGTAGCATAGACTTATAGTTAATTTAATTAATCTATTTTTTTCTAGTACATTTCAAAGCTTCTTGAGCAAAATTTACACTGACCACCAGAAGTCATAGAAGAATTTATAATGGAGCACTTGGAGAGAGCCACATCTCTGCTTGGTCACAGGTATATTGATTGATCTCTTTGGTTTAAAAGAACAAAAAATAGAGGTATTTTTTGATGAAATATTTACTCCACCTGCCTCACGTTTCCTTCCAGATGATGGAAGCAGCATTAGAAAAATGTTTCTGGCCTCGATTCCCTTACAGTCTCCCCTCCAGGGGACAAGTCAGTTGTGTTCTGTAGCTGGCTAGTTCAGGCTCTGCACACCTCTTCCCAACACTGTATTCGATCACATCACATCAGTAGTTTAAAATCAGCCCTAGTGGGAGTTTTACAGTATGGAAACCAGCAAACACTACAAATCAGGACTTTTTGTTCCAGAAACTGATTTAACAGCAGTACTTTTGTCATCTACTTTGGAGGGAATGACTTATTCTATTAATGGCTTTTGGATAAGAAACTGAGCATGTATATGTCAATTCCTTTCTCTCCTCTTCTCTCTGTGAATATGCATGTGTGTTTCTCTACTTGTCCTGAAGATAGCATATGTTTGGGTGGGCTCTCAGCTATGTGGTGACTTTGACTCCAAGTACTCTGTATCCATGAGGAGAAATCTATCTGATCTAGCACTACCGGGGACTGGGTGAGAAAAGTTGTCTATGTCTGGATATCAATATTAAACCATTTTCAGCAACCCAACCTCTTTCAATTTTAAAGTTAATGTTTTGACTACTGTCTGTCTGACTTAATTTCTCTCAATTGGTTCAAAACTTAGATGAAAAAGAGAGCAGTACAATTTATAAGCTTCCTTACACCTCAACACTTATATTTTCTCTTGAGTTGTTTAGAAGTTATGTGTATATATACTCTTCTAATGATTACTTTTAACTTAAATTATATATTTTTTATTTCGAGAAATGATCCTACATTTGATGGAAATTTACATTAGATTTTTTAAAACTAAAACTATAATAATTTAAAGAAAGCTTTAGCTTCTGACTCAGATGCAAACATAGTAATAGAATTATGTTGTTTCTTTCTTACCTATTTTTTAATGAGTAGAACTTTTTAAAACAAACATTTTATTTTGCAGTAATTTTATATTTATAGATAAG
This sequence comes from Pteropus alecto, assembly GCF_000325575.1. NCBI lineage: Eukaryota > Metazoa > Chordata > Mammalia > Chiroptera > Pteropodidae > Pteropus > Pteropus alecto. The sequence goes on from NW_006443119.1 coordinate 4,049,435, forward strand.
TTGCATAAATAATGCTGAGAGTTCCTATATGCCCTTCACCCAATTTCTTTCAATTTTAACATCTTGTATTATTTTGGTACATTTGTCAAAACTGAAAAATCAGCATTGGTACATTACTATTAACTGAACTCAAGTCTTCATTCATATTTTTCTACTTTTTACACTAAAGTGTTTTTTTCTATTCAAGGATTCAATCCAATGTACCACATTACATTTAGTCATCATGTCTCCTAGTCTCCTGTGGCCTATAATAATTTGTCTTTCTTTTGTTTCATGAACTTAACAGTTTTGAGAAGTACTGGTCATATATTTTGTAGAAAGTCCTTCGATTTGAATTTGTCTGATGTTTCTGTCCTTATTAGACTGGAGTTTTAGGTTTTTAAGATGAATTATTCATTAAAAACCCTTTATAAACATAATAGATATGTAGATATTATTGTATGTTATATAATATTGTTTTCAATTTTAAAAGCTGAGTAAGAGATAACATTTAAGTAACTTTTACAACTTGCCTTTTTTATTCCACATTGTTTTAAGATCCATTATTTTTGAAATACGGGCATTTTTTTTCCTTATAATGTGATACATGCATTCCTGAAAATCCTCATGTTTTGCATAATTGTGCACGAAAAACAGCAGGGCCTGTGGAATAATTATACCCCTAAATTATTGGACCAATAGATCATTAGGGACAGACCACTTAAAACCTATGCACTAACACATCAGAGTATTAACGTTACCAATAACAATCCCAATGAAATTATGAGCACAGAGAAGGCTTTTCAGACACTTTCACCTGCCTCACAATTAGTTATGCTATTTCAGCCCAAAGCACATAAGACCTCCTTTGAGACATATGTCTTTGAGGGATAGACCCTCCAAAGAGGCATTGGTTTCATCAAAATTTAAAATCTGATCCCTAGTGTAGCTTTAATTATCATATTGGTTCCATAAAGTCAATGTTAAGGTTGTCTGGTCATATCTGGTTCTACGTGTATCATTCTCAAATATGACATTACAGTCAAAAGCTTGGCAATATAACAAACATTTTCAATTGCATCTTGTTGCAAGGAGAACAGGTCCTTATTGAACTTATGTAAATAACTATATTGCCATGCAAATAAGAATATTCATTAAGGTTGGGAAGATGGTGGACTAGGTAAAAGCAGAGTTCATCTCCTCCCAAGTCCACATTGAATTTACAACCAAATTATAAAATAATCAACGTGGAGAATCATCTGAAGTCGAGCTGATCTTAACACCTAAATCTGATAATATAAAGGAGCCACATCGAAGCTGGTAGGAGGGGCAAAATAGTGAATCTGGCTGGACCTACACCCGTGAGTGGTGGAGGATCACTGGAAGGGAGAATGAGGCTGCAGAGGCTCTCCTGAAGGAGAAGTGGGTCCTGGTCTCATCTGGGAGCTCTCTAGCCCAGGGTCCCATTCCAGAGAAGAGGAAATTCCAGTAACTCTGACTGTAGAAACCAGAGGAGATTCTGGTCATCTGGGTGAGACAGAAGGAGACTGAACCCCTAGATGTCCCTTTTAATGACCCTCACACAAGCTTTCTGACCTGAAGACACCCATCTGGGACACTGGCAGTGGGTCAGAGGCTTGTGGGGATTCATTCTGAGAAAGTGAACATTACCTGGTGCCAGAACGAGGAGGTCTGGAAAGGCAACCATCATTGTGCATTAGTCTGGCCCTTCTTCAGGGTAATCTACAAACCAAGCCAGTTTGATTGTACAGACCCCTTCCTCAGAGCCATTAGGAAGTGCTGGTCAGAAGGGATCAGCCCAACCTGCCTAACCTGTAGATTTCCTGGGGCACTTGTTGCTGTATGACTGCCAAACCCTGCTCCATTCAGGGCTAAGCATTCACAGCCTGTGACCAGTGCTGTGAGCCACCTTGCCAATTCCAGCGGGTGACCAGCACTGTGAGCCGCATTTCAGAGGTAGGGTCAGGCAGATCACTGCTGCCAACATGAACTTGGGCAGATGTTGGGGACTTGTGGGCTAGTCTCAGATAGCAGCTGGTCTTGCTGTGATCTGGGACTTCTGCAGGAACTCACATCAGTTACCAAAGTTGCAGCAAGACGGAGGCTGTATTGATCTGACTGCCACTGTCTCTCTGACACTCTGCCCCAACTTACCCACAAACTGCTCCAGGTGGCCCCTTGTCAGTGAACTGCCACAGCTCAGCCCCTCCCCTCCTCTGAACTCCCAATCCACACAGGCAACAAGCTTCGGCTACCACAGGGCAGGCACTGCATGGAAATCAGTAGCAGGCAGACCTTTGCTGCCTGCAGAAGTTGCAATATTGTGTCTGTGTAACTGCCCCTGATGGCAGCTGGTCTCACTGTGATCTGTGTCTACAGAGGGAATGCCCAGGCACAGAAGTTGCAGCAAAACTGAGGCTGTACTGACCGAATTGACCTTGTCTCCCTGAGATCCTGCTTCACCCAAGCCACAAAGTGCGTGCAGCCCATTGACAAGCAGCCTCTTCTGCCCTACTTGGCTCTGGAGTTGTGCAGTTAGTATAGGCAATAGACCTTGGCTAGTGCAGTGAGCACGTTTTGAGGAAAACAGTTGTGGACAGACCACTGCTACCTGTATGAGCCGCAATATCTCATAAGGGGAGTGCAGGGGTCTGTATTGGCCTGACAGCCCTTGACTCCATGAGCTCCTGACCAAGCCAGTACACAAAGTGCCTGCTGCACATTGATAGGCAGCTGCCTCTGCCCTGGGTAGCACATTTAGGCCCAGGGTAAGCAGCAGTTGACCTTGCTACAAGTAGAAATTTGTACTGGGAGCCACAAAGATAGCGTTGGCACATAAAATGACACTGCAGTGGCAGGGAGAAATTTACTCAATAGACCCAAGAGACTCCCAGAGTCCCTGCACCACCCAACTCACATATCACCCAGAGGCTCATCCAGTTTCAGAGACTTACAGGCAACTGATAGACAGTGTCAGGCCTTGAGGAGCACTGGCCCCTCTGCTAAACTGCCATAGGTCAGGGACGAGGGATAACCGAGAGTTTCCTACAGCATTTTCTCTTCCACTTACCTATAGATCCAGTAAACACAACAACCATCAGCAGATCACTTTGTAGATCTCACCAGGTAGCCCTGAGCAATCAAAAGCAGCAGCTGACCTTGGCCTATGGGGGAGTCCCTCCCAAGGGGCCACAAAACCAACGCATCTGGAGAATGGCACCAGACTACAATGGAACAACTCCTGACTAGTCCCATTAGTGATATATAAAAAGGGAGATTGCAACAAGTACACAAGTCTGCTTGGGCAAATACCACTCAGTGGGGTCAGCATCACATAACAACTCTTATCCTGTGGATGCAGCCAATTCCCACCATTAGCCTGAATGTTAATCTCACCCACTGATCTACTAACAACAATAAAGACTTGGCGACAACAGAAGATCACACACAACCCACACAAAGGACACATCCAGAGCCCCCAGCATAAGAGATCAGGGAGTGTGCCACTGCGCCACACAGGACACTTTCCACATTAGGCCACTGGCCTAGGCTGAGAGATGAAATAAATATTCCTGACACATAGACATGGATACAGGGAGGCTAATAAAATGAGAAAATAAAGAAACATGCCACAAATGAAACAACAGGAGAATATAAGCTAAATGAAATGGAAGCAAGCAACCTACTGGAGACAGAATTCAAAATAACATTTATAAGGATGCTCAACTAACTTATGGGGAGAATAGATGAGCACAATGAGAACCTCGACAGAGATAATAAGCATTAAAAAGGACATAGAAACCATAAAAAAGAACCAGACAGAAACGAGGAATACAATAACTGAAATGAAGAATACACTAGAAGTATTTAACAGTAGGTTGGATGAAGCAGAAGATTGAATCAGTGAATTGGAAGACAAGGTAACAGCATATACCCAATCAGAACATCAAAAAGCAAAAAGAATTTAGAAAATGAGGATAGTTTAAGAACCCTCTGGGACATGAAGCGAAAAAATATCTGGATCATAGGAGTACCTGAAGAGGAAGAGAGAGCCAAGGATTGAGAATCTATTTGAAGAAATAATGACAGAAAACTTCCCTAACCTGGCAAAGGAATTCGACATACAAGTTCAGAAAGCACAAAGAGTCCCAAACAAAAGGAATTCAAACAGACCTACACCAAGACCCATCAAAATAAAAATGCCAAAAGTCAAAGACAAACAGAGAATCTTAAAAAGCAGTAAGAGAAAGGCAGATAGTTACTTACAAAGGTACCCCCATAAGAATGTCTGCTGACTTTTCAATGGAAACTTTACCAGCCAGAAGGGAATGGCAGAAATATTCAAAGTTATGAAAAACAAGAATCTACAACCACGGATACTCTGCCCAGCAAAGCTTTTGATTAAAATGAAAGGTGAGATAAAGAGCTTCCCAGGCAGGAAAAAGCTTAAGGGATTCATCACCAACAAGCTACATTACAAGAAATGTTAAAGGGTCTTCCATAAAAAAGAAAATAGAAATAACAAATATAAATAATAAGATGGCAGTAACAATGTACCTATCAGTAATCACTTTAAATGTAAATGGATTAAATGCTCCAATCAAAAGAAATAGGGTAATCAAATGGATAAGAAATCAAGATCCATGCATATGCTATCTATAAGAGACCCACTTCAGATCAAATGACACTCACAGACTGAAAAGTAGAGGGAGGGAAAAAGATATTTCACACAAACAGAAATGAAAAAGAAAAAGCCAGGGTAGGATTAGTTATATCAGATAAAATGGACTTTAAAACAAAAGCTATAACAAGAGACAAAAAAGGGCATTACATAATGATAAAGGGATTGATAAATCAAGAAGACATAACTCAATTAATCTGATACACCACGTCAACAAATCAAAAGATAAAAAGCATATGATCATATCAATAGATATGGAAAAAGCATTCGACAAAATCTACCATCGATTTATGATAAAAACTCTCAGCAAAGTGGGAATAGAGGGAACATACCTCAACATAATAAAGGCCACGTATGACAAACCTACAGCTAACATCATACTCAATGGGGAAAGGCTAAAAGCACTTTCTTTAAGATCAGAAACAAGACAAGGATACCCACTTTCACCTCTCCTCTTCAACATTGTACTGGAAGTCTTAGCCACAGAAATAAGACAAGAAAGAGAAATAAAAGGCATTTGAATTGGAAAGGAAGAAGTAAAACTCGTTATTTGTCGATGACATGATACTATATGTAGAGAACCCTAAAGATTCCACCAAAAAACTGTTAGAACCAATCAATGAATTCAGTAAAGTAGCAAGTTACAAAATAAATATTCAGAAGTCAGTGGCATTTTTATACACCAATGGTGAACTCTCAGAAAGAGAAATTAAGAACAATCCCATTCACAATTGCATCGAAAACTATAAAATACCTGGGAATCGAATTAACCAAGAAGGTAGAAGACCTGTTTTCAAAAAATTATAAGTCATTGAAGAAGATACAAATAAATGGAAGCATATACTGTGTTCATGAGTAGGAAGAATTAACATCGTTAAAATGGCCACACTACCCAAAGCAATCTATAGATTCAGTGCAATCTCTATCAAAATACCAATGGCATTTTTCAGAGAGCTAGAACAAATAATCTTAAAATTTATA
>NW_006443119.1:4055562-4073211 GCF_000325575.1 Pteropus alecto
GCTAGGACAACAAAGTCATGAGAGAGAGCCAGACATACATGCCTCCTGATGGAAGACCTTCCAATTAAAAAATGGGCAGAAGACCTGAACAGATACTTCTCCAAAGAGGAAATACAGATGGTTAATAGACATATGAAAAGATGCTCAAGCTTGCTAACCATCAGAGAAATGCAAATTAAAACCAGAATGAGATATCACCTCACACCTGTCAGAATGGCTATCATCAATAAATCAAAAAATCAAGTGTTGGCGAGGATGCAGAGAAAAGGGAACCCTCATATATTGTTGGTGGGATTGCAAATCGGTACAGCCTCTATGGAAAACAGTCTGGGTGTTTCTCAAAAAATTAAAAATGGATATACCTTTTGACCCAGCAAGTGCACTTCTGGGTATTTATCCAAAGAAATAATTTTCGAAAACAATAATTCGTAAAGATCTAGGCTCTCTAATATTTATGGCAGTACAATTTACAATAGCCAAGATATGGAAGCAACCTAAGTGCCCATCAACAGATGATTGGATAGAGAAATTATGGTTTATATATACAATGGAATATTACTCAGCCATTAAAAAAATGAAATTCTACCATTTACAATGACATGGATGGACCTAGAGGTTATTATGCTGAGTGAAATAAGTCAGACAGAGAAAGATAAATACCATGTGATTTCATTTATATGTGTAACTTAAGGAACAAAAAGAACAAACTGATCAAAAACAGACTCACAAATATAGTGGACAATTTGGTGACAGACAGAGGGGAGGTTTGGGGGGCTTGGAGAATGGAGTAAAGGGTTGAAAAAGTACTAATTAGTAGTTGATAGTTGGTCAGAGGGATGGGTAGCACAGCAGAAGGAATGCAGTTAGTATTAATATGATGGCTAAGTGGAGGGCCAGAGAGGGCGGGTGCAATTGGGAGTATTGTTTTATGAACTATATAGATGTCTAACCAATGTTATGTATACTTGAAGCTAATTTAAATAAATAAATTTTAAAAAATAAAGATATTTTGTATTAATTTTTTTTGTATGGGTAATACATGCACATATTACAAAATTCAAACTATCCAAAAAGATATACAGAAAATTTAAGTCTCTCACATCCCTATCTTTATGCATCTAGTTTCTTGTATATTCTTCCGTAAATATTCTATGCAAATATATTTTTATTTCTTTTAAATTTCAGATTTTTTATTGTTACCTAAAGTCCAGCCAACAGCTGAATTTATTTTAAATTTACAATGTTATTTTAAATAGCTACATGTGTAGATGTGCCATAATTTATTTAAATAGTCAAATATTACTGGACATGTAGTTTTTTTTTTTTACAACTTTTTAGTTATAAAAATGATAAATATCTTTGAGAACAAATCTCTGTATATTATCATTTTCTTATAATAAATTCTCAGAAGTGGAAATTCTGTGTCAAAAAGAATGCTTGTGAGGCTATTGATAATATGCCTTCCCATATCAAAATGCAAAGTATATATTTCTTCCCTTCCCACACTGACCATCATTGATATTTTCAATATTAATACATATATTTGTTTTAATGCACATTTCATTAACATACATTTGTTTATATTTTCATAGCACTTGTATTTCATTGTTACACACTACCTTTGACCTTTTAAAATTGGAGTGTTTATATCTGATATTGGATTGGAAGTTAAATACATCAATCCTTTGAAAAATTTTTATCTTAAAAATTTATTGGGGTGATACTGGTTAATAAAATTATGTAGGTTTTAAGTATACACTTCAATAATACATCATATGCATACTGCATTGTGTGTTTACTACCCAAAGTTAAATTTCCTTCTGTCACCAATTCTGATCCCCTTTACCCTAACTCCCTCCATCCCCCCATCCCTGACTCTACTTTGGTAACCACTAAACTATTTTTTGTGTCCATTAGTCTCTGTTTGTTTGTCACTTTCAGTTTTATATACCACATATAAATGAAATCACATGGTTCTCAACTTTTTCTACCTGACATATTTCGCTTGGCATGACTGTCTCTAGATCCACCCATGTTGTTGTAGATGGCAGTATTTCATTTATTCTTATGACTGAGATATATTACATTGTATATATGTACTACATCTTCTTTATTCGAACATCTATCAAAGGGTGCTTCAGTTGTTTCCATGTCTTGGCCACCATGAATAATGTTGCTATGAACATTGGGGTACATATATCTTTACAGATAAATGTTTTTAATTTTGGGAGGGTAGATTACCAGAAGAAGGATTGCTGGGTCAAATGGTAATTCTATTCTTAAGTGTTTTGAGGACACTCCATACTGTTTTCCATAGCAGCTGTACCAATTTGCAATCCCATCAGCAGTGTATGAGGGTTCCTTTTTCCTCACAACCTCTTCGACACTTGTTATTACTTATCCTGTTGGTGATAGCCGTTCTCACAGGTATTAGGTGATATCTCATTGTGGTTTTTGATTTGAATTTCTCTAATAGCTAGTGAAGTTGAGCATTTTTTCATATGTCTGTTAGCCATTCGTATGTCTTCTTAGGAGAAGTGTATGTTCAGGTCCTCTGCCCATTTTAAAATTAAATTGTTTTCTTTTCTGTAGTTAAGTTGTATACTTTGGATATTAGCCCGTTATCAAAGGAGTTGTTTGCAAGTATCTTCTCCCATTGAGTTGGTTGCCTCTTTGTTTTGTTGATGATTTCTTTTGCTGTGCAGAAGCTTTAAGTTTTATATAATCCAATTCATTTATTTTTGCTTTTACTTCTCTTGCCTTTGAGGTCAAATTTCTCAAATCCCCTCTAAAACCAAAGTCCATGAGTTTAGTATCTATGTTGTTTTCTATACAATTCATGGCTTCAGGTCTTATATTCATGTCTTTGATCTATTTTGAGGTAATTTAGTGTATGGTGACAGATAGTAGTCTAATTTTATTCTTTTTCATGTGGCTTTCCAATTTTCCTAGTACCACTTATTGAAGAGGCTTTCATTTCTTTGTTGTATGTTTTTGGCTCCTTTGTAGAAAATTATTTGCCCACATGTATGTGGATTTATTCCTGGGCACTTCATTCTGCTCCATTAGTCTGTGAGTCTGTTTTTCTTCCAATACCATGCTGCTTTGATTATTGTCACTTTGTAGTATAATTTGAAGTCAGGCAAAGTGATACCTCTGGCCTTGTTCTTTTTTTCTTAAGCTTGCTTTGACTATTCAAGGTCTTTTGTGATTCCATACAAATCTGATGATTTTTTTTTTTAAATGCCATTGGGATTTTAATGGGGATTGCATCAAACCTGCATATTGCTTTGGAAAATAAGGCCATTTTAACTATGTTGATTCTGCCAGTTCATGAACACAGAATATATTTCCATTTCTTTGTGTCTTCTTCAATTTCTTTTAATAATGTCTTATAGTTTTTAGTTCATAGCTCCTTCACATGCATTGCTAAGTTTATTACTAGGTATTTTATTCTTTTTGCTGTAATTATAAAAGGAATTGTTTTTTCCATTTCTTTTTCTGAAAATTTGCTTTTAGTATATAGCAACGTTTTGGATTTTTGTACTTTGATTTTGTATCCTGAAACTTTACTGTTTGTTTATTGTTTCTAGTAGTTTTTTAGTGGAATTCATAGCATTTTCTATATAGAGAATCATGTCATCTGCAAAAAGTGACAATCTGACTCCTTTACTCCTAATTTGGATGCCTTTTATTTCTTTCTTTTACCTGATTGCTCTAGCTAGGACTTCCAACATGATATTGAATAAGAGTGGTGATAGCAGACAGCCTTGTCTTGTTTCTGATCTTAGAGAGAAGACTTTGAATTTTTCACCATTAAGTTTATTAGCTGAGTGTTTGTCATATATGGTCTTTATTATGTTGAAGTACTTTCCTTCTATACCCATTTTATTAAGTATTTTAATCAAAAATGGATGCCATATCTTATCAAATCCTTTTTATGCATCTATTGATATAATCACATGATTCCTACCCTTTGCATTATGTTGTGTATCACATTAATCAATTTGCATACATTGAACCATCCTGTGGCCCTAGAATGAACCCCACTTGATTGTGATGTATAATCTTTTTAATGTATTATTGTATTCAATTTGATTTTATTTTGTTTAGGGTTTTTGCATCTGTATTCATTAGAGATATTGGTCTATAGCTTTCTATTTTTGTGTTATCTTTACCAGGTTTTGAATCTGGGCAATATTTGCCTCATAAAATGAGTTAGGAAGCATTAACTAGTCTTCAATTTTTTGGAAAAGTTTGACAAGAACAGATATTAAACTGTCTTTGAAAGTTTGGTAGAAGTCATTAGTGAAGCCATCTGGTTCTGGACTTTTACTTTTGGGGAGGTTGTTGATGATTGTTTTAATTTCTTTACTGTTGATCAGTCTATTTAGATTTTCCAGTTTTTGTGATTCATTCCTGGAAGGTTGTATATTTTTAAGAACTAGTCCATTTCTTCTAGATTATTCAATTTGGTATCAAATAATCTTTCATAGTATTCTCGTATGATCCTTTGTTTTTCTGTGGTATCTGTCATAACGTCTCCTCTTTCATTTCTGATTTTGTTTGTGTCCCTTCTCTTTTTTCCTTAATAAGTCTAGCCAAAGGGTTTACCAATTTTACTGAACTTTTCAAAGATTCAGCTCTTCATTGCATTAATTTTTTTCTATTGTGTTTTTGTTCTCAATTTTATATTATTCTGCTCTAATTTTTATTATTTCCTTCTGTCTGCTGACTTTGGGCTTCATTCATTCTTTTTTTTTTCTAGTTTTTAAGATGCAATACTAGGTTGTTTGGGCTCATTCTTGTTTCTTGAAATAGGCCTGTAATGATATGAACTTTTCTCTTATTACTGCTTTTGCTGTATCCCAAAAGTTTTGATATGTTGTATTTTCATTCTTGTTTGTTTCCATATATCTCTTGATCTCTCCTCTTATTTCTTCTTTGAACCAGTCATTCCTTAGTAGAATGTTGTTTAATCTCCACATATTTGTGGTTTTTCCAGCTTTCTTTTTTCAGTTGATCTCCCGTTTCAAAGCATTATGGTCAGAGAATATACTTGGTATGATTTCAATCTTCTTAAATTTATTGAGGCTAGTTTTGTGTCCCATCAAATGATCTATGCTTGAGAATTTTCCATGTGCACTAGAGAAGAATGTATATCTGGTGTTTTGGGATGAAATGTTCTGTAAATGTCAATTATGTCCATTTGGTCTAACATGTAATTTAAGACTGATATTTTCTTATTGATTTTCTGTTTAGATGATCTATCCATAGCTTTTAGTGGAGCATTTAGGTACCTTGATATAATTGTATTTTTGTTAGTTTCTCCCTCTAGTTCTGTTAGTAGTTGCTTTATATATTTTGGTAGTCCCTGAATGGGAGCATATATATTGATGAGTGTTATATCTTCTTGATGTATTGACCACTTTATCATTATGAAGTATCTATGTTTGTCTCCATTATCTTTTTTATCTTGAAATCTGTTTTGTCAGATATAAGTATGGCTATACCCGCTTTTCTCTGAATGCTATTTGCTTGGAGCATTGTTTTTCACCCTTTTGCATTGAGTCTTTCTTTATCCTTGCAGCTGAGATGTGTCTCTTGAAGGCAACATATGGTTGGGTTTTGTTATTTGATACAATGCTTACTCTGTGCCTTTTTATTGGTGAGTTCAGTGCATTTACATTTAAGATGATTATTGAAATATGAGGATTTTCTATAGCCATTGTATCTTTTGTCTTCTAGTAGCTAGGTGTCTCCATTGTTTATTTGCCCTTGTGTTTGTTATTTTAGTTTGGTAATGCTTTTTCCCCCCTTTCTCCTTCTTCTTTTATGTTATTTGTCTCAGTTCTGGATTTTTTTTTGTGTGTGGTTACCATTAAGTTTATGTAAAATTAAGTTTCATATATACGGTGGTCCTTTTTCTTCTGCATGTGTTGTATCTCAAGCCCCCTTTGTAAATTTAGACCTTTACTCCCTCTCCTTTTCTGTTTTTGTCATCTCGAATTATTTTTATTTATGCTATGAATTCATTTCTGAGTTGCATTAGCTATTGTCTTCCTTTTATCTTTTAAAAATATTTTTATCTCCTTTTACCATTGTGTAATATTTAAGCTTATAGGTCTTGTTCTTAGTAAGTGTTGTAATTTCCTGTTTCTGTCTGTCTGTTAGTTATCTTACTCATAGTTTTATATTTGTTGTCTTTTTGTTTCAAGTAGAATGACCCTCTTTGGCATTTTCTGTAATGCAGGCCTTGTGGTGGAAAATTCCCTCTGCTTCAGTATGTCTGAAAATGTCTTTATTTCTCCTTCATATGTAAAGGAGAACTTTGCTGGATATATTATTTTTGGCTTGTAATTTCTCTCTTTCAATAGTTTAAATATATGATTCTACTTCTAGCTTGTGGAGTTTTTGTTGAAAATTCTGATAATAATATAATGGGTTTTCCTTTATGGATTTCCATCTTCTTTTCCCTGCCTATCTTGAGAATCCTTTCTTTGTCATTAATTTTTGACAATTTTAATATAATGTGTCTTGGAGAATGCCTTTTTGAATTGAGTAATTAGGTGTTCTGTGTGCTTCTTGGATTGTAGCATTCAGTTCTTTCCATAGGTTTGGAAAATTCTTGTTGACTCTGTTTGAATAGGCTCTCTGTTCCCTTCTCCCTTTCTTCTTTTGGTATAACCATTATTCTTATATTGCTCTTTCTGATGGTATCAGATAGTTCTTGCAGAGTTCTTTCATTTTTTTTCACTCTCAAGTTTTTTTCTTCTATCTGCATCATTTCCAGATTTCTGTCTTCGATGTCACTAATTCTTTCTTCCATCTAGTCAATTGTATTTCATAAGCTTGCTATTCCACAGCTCACCTCTTTTATTGACTTCTTCAGATCTAGAATTTCTATTTCATTCTTTTTTAAAGTTTTAATCTCTTTGGTAAAGTATTCCTTTTGTTCATTGATATTGTTTCAGAGTTCATTAAACTATCAGAATTTTATTGCATCTCATTGAGTTTTTTCAGAACTGCAATTTTGAATTTTCTGTCATATAAATTGCATATTTCTGTATCGTTAAGTCTATTTTCCAAGATTTAAAATTTTCTTTCTGAGCTGCCTTGTCATCTTGGTCGTTCATGGTATTTGGTAGATTATTTCTCTGCCCAGGCATTTATGGGAATGTACTCTGCTTTTTTTCTTTTTTTAAATATTATTATTAAGAATTATCTCTCTTAAGCAGGTTGATAAGAAGATTTTTAAACATGTTTTCCAGCGATGGGACGCAAACCTTCTGCATGTGGCAGATAATGCCCTTTATTCCCTGGGGATATGTGTCACCTTGGTCCCAGAACTCCATCCCCATGAGAAATGTGATGGGTGACTGGATCTGAGCCACAGAATAGCCTGTGAAGTCCCAGTGCTGCCCCAGCAGCCAGATGCAGTGTTGTGCTGCCTCTTCCCAAATCATCCTGGATTGAGAAAGGCCTCTGGTGTGCCTGTGGCTGTTTTCCTTTTAGTAATTCTGATCACCAAGCTTCAGCTGCCTGGCTTCTATATCTCCAACCCTGTTACTGGGACCAGCTGCAGTGTGTGTTTCCTCCATTTCCTAGTACTTACTGCTGCAGTTTCTTCTAGGGCCCACTGCTAGCTCTGAGAATATGTGGGGCAGCAATCTATGAGAGGATAGGGGGAAGCGGCCAGGCTCCATGACTCAGCTTTCTGCCTGGCAATGGTGGTTGCTAAAACATAGTTGTCGCCCCTCTGTATTCTGTCTCTGCCCTGGTCACTAGGTTCCAGCACTGTAGTATATGCTGATCACTCAGGCAGGAATGCTCCAGAGAGTGCATACAGCTACCTGATTCTTCCCTTCTCCTTGAGTCCTTCAAGGAGCTCTGGGATGCATCTGCAGCACCAGTCTCCACTCCTCTCCCTTTCCCCTTCCCTTGCTCACCCGATTCACCCACCTTCAGATGCTCTGATGCACAGATCTCCCAGACATGTTTGTGTTTTAGGCTGAGTGTTTTGTGTTAGATTGTATATGTTCAGTTTGTTGCACTTTCAAGGAGAGATTGTAGTGATCCCTCACATCACTACACTTCTGAATCATCCCTCTAAGTTTTAATAGATTAGATTTACCTGATCACATTTAATGTGATTATTGATATTGGGTTTGTTATTTAGAATTCTGTGTAATTTCTCTTTCCCCTCCTAACTTTTATTGTATTGACAAGATTTTATTTATTTTAGTATTTGCCTATCAATAATTTAGAAGTTAAGCATTCTATTCCTCAATTATTCTTTTATTTTAACATACATGCTTAAATATATATATTTTTCATAATGCTTAGAATTACTCAAACACATTAGCTAGTTTTTCATTCCCTAAACACTCCAACAACTTCTATTCTATTGATATGCTGATCAACAACTTCTATTCTATTGATATGCTGATAGTCCTTGGATTTCAAGGACTAGATTACTATTTAATAAATGTCTTACAATTAAAACACTTAGCTGAAAAATAAATTGTAGATGATTCAATATCCAGCGTGATAGAGTTGGGAAGTTAAGAAATCCTCTCTCTAAAAAGCAACTATGGAGCTGAAAAAATTGTCAAAAACAACCATTTCAATACTAAAAGTTTACTAAAAGCATACTTAGAAACTTTTACTCATGAAAGGTAGTAAACTCTGCGTAAGAACAGTATGAGTCTACATGTGGTACTCTTGCCCAGGGATTTCCAGTTCCATTATTTCAGATTTCCTGGCATGACATGGGGTGGTCCATGAATACAGGAGCCTTACCACCACTGCAGGAAGGGACTCACTTGATTAAGAACACTGTTAAGATGGTGATGTCAGTGGTAAGCAAATAGGGATGATCAATGTCTCCACTAGCCTGTGGCTTTGCTCCTGCTTGGAACAACCAACAGACCAGCTGACTCACCAGGAATTTAAATTGGAATGCTGGAAAGTGAGACATCTACTGAGGGTTTAATAGCATCTCCATATATCCCAGTTTGACTGGAGGATGTATGACTACCCTAGCTGAGACTGGAGTAGGCCTAGACTACTTACACATCTTTGCCCAATAGAGCCTGCATGCTTATGCAGAAGAGATGTGAGAGAGCCTGGTGGAAAGTAAAAACTAGTGAAAAGTTTAAAAGAGTCTGATATTTGAATGTGCTCCCAAACCCATATATAGACCCATATATAGACCCATTAGCAAATTTTAGTGGCTTAAGGTGTTTGAACGCAACTTCTAAACAGTGTTTGTCTGAATGGCAAGCTGTTCAGACACAAGAGTAACCCTTAGAAAATCAGGCTTAAAAATAAAGACAGAAGTACAAATTAATAGTTACAAAACAGTCACTGGGATTTGGTATATCGTGAATATTATTGTAATGACTCTGTAGAATATTATTGTAATGACTCTATAGCATAAGGTATATCGTGAATATTATTATAATGACTCTGTGTACTGCTAGGTGGGTGCTAGAGTAATCAGGAGGATCACTTCATGAATTGTATAAATGTCTAACTTTTTTAAATTTAAGAAAAAAGAAATAAAAAATAAGAAATAAAAACAGAAAAAAATATAAAAGCAAAAATTACAAGAGCAAATATGAAAGTTGTCACACCTTGCTGGGTAGATAGACTCTACAGATTTAGTTCAGACAAGTTAATAAACAAACAAATAAAAAAAATAACAACCCTCAGGGAGAAAATATCAGAACCCAATGTCATTTTCGTATATTATATAAAAATTCAATTATTCAACAAATTATAAAGCATGCAAAGAAACACAAAGTATGACTTATACTAAGAAAAAAGTAAACAATAGATTGTACCTCTGAATGTTCCCAGAATTTGATTTAGTAGACAAAGATGTCAAAGCTGCTTTAGCAAATCTGATCAAAGAACTCAAGTAAAGCATCTTTATAGAATTAAAAGAAAGTATGGTGAAAATTACTCAATAAATAGAGAATCTCAATAAAGATGTAGACATTATTAAAAAGAACTAAATTTATATTCCAGAGTTGAAAAGTGTAATAAGCAAAAGGAAAAAATTCACTACAGGTTCTTCACAGCATATTTGTAATGGAAGAAAAAGAATCAATGAACTCTAAGATAGGTAAATATAAATTGCCTAATCTAAATAAGAGATAAAAAATATTGAGTAAAAATGAACAGAACCTCAGAGACCTGTAAGACCTGTTTAATGGAAGTCTCAGAAGGAAAGAAGAGAGAGAAAGGAACAGAAAAGTAATTTGAAAAAATGAGCAGAAACCATTTTAAGAAATAATCACTGAAAATGTCCCAACTTTGAAAATATTAATCTACTGATCCAAGAAGTTTAACAAACTTCAATAGAATAAACATAAGAACGTCTATATCTAGAACACTATAGTTAAATTGTGGAAAGCCAAAGGCAAAAATAAAACCTTAAAAGCAGTAGGGGAAAAATGGCTCATTACATATAGTGGAACAACAATACAATTAACAACTGGCTTCTCATCAAAAATAACTGGAGAGAAGGCAGTGGGATGACATACAGTGCTGAAAGAAAAAAAAAACCCGTCAACCCAAAATTTTACATGCAGTAAATATAGAGGTGATAGAAAGACATTTCTAGATAAATATACACTGAGAAATGTCTAAATTCATATGTAAATACCTTCTCTTTCTTTACTGGTGCTTTATCATACCAATAACATGTTTAAATTACTGTAGCTTTAAGGTATATTTTGATGTTTGGCCAGCCAATTATTCCATTCATTATTTTTTCTTTCTCATTTTTTTTGGTTGTTTTTGTACATTTAGTTTTCCAGGTAAATTTTAGAATTAGCTTGCTACATTTCATAAAAAAATCATGTTGCAAATTTGATTGGAATTTTATTGACTTTGTACTAGTTATTATATTTGTAAAAAATAAAACCCATAACTCTTACACAAGCCTCTTTAAAGCATATACAGCATTAACAACAAAAAATTTAGTGAAAGAAAACTGTAGTATATCAGAACATTGAAAGAACTGAGGGTTAATTAAAGTGAAGAAGGACAGTGGCAGTGACTGTTTTTTTGTTCCTTAGAGCAGAGTCTGTGGACCTGCTCTCTGAATCTTTGCCATTAATGTGACTCAGAAATGCTTATCTCTGTGCTCTCCACTCCAAGTTCCAGATTTCTGAGAGAGAAATTTATTGTCTGAGCTTGGATCCTGTGTGTGCCCTACATCATGAGCTGTAATCACATGGCAGAATTTTATAGAATAGACATCTCTGTAGTATAGGTATCACTACTGAATGTACTTCTTGGGAACCACCCAAAGTCATGTCCATTTACTGAATATCAAGGCAATGTCATCTGCCACTAATTTCTTGAATTTGGGCTTTTTGGTTTATGACATTACTTCTCTAGTTTATTGTGGTTTCATATCAAAATTCTGTAATTTATGGACAAAATTACAATGCAAGCACCATAATCATCACCACAGTATCTATACAATGGCCAATTGGAATAGGCAGAAAAAAAGGAAAAAAAAATAATTACAATACCTCTTTAGAAAGATAAAGAAAAGAGATGATAATTATATTCAAATAGTAAACAAAGAAAAAATCCTTATTTATGTTATGGTGACAAGCCTTTTTTTTGAATTTTGTCTTCTGGCTTTGGCAATTCCATGTTCTCTTTGTCTTAGGAACTCATTGGTTTGTGTTTTTTTTTTTTTTTTAACCCTAGTGGATTGATCTTTATTTCTTAGGGAAGCCATTGGTGCTATTGTCTTTAAGGATTTCAGTTGTCTTCTCTTAGTCTTTAACATTGGACATAGTGAACAAAGAATTTTCCTGGCAGCACTTGGTATTGTGGTAGATTAAGACAGATGTGATTCAATCCTGATGTGCTCATTGATGTTGAGTGTTTAATATATCCCAGCTTGGCTCTCCTATTTCAACAGGAGAGTTTGGAATTAGAAAGGGGAACATGGTCACAGGACCTTCTTCAGTCTCAATAAAACCTAAAATGTTAAGTTCTCAATTCACAGCAGAAATTTTCAAAGAAAATTTCCTATGGAGAGCTAGTCAACTACACCAGCCAACTTCTTTCTTTGATTCTCCTCTCAGTGGCATTAAGATTCCAAAATGGCCTAGTGTCTGTCTCTCTACCAACTCAGGAGAATTTTTTTCTTCCAGCTTTATTGAGATATAATAGGCAGTCGAGATGGTGGAGTCGGTAAATGCTGTGTTTGCCTCCTCTCACAACAACATCACAATTAGAAATAAACTATAGAACAACCATAATTTGGAGTCAGCTGAAGTCTAGCTGAACAAAAGTTTTACAACTGGAGACACACAGAAGAGGCCACCTTGAGACTGGTAGGAGAGGCAGAGATGCAGAACAGGCTGGTCCCATACCCGTGCATGGCAGTTGAGAATTGGAAGGGATATCTTGGCTATGGAGATTCTCATGGAGGAGCAAGGGGTCCCAGACCCGTATCAGGATTCCCAACCCAGGGTTCCATTGCTGGGAAGAGAAGTCCCCACAGTTCTGGCTTTGGAAACCAGCAGAGACTGTGGCTGAGTGAGACGGAGGGCCTCTGGAGTTGCAGACATTCCTCCTAAAGGGCCTGCATGCAGACTTACTCTCTGCTGTACTCACTTGCTCCAAGTTCCAGCACTGGGGCAGTAGCTTGAAAGGTGCTAGGGATAGAGGGAGAGGAAGTGGATTGGCTACCTTCAGGGTGAAGGCTGGAGGGGCAGCTTTCTCCCAGATGGCAGTACTGGCAGAGGGCATTGTTCCCTTATTATGTTGTACCCCCACTCAGTGTGCAGATGCAGGCAGCCACCATAGCTGAGTCTCCATCAACATGGCTCCCCCACCCTACAGATGTTCTGAGACCCCACACAACTTGTGGACCCACTGAAGCCAGTGGATTTTCCATACAAATGGACTGTCTTAGCTCATGCTGCAGACTTTCCTAAAATCTCTCAAAAGTTCACAGAACCTAAATAGGCAGCATCTGGCCTCAGGGTGTCCTGTATATCTTGCTGAGCAGCATCAATCCCAGATCTAGTAGCAGTCAGCTTTGATTCGGGCCTTTGCCTCTCAAAGCACATCCAAGCCAAGTGTGGGTGGAGGCAATCTGTGGATTACTTGGTGGCTCATGCTACATGGCCTTTGGCAGGGCACAAGGCACAGGCATAGGGGCCCTCCCAGGAGACCTCTGGCCTGCATACCTGGTCTGAGCCATAGTACCACCTGGGTCTATATCCAAGGACAACACGTTAAAAGAACAGACTAGGCAGACATCAGAGCCCTGCTAAAGTGAATCCTGCTTTGTAGGGTCAGCCCCTACACAGCAGCTCCTCCATTGTAGTCATTGGCCAGTTCTTACAATCAATCAGCCTGAGGGTCAATCCTTCCTATTGATATGCAAACAACAACCAAGGTGCAACTACAACAGGGACGCATACACATCTGGAGCACCTGGCTCAGGTGACAAGGGAGACTGTACCACTGGGTTCCACAGGACACCTACTATATAAGATCGTTCAACTAGGACTGGGAGATGTAGCAGTCCTACCTAATACAAAGAAACAAACACAGGGAGGAAGTAAAAATGGGGAAACAACAACAACGAAATGTCCCAGATTAAAAAACAAAACAAAGCAAAATGGAGACAAGCAATCTACCAGGTGCAGAGTTTTAAAAACTGGTTATAAGAATACTCAATGAACTTAGAGGAAGAGTAGGTGAATTTAGTGAGAACTTTAATGAAGAGATAGACAACATAAAAATGGAGATAGAAAACATAAAAAAAAGAACCAGTCAAAATGAAGAATACAATAACTAAAATGAAGATTACCTTAGAAGGAATCAAAAGTAAATTAGATAAAGTAGACGATCGAATCAGCTATTTAGAAGCTAAGGTAGCAGAAAACACTCAATTAGAACAGCAACAAGAAAAAAAGAATCCAAAAAATGAAGATAGTTTAAGGGGCCTCTGGGACACCATCAAGTGTACCAACATTTGCCTCATAGGGATACCAGAAGGAGAAGAGAGAGAGAGAAAGGGATTGAAAAACTATTTGAAGAAATAGTGAATGAAAACTTTCCTAACCTGTTGAAAGAAATAGACATTCAAGTCCGGGAAGTGTAGAGAATCCCAAACACGACAAACCCTAACAGGCCAAAACCAAGACACATCATAATTAAAATGCCAAAGGTTAAAGACAAAGATAGACTATTAAAAACAGCAAGAGAAAAGCAGTTAGTTATCTATAAGGGAGCTCCCCTAAGACTGTCAGATTTCTCAACAGAAACTTTGCAGGCCAGAAGAGATAGGCATAGAAATATTTAAAATGATGAAAAGCAAGGATCTACAACCAAGATTACTCTATCCAACAAAGCTACCATTTAGAATTGAAGGACAGATAAAAAGCTTCCCAGACAAGAAAAAGCTGAAGGAGTTCATCACCATCAAGCCAGTATTACAGAAAATATTAGAGGGATTTCTTTAAGAAGAAGAAGAAGAAAAGATAAAAATACTACTAATAAAATGGTAATAACTCCAATCTACCAAAAATTACTTTAAATATAAATGAGTTAAATGCTCCAATCAAAAGATAGGGTGGCTGAATGGATAAGAAAAGAAGACCTTTACACATGCTGCCTATAAGAGACTCACTTCAGATTGAAAAACATACACAGGATGAAATGAAAGTTGAAGGGATGGAAAAAGATATTTCATGAAAATTTAAATAAACAAACAATAAAAGCTGGGGTAGCAATACTTACACCAGACAAAATAGATTTTAAAACAAAGTCTATAACAAGAGACAAAGAAAGACCCAGTTGTCTCACTTCTGGGTATTTATCCGAAGAAACCCAAAACATGACTTCGAAGGGATTTGAGAATTCATGTGTTTATTGTAGCATTATTTACAATAGGCAAGGTATGGAGGTTACCTGGATGTCCATCAATAGATGAATAATGAAGAAAAAGTACTACATATATACAATGGAAT
The DNA here is from genome assembly GCF_000325575.1 of Pteropus alecto. NCBI lineage: Eukaryota > Metazoa > Chordata > Mammalia > Chiroptera > Pteropodidae > Pteropus > Pteropus alecto. The sequence continues at coordinate 4,070,586 of NW_006443119.1, forward strand.
ATTACTCAGCCATTAAAAAGAATGAAATCTTATCATCGACAGCATTAATGAACATAGAGGGTATTGTGCTGAGAGGAGTAAGTCAGCAGAGAAAGACAAATGTCAGATAATTTCACTTACATATGTAATCTAAAGACTAAAAGAAACAAACAAGTGAAACAGAAATGAACTCAAAAATGCAGAGAACATTTTGATGGTTGCCAGATGGGAGGAGGTGGCAAGGTAGGTGAAAGAGTGGAAAGGATTGAGAACTATGAATTGGTAGTTACAAAATAGTTATAGGAATGTAAAGTATAGCATAGGGAATATAGTCAATAATATTGTAATAACTATATGTGGTTTCAGATGGGTACTAGATTTATCGAGGTGACCGCTTTGTACATTATATAAATGTATAATTACTATGTTGTACATGTGAAACTAATATAATGTATGCCAACAGTAATTTAAAAATAAAAAAATTAATAAAATATATAATTGACTTTTACTATTTTTCTAGTGTAAGCATCTTTTCCTAAGGTATTAAACTTTCCAGAATACTCAATTATTTACTATTATTTTTCTTTATCCTAATTGTCTCATTTACTTATTTTTGAATGTTCTCTGATTTTTTTATTGCAAGCCGTCTCAAATCCTTTTCAGAATTAGCCAAGGTAAGTGTAAACAAGTAAAGATACCACTCTTATCTCCATACCTTAGTGGTGGTGTGTGACAGTGTGCAGTTGTGAGAGAATGTTCATTTGGTCACTGATTAGAGCTCAGTAACGACATTCTGTAAAATATTAGTTGAGCTTGTGTCCAAGATCTGGTACAATGTCTGAGTCTTCGGCAATAAGAGTGCACCAGCATTTGTCATCTGGTGGTTGATAAACTCCCAGAGTTCAGAGATGGATGCAAGCAGGTTTGCATTGTTAAAGATAGCAATGGCATTTGGTTAAGTATATATTAAACTATTGAACACTTTCTAGTTTTCCTTTTGCAATGGAACAGTTTGGGGACCTTTGAGTATATGAAGAGTGAACATAGTTTGTGGCTAATCAGATGAATAAGCTCAGAAATCCTGCTTCATGGTTCTGATCATTATATAGTTTTAAATAATTTTGTTAATAGTTGCATGTTATTTAATTCATACCCATATTGGACTGTTAAAAATATGAGAAATATAATGAAGGTTGATGTTGACATATGAGTTAATGACAGTAATTCAGCAAATTTACCTCAAGATGATCTTAACCAAATCTTTAAGTGGCATTCAGCTAATTAAAACTCTCAGGTAGCACCTCAACAATTCTCTGTATTAAGAGAGGAAATTTATCATGATTATATCTAACAATGTGTTATTTACAGAGAGCTACATTTGGGTTTCAAGTGTAGTTGATTTATCAAATCAAATATGATATGATAATCAATTTTTAAAATTTATTTATAATGTAGTTAGATATTCCTATGTACCTTAAAGCAAATTAAATGTCACTTGTTAAATGTGAAAGTGTCTTTTTATATTATGAATTATTAAAGATAATATAAAAATGAATCTTAAATGCAATATTTAATAATATAGTGATTTAATTTTTAATCTTATAACTATTTCTTTATCATATTTTACACAAAATGAAAAGATAATTTAAAAAATTCCTGTAGGAGCCATAAGAGATATATATCATTGTGAAAGCCTCTCATAAATCAAAACTAATTAGGAAATGCTTTGGTCGGTTCCTTGCAGGGGCTTCAGATTACTGCCTCTCTTTCAAAGTGAAATGTGTCCCTTGATTAGAGGCATTATTATGTAGGATGACATAATAGTGCATAAGAGATTTAATATATTCACCAAAGGTGGTGCTTACAGATCTGTGATGAACAGGAAAGCAACTCTAAATCCCTAATGTGTCTGTTTCTTGAGAACAAATTGCTCTCCCATTAATAATATAGGATAATGTCACTTTCCACTTGAGTTGGGAGTTCAGCATTGGAGTAACCAAGTTAGACTTGGTGAGAGAAGTCTATGATAGGCAGCCCATACATATCTTCTATCCTGGTCATTACGGCCTTATATTTATTAGCCCATTTAACAAGTACTGGGCTGGCCAGAGAAGGAGAGTGATTGACAAAAACAAGAAGTTCTCCTGACTCTGATTATTAAGAATCTGCATCAGGGAAATACTCTGAGAACTTATGTATAGCACAAATATTTTCCAGGCTTCTTCTGAATGATCCACTCTGAAATAACAGATCTTTCCCCTTATTTTTGTGGAATTCACCATGTAGGCCTTACTAAAACATGGAAGGTACTTGCTACTTCTTATTTCCGGTACCTATCAGCATGACATTGCCAATGTGGTGGACTGGTGTGAGGCTGTGCATGATAATGAGATGAGTAGGCCTCTGTAGATTAATGATGTCAAATGGTATTATAAAGATGAAAGTTATCATAATCTTTCAGGCAGAAACAAATGGTAAACTTCTTCCATGTTGTCTGTGTATTAAAAATAAAAATTCATTGGTCCTTTGTTGTATCAGGGTATATAAATTAGCAGCCACATTATTTAGTTTGTGACTATTTTATTAAGTTTGGAATACTCCACTAACATTACCCCCAGCTTTACTGAAGTAATTGAAAAATGAAATT
>NW_006443119.1:4074099-4097325 GCF_000325575.1 Pteropus alecto
TCTTTCTTTCTTTCTTTCTTTCTTTCTTTCTTTCTTTCTTTCTTTCTTTCGATTTCTTTTCTTCTGTTCCTCCCTCCTCTCCCTCTCTTTTAAAACAATCCCACATATAAGTAAAATCATATAGTGTTAGTCTTTCTCTGTTTATTTCATATAGCATAATGTCATCCAGGTTTATCTATGTTGTTGCAAATGGGAGGATTTCCTTCTTTTTCTTGGCTAATATCCCATTGTATATATATTCCACATCTTTATTTATTCACCTGTCAGTGGACACTTATATTTTTTCTGTACCTTAGCTATTATGAGTAATGCTGCAAAAAAATGGGATTGCAAATATAACTTCGAGATGCTGATTTTGTTTTCTTTGGATGTATACCAAGAAGTGAGATTGCTAGGTCCTATGGTAATTCTATTTCTAATTTTTTAAGGAACTTCTATACTGTTTTCCACAGTGACTGTACCAATTTGCATTCCCAATAGTGCACAAAAGTTCCAGTTTCTCCACATCCTCACCAACGCTTGTTTATTTCTTGTATTTTTTGATTAAAGCCAATGTGAGGTGACAGCTCACTGGTTTTGATTTGCATTTTCCTTTTGATGTTAAGCATGAACTTGTTGGCCACGTGTTTATCTTCTTTGGAAAACTATCTATCTATCCAGGTTATTATTTTTTTAGGTCCTTGCTTAGATTTTGTTTTATTTTTATTTTTAAATTATATTTATTGGGGTGACATTTGTTAATAAAATTTTATACATTTCAAGTGTACAATTCAATAATACATCATCTGTATATTGCATTGTGTGTTTATGACACAAAGTTAACTTTATTTCTATCACCATATATTTGACTCCCTTTACCCTTATCTATCTCTCTCCCTCCCCACTTCCCTCTGGTAATAACTAAACTATTGTCCATGTCTATGAGTTTTTGTTTGTCTTGTTTGTTTGCTGCTTTCAGTTTTATGTCCCATGTGTGAGTAAAATCATATGGTTCTTAACTTTTCCGGCCTGACTTACTTCACTTAGCCTGTTAATCTCAAGAGCCATCCAATTTGTTGCAAATATTTCATCTTTTCTTATGGCTGAATAATATTCTATTGTATATATGTATTGCATCACCTTTATCCAATATCCATCGAAAGACACTTCAGTTGTTTCCATGTCTTAGCCACTGTGAATAATGCTGCAATGAACATCAGAGTGTATATATCTTTGTGGATAAATGTTTTCAAATATTTTGGGTAGATACTCAGAAGAGGGATTGCTGGGTCAAATAGTAATTCTATTCTTAATTTTATGAGAAACATTCATACTGTTTTCCATAGCGGCTATACCAATTTACATTCCCATTAACAGTGTAGAGGGTTCCTTTTCCTCCACAACCTCTCCAACCTCTCCAGTTGTTATTACTTGTCCTATTGATGATAGCCATTCTAACAGGTATTAGGTGATATCTCATTGTGGTTTTGATTTGAATTTCTCTAGTAGCTAGTGAATTTGAGCATCTTTTCGTATGTCTGTTAGCCATTCGTATGTCTTCTTGGGAGAAGTGTATGTTCAGGTCCTGTGCCCATTTTTAAATTGAATTGTTTGCTTTTCTGTGATTAAGTTGTATGAGTTCTTTGTATTCTTTGGATATTAGCCCCTTATCAAAGGAGTTGTTTGCAAGTATCTTCTCCCATTGAGTTGGTTGCCTCTTTGTTTTGTTGATTTCTTTTGCTGTGCAGAAGCTTTTTAGTTTGATAAAATCTGATTCATTTATTTTTGCTTTTACTTTCCTTGCCTTTGAGGTCAAATTCTTCAATTCCCCTCTAAAACCAAGGTCCATGAGTTTAGTACCTATGTTGTCTTCTAAGCAATTAATTGCTTCAGATCTTATATTCATGTCTTTGATCCATTTTGAGGTAGTTTGGTGTATGGTGACAGATAGCAGTCTAGTTTTGTTCTTTTGCATGTGGCTTTCCAATTCTTTGCCCATTTTTTAATTGCATAATTTGTTCTCTTGCTATCAAGTTGTATGAGTTTTTTTTTTTTACATATTTTGGATATTAATCTTTTATCAGATATATATATTGCAAATACTTTCTCTTATTCTGTATGCTATCTTTTATTTTATTGATTGTTCCCTTTCCTGGGCAAAGCTTTTTAGTTTGATAGCATCCCATTCTTTTTAGTTTTTTGCTTTTGTTGCCTGTGCTTTTAGTGTTATACCCAAAAAAGTATTGCCAAAACCAATCAGGGAGTTTTTCCTCTGTTTCCTTCCAGGAGTTTTATAGTTTCAGATGTTACGTTTAAGTCTTCAATCTATTTTGAGTTAATTTTTGTGAGTTCCACTGGCATTCTTTAAAACACATCGGACTTAGTATTAGTTCTACCAGGAATTTGAATAGAAATTAATAGAAATCAACATATTTGCATCTTTAATGGTAATAACAATATCTTTAATTTCACCTAGAAAGCTGCCTGGCCTTTGATTAACTATTACAGCAGACAAGATAGGATTTGTTGGCTTTTGTCTGGCATTCCTACCACAAAAGCCCTTTCTCCGTGGTTCATAGTTTCATTGCAGACTTCCCTTCATTCCAGGGCCTCAGGAGCTGTTGCCTGGGAATTGAGCATAACACTTCAATGTACTGGTTAGAGTTAGTCTTCTTTTCACTTATTCTAGAGTTCTTTGTTTTTAATCTTACACAAATCAAATGAAATTTGATCTATTAATTTATTTCTGAGAATTTCATGAAGAGAGAGAAAAAGTAAACTCTGTATAAGGACTTTCAAAGAGCCCTGATTACTGCACAAACTTATGCCCAATTTACTGTATTGCCACCTGGGCCCACCTACCCCAGGATTCTTTCATTTCCATTTTATTTTTATTTCAGCTGTTTCCCAAATGCTGCCCAGTAGGAAAAAAGTCATCCAGAAAAATTCCTTTTCAATATTTGTGTCTTGCTAATTTATTCCTAAAAGTAAGAGGGGAAAAAAATCATATACACACATATACACACACATACATACATATACATATACATGTATTATATATGGTAGCATATATAAGTAACAGAAATATATATACACACACATATATACATACACACATACATATACACATACACATACACACATAATGAAAGGGTCAATGAAATGAGCAGGAATCATATGATGGACACAATTTAATATTCCTATCTTTTGCAATCTTTGAATGTCTTCTGCTATGTTGGGCCCAGAATTTCTGAACTTCGGTGCTGCCCAGGCCAAGACTGGATGCTGGTTTCAATTAAACAACCCAAAACATTTTCAGAACCATACCTGTCTGCCTAATCTAGCACTTTAAATGCATTATCTCCAATGAGTGCTCCCATTACAGATAGCACATTTTCTGTAATCTCTTCCAGTTAGGACTACTTTTTTTTTCTATTCCGATTCTGCATGTCATCTTCTTGGGTACTAATTCTAGACATTACTAGGATAACAATGAAGGGTGAGACATAGTAGAGATTGCTATATTACTTCAAAGATGTAGCAGGAGGCAGCAAGTCATGTAGAGTGGGAATTGTTCATAGAGCCTTGGGGCAGTTAGTTCTCCAGTTCTCATTCCTCCATAGTGTCTATATCCTGTGGGTCAAGAACCTACTCTTTTTTCATCAATACTATAATTTATATAAGAAATTTGAAGAGGTTATGAAGTCAGTAGACATTTTTCAGCCTTTAAAATGAATTTCTCAAAGTGGTTTTTAACTGTCTCAGCTTAGCGAATATAGATAAGACAATATTTCTACCATAGTTATAAAATAGGATTTACTTTCACTCTATGTTTTGAGTTAAAGCCTGGTGTATCTTATTTGTTTTTTTCTCATTGTAAATTGTCTAATGCCATTGGAAGCAAATATCTTAGCCTGCAATTCTGAATTTCTCTGTCCTCTTAAAATACTAACATTGTAGCTACGTCCTGTGCTTCAGAACCTCAGCCTCATGGTTTCTTGATTGTCCATCTCCATTCTCAGCCTTGGCAAGGTTTTTGTTTTCTCTTTTCCAACTGTTAAATTTTTCTGAGCTTTATTTTTCTTGTTGGCATTTCAAAGGGTCAACTTTGTTTTATTGATCAAAGTCTACTCTTTTCCTTTCTAATTTATTAATTACATTTATTTTATGTATCCCTTCTACTCTTTAATTTTTTTGATATATTCGTTATTTTATAATTTTCTTAATTTTTTGAATTTTTAATTAATTTACATTCAAATATACTTGAAATACATTTAAGGCTATCTGTTTTCTCTTGATTAATTACCCCTTTGACTAAATCCCATAGATTTTGAAATATAGTGTTCTTGTTACCATTAATTTCTAAAGAGTCTGTGATTTCATTTTAGATTTATTATATTTTAAATCTAAGATTAGTTAAAAAATAATTTAAAAATTTCTCAATGGATAATGGTTTCTTTTTCAGTTTTTAAAATTATTAACTGCTAGTTTTGTGGTATTTTAAATGCTTATTTTTACTGTGATAAGGTTTTTGCCCTAGGACATAAATTGTCAAAATAAAACATCATTTTTATAGTATTGAGTGCATTTTGCATTAAATTCTGTCTTATTTTTATGTTTCCAGTCTTGCTTTCTTTTGGTAGAATTTACCCAATATATCTCTATTTGTTCTTTTATTTCCAAATTTTCTATGTATGTTGTTAAGGCTGTATTTTATAAATAACATGTATCTGGACTAATTTTTTTTTACTCCCTTATTTTTACCCAATTTTAGAGACTTAAATTGTTTCTAGGGGAACTTAACTCACTCACAGTTATTGTAATCATCGATATATTTATATTAAGCCTCACTTCTCTATTTTATGATTGCTATTTACCACACTTTCTTGTAACTATTGTATAGTCATCTTTTTTTGTTAGCTTTATCAAGAATTTTTGTTTTGTTTTGCCTTGCATTTTTCTCTCCTACCTTTTTCTCTTCAGGACAGTGGTGTGCATAGTTAAAATCACCTAGAGTACTTCTTAAATGCAGATACCTGGACCCTTCTTTCAGAGATTCTGCATAGGAATCTGCATTTTAAACTTATATTGCAAGTGGTTCTGCAGCAGATGATTTAAAAATTAAATATCTAATTAAGATCCAGCAATTTCTTTTATGAAGAATATGAAAACACTAATTCAAAAAGATATATATGTCCCTATGTTCATTGTCACATTATTTAAAATAATCAAGTTATAGAAACAACCTAAGTGTCCATCAATGGATAAATGGATAAAGAAGATGTGATACATGCACACACGTACACACACATGATGGGATACTATTCAGCCATAAAAATGATGAAATATTGCCATTTGCAAAAACGTAGATGAATCTTGAAGGCATTATGCTAAGTCAGACAGAAAAGGACAAAAATATACCATTTCATTCATGTGAAACATAAAACAAAAAAGTAACAAATGAACAAACAAAACAAAACAAACACAAATGCTTAGATACAGAAAACAGATTGGTCATTATCAGAGGGGAAGGGGGTCAGGGAGAGAAAAATGGGTAAAGAAGATTAACTATGTAGTGACAAATGGGAACTAGACTTTTGGTGGTGAGCACGCAATAGAGTATCCAGATATTGAATTATAATGTTGTACACCTGAAATTTATATAATGTCATTAACCAATGTTACCTCAATAATAAAGTGCTCTAGTCTGGAAGTCAAATCTTATGTTTTTATTCTGCCATGCACTATTTTAACAAAGAATCTAAACTTACATTTTTACACATATCAAGAAATTACCCATTTGTATAATCTTCTACATCTAAGCAAGTATTTTTAAAAGCATCCTTTTACTTCAACCTCTCAATTTCCATTTTTAACTAACTTAAGTTCTACATTATTTATTTTACTAATGTAACTTTTACTTTTTAATAAAATCTTTTTTTTTTTATTGAATCAATATATAGTTCACTGCTACATTCTCAACAATTATATAAACGTGCCTGGGAGTTTCACAGGTTTCTTTTCTAATCACTACTATTTTTAAAACCTTTTAAAGGTATGAAATGTAGCATAAAACACAAATTACAGTTTAATAAAGTGAAAATCATTACTCAGGTCAATGAACAGAATATTTCTAGTACCCACAAAATTTGCCTATGTACCCCCTGACAATCATAGTATTGTCCCTTCTCTATAGAAAAAACCTCTCTCTTGATTTGTATGGTAATTATTTCTTTGCTTTACTTTATAGTTTTGCTATCTTTGCATGTTTCAGAAACAATAGAATTAATGTAGCTTTGCCTGCTTTTAAAGTTTTATGAATGAAATTATATGGTATATATTATTTTGTACCTGGCTTATTTTGCTCCAACATCATGTTTTTAATATTTATCCTTTTTTATGTTATATAGCTGTCATTCTTACATATATTTCACAATTTGTTTATCAGTTATACTGTTGTTGGATATTTGAGTCATTTCCGGTTCTGGGACATTCTAAACAGTGCTGCTATGAACACGCTTATGCAGTTGACCCTGAATAACTTGGGTTTGAACTTCGTGGATCCACTTCCATTTATAAGTGGTCCCGGGCAATTCAAACCTGTGTTGTTCAAGGGTCAACTGTGTTTTTCATCCGTGGTTGAGAATACACAGATATGGAGGGCCGATGATAGTTATAAAGAAATTTCTACTATGTGGAGATCTGTGTCCCAACACCCTGCATTGTTTAAGGGTCAGTTATTTCCTAGTATACAGGCATGTTCTGACACCAATTCTCTTAAACCAATGGGATATTCTACAATTAAATTCAATATTGACACTAACTATAGAGTTAGTGCAGACCTCTCAAGATAAATGCAAAGTTCTTCATAAGACTGCTCTCATTTCAGGTGTCAACTACAAATCTCAGGGACTACCCACACTTTTGCCTGGTTAGCTAGAAATTTCAAAATATTTTGTTTTTATCCTAACTGACGTAAACTGCAATACAATTGTGATGCTAACACTTGGAGCTAGCTTCAGATTGCACAAGGGGCTCAGTTCTTTATGAGTCTAATCCCACTTTAGTTGCTAACTGCAGATCATGGGGCCACTTGCACTTCAGAATGGCTATAAATTCAGGAGTTCCCATGACCAATGCAGATTTGATAATTTACTAGAATGACTCACAGAACTCACTGAAAAAACTTACAGTTTTATTACAAAGACTACAGATCAGAAACAGCCTAAAGAGATGAATAGAGCAAAGTATGGGGTAGGGGGCATGCAGAGCTCCCAAGCCTTCTCCTTGTGGAATCTGTGTTCGTCACCCTTCCAGCATATCAATGTGTTTATTAACCAGAAAGCTCCACTGTGCCTCAGTATTCAGGGTTTTTATTAATGTTTTATTACATAGGTAAGATTGATTAAACCATTGAACCAATCTCTAGCCCTCCTTCTCTACCTAGAAGTCAGGAAGCTGAAGTTCCAACTCTCTAATGATGTGCTTGGTCTTCCTGGTGATGGGCCCCCATCTTGAAATTATCCTGGGCCCATGATGAGTCACCTCATTAGCATATAATAAATACACTTTTATCACTCAGGAAATTCAAGGAATCTCTGTGTCTGGAACCAAGGATGATGACAATATATTCTTTTTTATACCACAACAGGTAAAGAATTTTTTTATGGGATATACCTTAAGAGTGGAACTACTGGGTTGTAATAAACGCATATCTTCAAATTTGCTAGAAAATGAAAAATTATTTTACAAGGTGGTGATATTAACATTCTCACTAGCAATAGATATCTGAGAGCTCAAGTTGTTCTATATTTTTGTCAACACTTGCTATTATTAGAGCTTTTAGCGTTTGTCAATTTGGTAGATGCATGGTAGAATCTCATGTTTACTTATTACTATTAATCTTTCCTTTATTCCTGAGAATTTTCATGGGCACAGAATTTTAGAGTTGCAGTGGCTAAAGAAGTCATCTCTTTATTCAGTCACTCTTTTAAAGGTTTTAAAACTGTTTAAAAATTATTTCTTTTTTGTTGGTGGGGAGGGGGTCTAGCTCTTTAAAACTTTTTTTTCTCTTTCATTCGTTTTATGAACTTACACAGTGGTGTATATTTATTTTTATTCTACTGATGAGGTGAGTTTTGGGATTCTTAAGTATCTGGATTGATGTCTGTCTTTGGTTGTAGAAAATTCTTGGCCACTATCCTTTAAAATGTCCTCTGAGCTGTATTATGGCCTCCCACTGTACTCTAGGTAGCTGATTAAATATAAGTTACATAGCTTCATCTAGTTTCTGTCTTTCTGTTATGTTTTCTACCTTTTAATTACTCTGTGTTGCATTCTGGTTATTTCTTATGACTTATCTTATAAATTTATCTATTCTTTAATTTTTAGTTTTAAATTAGAGTTAAAATTCAATATTATTTTATATTAGTTTCACATGTACAGCATAGTAGTTAGACATTTATATAATTTACAAAATGACCCCCCAATTAGTCTAGTACCTACCTGGCCCTACACATAGCTATTACAATTTTATTGACAATATTTTCCATACTGTACTTTACATCCCTATGACTATTTTTTAATGACCAATTTGTACTTCTTAATAGCTTCACCCATCTCCACAACCCCCTCCCATCTGGCAATCACCAGTTTGTTCTCTGTATCTATGAGTCTGTTTTGTTTTATTTGTTCACTTATTTAGTTCTTTAGATTCCACATATAAGTGAAATCATATGATATTTGACGTTCTCTAACTTATTTCACTTATAATAATACCCTCTAGGTCCATCTATATAGTCACAAATGTTAAGATTTAAGTTTTTTTTTAATGGCTGAATAATATTCCATTGCATATATATAACATAACTTCTTTATCCAATTGTTCTTAATGGGCACTTAGGTTACTTCTATATCTTGGCTATTGTAAATAGCACTGCAGTGAACATAGTGGTGCATATACATTTTTTCTAATTAGTGTTTTGGATTTCTTCAGATAAATATCCTGAAGTGGAATTGCTAGATCATAAGGTAGTTTTATTTTTAATTTTTTGAGGAACCGCCAAACTGTTTTTCATAGTTGTTGCATCAATTTGCAATCCCATCAACAGGGTTCCCTTTTCTCCACATCCTCACCAACACTTGTTGTTTTCTGATTTATCGATGAGAGCTATTCTGACAGTTGTAAGGTAATATCTCATCATGGTTTAAATTTACATTTTCTTGATGATTAGTGACATTGAGCATCTTTTCATATGTCTGTTGCCTATCTGTATGTTTTATTTGAAGAAATGTCTTTTCAGGTCCTCTGTCTAATATTTAATCAGATTTTTTTTGGTGTTGAGTTGTATAAGGTTTTTTAAAAAAATCATGTTTTAAAAAATATATTTTGGGTATTAACCCCTTATAGATATGCGTTAATGAATATCTTCTCCCATTCAGTAGGTTGTCTTTTTATTTGTTGATGGTTTTCCTTGCTGTGAAAAACTTTTTAATTTGATATAGTTCCATTTGTTTATTTTTTCTTTTGTTTCCTTTGTTCAAAAATATATCGGAAAAAAATTACTAAGAGTAATGTCAGAGAGTTTACTGCCTATGTTTTCTTCTAGGAGTTTGTTGTTTTGGGTTTTACATTTAAGTCTTTAATCTATTTTGCATTTATTCTGTATATAGTGTAAGAAAGTGGTCCAGTTTCATTTTTTTGCATGTATATAACCAGTTTTCCCAACACCTTTAACCCATTGTATATTCTTGTCTTTAACCCATTCTATATTCTTGTCTTTAACCCATTGTTTATTCTTGCTTTTTTTGGTTGTAGATTAAATGACCATATACATGTATACAGAACATCTCTATTATGTTTCATTCACCTATGTATTTGTTTTTATTACTATAGGTTTGAAGTATAGTTTGACATCAGGTAGTGTGATACCTCCAACTTTGTTTTTCTTTTTCAAGATTGTTTGTGTGTATTTCTTAATTTACACATGTAATTACACATGATCTTCCTACTTTTGCCTTTTAACCTTTGTATTAGCTTTATAGTTTGTTGATCCACTGCTTTTATTGTGTGTTTATCTTTGTGAAAGGTTTGTTTTCTTCGCGATATTTTCTTATTCATATTTTTGATCACTGTTTTCTCTTCTTTTTCTTAAATAAGCCCTTTTAACATTTCTTGTAATACTAGTTTGTTGGTGATAAAATTCTTCAGCTTTTTTCTTTTTTGGTCTGGGAAGCTCTTTATTTCTACTTTGATTCTAAATGATAGCCTTGTTGGGTGAAGTAGTCTTGGTTGTAGGTGTTTGCTTTTTATCACTTTGGATATTTCATGCCAATCCCTTCCGGCCTGCAAAATTTCTGTTGAGAAATCAACTGACAGTCTATGGGAGTTCCCTTATAGGTAACTAATTGTTTTTTTCTTGCTGCTTTTAAGATTCTTCTTTTGTTTTAAACTTGGCATTTTCATTATGATGTGTTTCGGTGTGAGCCTCTTTGAGTTCATCTTGTTTGGGACTCTCTGTGCTTCCTGGAATTGCAGTCTGTTTTCTACACCAAGTTAGGGAATTTTTCAGTTATTATTTCTTCAAATAGGTTTTCAACCATTTCTCTCTCTCTCATCTTCTGCTACTCTTATAATGCAAATATTGTTATGTTTGATGTTGTACCAGAGGTCTGTTAAACTATCCTTATTTTTAAATTATATTTTCTTTATTTTTCATTTATTTAAGCGTTTGTTTATTTATTTGTTTTTATTAAATTTATTGAAATAACACTGGTTAATAAAATTATAAAGATTTTAAGTATACAATTAAAAAAAATACATCCACGTGTATGTTCACCACCTAAACTTAACTTTTCTTGCATCACAATATATTTGACCCTCTTTAACCCTGTCTACCTCCCTCCCTCCCCTTTTCCTTCTGGTAAACACTAAACTGTAGTTTATGTCTACGAGTTTTTGTTTGCTTGACTTGTTTGTTTGTTACTTTCAGTTTTATATTTCCCATATGAGTGATATCATATGGTTCTCAACTTTTTCTGCCTGACTTATTTTGCTTAGCATATTACCTCAAGATCCACCCATGTTGTTGCAAATGGCAGTATTTCATCTTTACTTATGGCTGAGTAATATTTCATTGTATATATGTACCACATCGTCTTTATCCAATCATCCACTGAAAGACACTTCAGTTGTTTCTATGTCTTGGCCACCATGAACATCGGGGTGCATATATTTTTGTGGATAAATGTTTTCAAATATTGTGGTAGATACCCAGAAGAGGGATTCCTGGGTCAAATAATAATTCTATTCTTAATTTTTTAAGGAAACTCCATACTGTTTTCCATAGCACCTGTACCAATTTACTTTCCTACTAGCAGTGTATGAAGATTCCTTTTCCCCCACAACCTCTCCAAGAGTTCTTATTATTTGTCCTGTTGATGATAGCTATTATAACAGGTATTAGGTTGTATCTAATTATGGTTTTGATTTGCATTTCCCTAATAACTAGTGAAGTATCTTTTCATATGTCTGTTAGCCATTTGCATGTCTTCTTGGGAGAAATGTATGTTCAGGTCCTCTGGCTATTTTTAAATTGGATTGTTTGTTTTTTGGTAGTTGTGTTGTATGAATTCTTTGTATAGTTTGGATATTAGCCCCCTATCGAAGGCGTTGTTTGCAAATATTTTCTCCCATTGAGCTAGTTGTCTCTTTGACTTATTGATGGTTTCTTTTGATGTGCAGAAGTTATTTTGTTTGCTCTAGTTTCATTCATTTATTTTTGCTTTTACTTTCCTTGCCTTTGTGATCAAATTCATAAAATCTTCTCTAAAACCAAGGTCTATGAGTTTAGTAACTATATTTTTTTAATGCAATTTATTGCTTCAGGTTTTATATTCATGTCTTTGATCTATTTTGAGTTAATTTTGGTGTATTGTTACAGATAGGGGTCTAGCTTCATTCTCTTGCATGTGGCTTTCCAATTTTTTAGCATCATTGCTTAAAGAGGCTTTCCTTTCTCAATTGTATGTTTTTGGCTCCTTCGCTGAAATTTATTTGCCCATATATTTGAGCGTTTATTTCTGGGTTCTTGATTCTGTTTTATTTATCTTCAAGTCTGTTTTTCTGCCAGTACCATGCTGTTTTGATTATTGTTACTTTGTAGTATAATTTGAAGTCAAGCAGTGTGATACTTCTGGCTTTGTTCTTTTTTTTTTTTTAACTTTATTATTTATTATTTATTTTTTAGGCAAGGCAATCCTTGGTTGACCTCACAGATTGCAAGAACCTTGTCAGCTTACAATCCCTTATTTTTTAAAAAAAATTTTAAATTTATTTTTTATTTTTTTTTATGCCTACAGCACCTAGTCTTCCTAGGTGGTCTCCCATCCAAGTACTCACCAGGCCCAACCCTGCTTAGCTTCTGAGATCAGATGGGACCGGGCTTGTTCAAGGTAGCATGGCTGTAGACTGATCTTGTTCTTTTTTGTCAGGATTACTTTGGCTTTTCAGGATCTTTTGTAATTCCATGCAAATCTGATAATATTTTGTTTTATTAAAAAAAATGTCTGAGAATTTGATGGGGATTGCATTAAATCTGTATATTGCTTTTGGTATTATGGCCATTTTAATTATGTTGATTCCTCCATCTATGAACACAAAATATCTTTCCATTTTTTTGTGTCTTCTTCAACTTTTTAAAAATAATGTCTTATAATTTTCATTGTATAGGTTCCTCACATCTTTTGTTAAATTCATTCCTAGGTATTTTATTCTTTTGGTTGCAATTGCACAGAATAGCAGATGGATCAAAAAACAAAACCCAGTCATATGCAGCCTTCAAGAAACACCTCTCAGTTGCAAAGACAAATATAGCCTCAAAGTGAAAGAGTGGAAACAATACTTCAGGCAATTGAAATCCAGAGAAAAGCAGGTGTAGCCGTACTTATATCTGATGAAACAGACTTCAAATAAAAAAGGTAACGAGATAAAGAAGGACACTTCATAATACAGGGGACAATACATCAAGAAGACATAATGGTCATTAACAATTAGGGAGCACCAAAATACATACAGCAACTATTAACATAACTAAAGGTAGAAACTGATAAAAATACAATTATAGTAGGGGACCTAAATACCCCATTGACAGCTATGTATAGATCATCTAAACAGAAAATCAGTAAGAAAATATCAGCCTTAAATGACACATTAGACCAATTGGACATAATCAACATTTACAGAGCCTTTCATGCCAAGACACCAGATTATACAATCTTCTCTAGTGTACATGGAACATTATCAAGTATAGACTATGTGCTGAGACACAAAACTAGCCTCAACAAATTCAAGAAGATTGAAATCATACCTAGCATATTTTCTGACCACAATGCTTTGAAACTGGAGACTTACTGAAAAACGAAAGTGGGGAAACCCACAAATATGTAGAAATTAAACAACATGCTAAAGAAAGACTGGTTCAAAGAAGAAATAAAAGGAGAGATCAAGAGAAACATAGGAACAACTGAGAGTGAAAATACAACATATCAAAACTTTTGGGACACAACAGATGTGGTAATAAGAGGATTGTTCATATCATTATAGTCCTAACTAGTGCTTTGAACTCTGTATCTGATAGATTGGTTGCCTCCATTTTGTTTAATTCTTTTTCTGGAGTTTTGTATTATTGTTTTATTTGGGTTATGTTTCTTTGTCTCCTCAGTTTGGCTGCCTTTCTGTGTTTCTATGTATTAGGTAGAACTGCAACATCTCTCATTCTTGGCATGGTGACTAATGCAGGTATCCTGTGGGGTCCAGTGGCTCAGTCTCCTTGGTCACCTGATCCTGGTGCTCCAGGGTCGTCCCTTGTGTAGTTTGTGTGTTCCTTCTTGTTGCAGTTGAGCCTTGTTGATTTTGGCACATCATTGGGTGGGTTTGACTCTCAAGATGACTAGCTGTGAGGACTCTCTGTGTTTAATGTCAAGGAGCTGGTATGTGAGGTTGACCCAATGGAGTGGGATTCATTTTAGTGGTGCTCTGGTGCCTGCTGAGTCCACCCTTGGGGGTTTCATTTGTGGAGCTAATTGGGTGGTGCTTTGGTGTGGTCTGAAGTGGTTACTAGGCATGTTTGTCCTGGGGTCTCTTGGAGGGGGTCCAGTGCAGACTCAGGTCAGTTGCTGCCCGTGCCCCTCCTAGGGCCACTCGGTAGAAGCCACAAAGTAATATGTAGTTGGTAGCTGCCTGTGCTGGGCTTAGAGGTCCCTAGAAGATACTGTGCTGCAAATCAAGGCTGGCTACCACTAGTGTTGGGCTTGGGGACACTTAGTAAGAGGTACAGGGCACACTGAGGCCAAGTGCTGCTTGTTTAGGGTTTGTGGACGTTTGAGAGATTTTAGGAAAGTCCACAGTGTAGGCCAAGGCAAGCCACTTGTGTGGAATAGATGATGAAAGTAGTTTGGGCTGAGCATGTGAATTGGGTTGGGTAGAATCTCAGAGAATCACCAGGGTAAGACAAGTGATGTTAGGCAGATTAATTTAGATTTAGATTTGGTGTCCACTTGAGCCTCCTGGCTATGTAGGGGAGAAAGATTCAACAAAAGAAAAATGGTGCATTCCAGCACTTTAGTACTGGGGAGTGCTGCCCCTTTAGCACTCACCCTGAAGCCAGATAATTCAGTTCCTTCCCATATGTCCCTGGCACTTTTTGAGCTGCTGTCCCTTCACTTCAGTTTAAGGCAAGTGTCTTTGAGTAAAGAGTCTGTGCTTGGGCCCTTTAAGAAGATGCCATGGGCCTTCAGCAGACCAATGACTCACTCAGACTGAGTTACTGCTGATTTTCACAGCCAGATATTGTGGGGACTCTTATTCCTGGCACTGGGGCTCCAGGCTGGGGAGCATGTTGTGTGGTGGGGACTCCTCATTTCTCAGAGGAAAGCTCTGCAACTGATATCCCTCCTAATTTTTAACAGCCAGAGGTGGCTTCTTTTTTATATTCTTAGTTATAGGAGTTCTGTTCAGTTAGTGTTCAATTGGTTCTCATGGGTGGTTGTTCTATAATTTAGTTGTAGTTTTGATTTGGTCATGGGAGGAGGGTAGCACGGTGTTTTCCTACTCTACCATTTTGATCAGATGTCCTTTCCTGACTTCAAATCTTACTCAAACATAAAGATCAGGCTAATTGTAGATGTAAAACATGTAAGATAAAGAGATAAAACTTCTAGAAGATTACATAGGAAAACACTTTCATGACCTTTGGGAAAGAGAAAATTTTGTGATCAAGGCACCCAAAGCACTAACTATGAAGGAAAAGACTGATAAATTGGACTACATTAAAATAATGTCTTTTCATCAAAAGATACCATTGGGAGAAAGAAATGGTAAATCTTAGAGTAGGAGAATATATTTTCTG
The DNA here is from genome assembly GCF_000325575.1 of Pteropus alecto. Classification (NCBI taxonomy): domain Eukaryota; kingdom Metazoa; phylum Chordata; class Mammalia; order Chiroptera; family Pteropodidae; genus Pteropus; species Pteropus alecto. Next base: position 4,089,486 of record NW_006443119.1, read on the forward strand.
GTATTATTTGCCAGATTCCTGTATCAGCTGGTTTCTGACTGGCTTTGGCCTATGGAAGGTTGGAGGGAAGAAGGAAAGGGGATGTGAGTGTATTTCTCCTCTCTCTTTCTGCCTTTGGTAGCATCACCAACCGCTGCTGCATATCTTCCATGGTTTCCACTTTAATTCCACCTTTACTGGGTGATCCTGCCCCCAGTGATGTGGAAATACTTTTTGTAGTAATCTCTACTAATGCCCTAATTCACATTCTTTCAGCCTCACCTCTTATTTCAGCACAGCTGCAGTGGACAGCTCTGGACAGTTTTAGCTAATCTCAAGCAGTAATACATCTTTCACTTTCTGTCCTGGGGTTTCTACTACACTGTAGAGACTTCTGAAGCCTGCCTGGCAAGCAAGCATGTACAGTCAGAAAACATAGGAAATCAATCCCCTGAAGGTGAACCTCAATAAATGAGAGCTGGAAGCTCTTGAACAAATACTTTTCTCACTTAATCCTTAAGTGAAAAAATCTTCAAGTCTTCTATATTCTCCTCAGAAGATCCTTGGTGGGACTGAGCTTCAGTTATCCACAGCAGTGACCTCAAAAATGCTCTTATGTTAGATTTTCTCCTCCCCTTATTCTCTCTAATACCTCACTCTACCTTCTTGGAATCACCTTCTAAATAAACTATAGTTGACCCTTGAATGATGAGGGGATTAGGAGTGCCAACCCTGTAGCAGTTGAAAATCTGTGTATAGTTTTTAACTCCCTAAAAACTTAACTACAGTCGTCCCTCAGTATCTGAGGAGGGATTCCTTCCAGGACACTACCTCCTACCCCCTCTGATAACAAAATCTGCTGGATGTTCAAGTCCCTGATATAAAATGGTGTAGAACAATGCATACAGTCAGTCATCCACATCCACAGACTCCCATCCAATGAACAAAAATACTGTTTCTGATATGAAGTTGGTTGAATCCATGGATGTGAAACCTGGGGATACGGAGGGCTGACAAAAATCTGCATATAAGTGGACCCACAGAGTTCAAGCACCTGTTGTTCAAGGGTCATGTACTTGCATATGAGCTCTGGTCTCAGGCTTTGATTTGCTGTGGAAGGTAGGGTAGGGAGCAGGTAATTTGAGCAAAGATACTTCTTTCTCTCTTAGTCCTTCCAGTTTAGGAATGGTGTCAAATTGTTGATGTTGCTAATTTTTATGTAGTCTCATTACATCCTGTTGGGATTCTCAGCTTTTCCATTAACCATGTAAGCGATTTTCTGTATTTATTTTCTTTGTTTTACATATGAAGAGTGGACTCTGTTTTCCTAGTTATAGTCTAACTGATAAAACTTTCTGGCCTCTCTCTCTTTACCATCTCACCAGCTACTTTTCCAAATGCTGGCCCTATTTTCTGCATGGGCTACTGATGATTTTTCTTTATATTCTCTCTCTTTCAAGAAATCATCTGATCTTAGTCATGTATCACTTCTTTGTTGCAAGAACAAGAAAACACAACATTGCATGGTAGTTAAGCTCTTGAAGTTGGGAGACTGACTGCCAAGGTTCAGATTCTGACTCTGTCAGATGTGATGGTGACCAAATTCTTATTCTCTCCCTGTTTTAGCTTCCTCATGTGCAAGGTGAGAACATGAAGAATATTCCAGTTAGGATTAAATGAGTTAATCCATGCGAAGCTCTTAGAACAATTTTGATAGATAAAAAGCATTAAATAAATGTTACTTTTTAGTCATTCCAAAATCTACATTTCTAATCATGTTTTCTCAGGCTACAACTCTGCATATACTGATTCATCATGGATATTTCCCTTAACAATTTGATGACTCAATTAATTTTATTTATTTACTTAAAAATACTTACTGAGTGTCTATTATATTCTTTCTTTCCAGTTGTAGGCCTCCTTGTCATTTGTAGTTTAACATTTTGGAGACCAAAATTTCCATCTACTCTTTCTACCATAAACTCTCCCTCGTCCCCCAAGATAAGCATTTATTCCTAGCTTATTATTATTTTTTTATTTACAGAGGTAAAATCATTTCAATTTTCTTTCTCCCCAGTTTTATTGAGATTCAGTTGGCATACAGCGCTATATAAGTTTAAAGTGGACAGCATAATGATTTGACTTACGTATATTGTGAAATGATTACCACAATAAGTTTAGTTAACATACACCATCTTGTGTAGATGCAAAAGAAAAAGAAAAAAAAATTTCCTTATGATGAGGGCTCTTAAGATTTACTCTTTTAACAACTTTTCAATATACCATACAGCAGTGTTAACTACAGTCATCACATTGTTCATCTCTGGTACTTACTTATCTTATAACTGGAATTTTGTACATTTTTACCACATTTACCCACTTTTTCTTCCCAACCCCCATCTCTGGTAGCAACAACTTTGATCTTTTTAAAAATTAGTTTGGTTTGTTTGTTTATATATATATTTTGAGTCAAATAAGTGAATGAGATCATAAAATATTTGCTTTTTCTGTCTGACCTATTTCACTTAGTACAATGTCATCAAGGTCCATTCATATTGTTGCAAATGGCAGAGTTCTTTTTATGGCAGAATAATATTTTAGTATGTATATGTGTGTGTATGTGTGTATATCCCTTATGATCAATGATATTGAACCATTCTTATGTATACCTATTGGCCATTCTTCTATCTTATTTGGAAAAATATTTATTCAGGTTTTTTGCCCTTTTTTGACTGGATTATTTTATTTTATTTTTGCTATTGAGTTGTATGAGTTCCTTATATATTTTGGATATTAACACCTTGTCAGATATATGCTTTGAAAACATTTCATCCATTATGTAGGTTGCATTTTCATTTTGTTGATTGTTTCTTTTGCTGTGCAGAAGCTTTTTAGTTTAATGTAGTTTCAGTTGTTTATTTTTGATGTTGTTGCTTGTGCTTTAGGTGCCATATTCAAAAAAATCATTGCCAAGACAAATGTCAGGGAAATTTCCCCCTATGTTTCTTCTAGGAATTTTATCATTTCTGGTGGCACATTTAAGTCTTTAATTCATTTTGAATTAATTTTGTCATGGTGAGATATGTGTCTAATTTTATTCTTTTACATGTGAACATTGAAGAGACTGCCTTTTCTTCATTGAATATTCTTGGCTCCCATATCAAATTTTAGTTGACTGTATATGCATAGGTTTATTTCTGGGCTCTTGATTCTGTTCTGTTGGTCTATGTGTCTGTTTTTATGCCACTGTTTTGATTACTAAAGCTTTACAGTTTGGAATAGGAAGCGTGATGCCTCCCACTTTGTTTTTCTTTCTCAGAATTGCTTTGGCTGTTTGAGGTCTTTTGTCATTCCATATAAATTTTAGAATCATTTTTTTCTGTTATGTAAAAATACCACTGGACTCTCAAAAGAGATTACATTGAATCTGTAGATGACTTTGTAGTATGAGCATTGTAACACTATTATTTCTTTTAATACATAATCATACTCTGCATTTCTTTCAATACATAATGATACTCTGCATTATTTGTGTCATTTCATCGGTGTCTTGTAGTTTTCAACGTAGAGATCTTTCACCTCCTAGTTAAATTTATTCCTAAGTATTTTATTATTTTGATGCTATTGTGAATGGAATCATTTTCTTTATTTCTTTCTCAGATAATTTGTTGTTATTATATAGAAATACTACTGATTTTTGTATGTTAATTTGTATCCTGCATTTTTAATGAATTCATTGATTAGATCTAAAAGTCTTCGTGGATTCTTTAGGATTTTCCCCTCTATAAAATCATAGCATCTGCAAATAGATAATTTTACTTCTTCTTTTCCAATTCTGATGCTTTTTATTTCTTTTTCTTATTTGATTGCTCTGGCTAGGACTTTCAGTACTATGTTGAATAGGAGTGATGAGAGTGAACATCCTTGTCTTGTTCCTGATCTTAGAGGAAAAGCTTTCACACTTTTGTGATTAAATATAATGTTAGCTGTGACATGCCTACCATTTTTAATAGTATCAATTATTTCATTATTTTCTGGGAGCAATTTATATGGCAGTTTATATTTCAAAAGCATTTTTACATATAGGATATTAAAGCTCAGACCTGTGAAGAAATTATTATTGTCCTAATTGCATATCCCTATCAGCTAACACATTGTTTAATTTATAGCAAGTAATTACAAAATGTTTGTTAAAGAGTTATTTTATACCTTAACTCAGATTTAAGAAGGTTTATTATCTACAGTATTCATATGAAAAAAAAGCTTTGAGGAATTGGGTTGACCCAGTAAGTCACACAATATTAAATGGCTGAAGCAGCACTTCCTTTAGTTTGGAAGATTTGTAGTTACTTTTAATTTTTTCTATCCTTCACTATCTTTGCTCATTATTATTTCTTTGAATTGTATCTCTACCCTGGATTCTGGTACACCATTTTTACCCTAGATTCTCCATTTCATGCTGGCACCTCCTGGATACAGGCTTTCAATACGTTGATCCATTATTCATAAATAGCCCAGGTCACCTTGAGGAGTGTGGTGGAATAGACAGCAGTCATAATATTGAGGTGCCATGTGGAGCTTGCTACTAATAGCAAGCTTTCTGACCTTGACCACTCTGGGACTCAGTTTCCTTATATGTAGAATAAAATGAGGGTTGAGTTATAGGATCTGTATGATCATTTGAACTGGAAACACCCTGGTGACACTCCTCTGCTCCTGTCACTGTTCTGCTGCTTTGTCTTAATGCCCCTCATAGCCTAGTTATACCTATGAGACCAGCTTCATATTATCCTAGTTCCTTCTTTCCCCAGCAGGCAAGTCTCAACCCAGGTGTATGAGCATAAAAGGATCATTATCTATCTGTGTCTCCCTAAGAGTTTCTGTGTGAGAAGGTAGGTGCAGGAACTAGCTGCACAATCAGAACCACACTCAATACTTCATATTTTGTGATCTGCCTTGTCCCTCTTTGTTTCATGGGTCAGGGCATTATGTGCATATTTTTGTATTCACATGAAGTCACATCACAGTCTAGCCTTCCAAATGTTAAGGTCAGTCTTCCAAAGAAAAATAGAAAATTCCATCAAAGCCCAAAGTTTTGTGAAAGGGTAAAAATCCTTTTTAGAGATAGACATGGTTTGGGTTGGAGCGGACTGGGAGGTGACCTATGTGTGTATATAATTCTAAAGATTATTATAGCATCAGTCAATCAAGTCACATCCTTTTCCCACCCCGAGTCACTAATGTTATCCACAACTCCAAATTTTGGACTTTTCTATCTTTGAGATCTAGAGGTAGTGCTGTGTAAGAATGAGGCCATTAGGAAACTTTTTACACACTATATTAAGAAAGAGTCTCTAAATATATGCAAAATCAGTGTGATGATATAAATTCAAAACCCTGCAGAGAAGAAAACTCAATAAGAGTGAAAGACCAAGAAAATATTCCAAATAGTTAAAGAATTAAGACGACAAATGATGTGTACATAAAGGCAATGCACTAGAGAAAAAAGGGGAAACTAAAGAGAAGAGGAAATATTGATAATCTGATAGTGCATAAGTTCTGGGCCTGGAGGGAAGCTTGCTTTGTAAAGAAACAAATTCAAGTAGATGATATAGAATAATCCTCTGTAAATATGACTTATGTGTATGTGACTCCACAGTAAAAATAACCTGTGGCCACTTCTCCTGAGGTCTTTGAAAACAAATAAGTTCTAGGGTGCCAGTAATGGATTAAGTAATCTCTTAAGTAAATTGTGATAATTGAACATAAGCAAAAAAATATGAAACTAGGAAAAAAAAAAAAGATACGACAACATATCTACATGACAGCCAGAGTTTTCATGGAAAGAATCTGGAAGTCAATTTATGTTTTTATGCAGTGGAGTACAGCTGTGCTATTTCAGGCACTGTTGAATTCAAGGCCCATCTTGGCCCGCTAGGGTGACATGCTTACATGATAGTCAGTCTCTGAGTTAAAGCTCAGACATGACAGGGACAAAGGGAATAGGGAAGAGAACTCTCCACCTTTCCTGCTTAATTACACCAACGTACTGTTGAAGTCTTACTGTGATTTCTGGAGGTGGGCTCTTTGGCTCCCCACTTAGAGAATCTGAGAACTTGATTCTGGTCTGGCGGCAAGATACTAAGCCAGATTTTATTGCTCATCTTTCTCCACATTCAAGTCTCATGGAGATGGTGGTCTGGAGGATACCCCTAATTTGGTAATCAATTTTCTGGTGGTGGCAGGGCTTTGGTCTTTGATATCCTATCTTAAACACCATGTGGAGTACTGAGCTTTTTGCTCTCCTGATATGACTTGTTCTTTCACTTTGTTCTTCAATTTTTTCTTATAACAATTCTGCTTTCTCCTTTCTCACTTTCACTTTTTTTTTTTTTTTAAGACTCTGGCTTCTCTTCCCTCCTCCCCCCTGCCCTTTACCATTGTTATGCTTCCACTCTGCTCCCATCATTTCATAGACATGACTCCATTAAAACATTTAGCAATATCAATTAATTTGCTTGTGTTATCCACTAGATTATGAGCTCCTTGGAGAAGGGCTCTGTATCAGAAAACCTCAGGAAATATGGTTGAAATAATTAATTAATTCATTTTCCTTCTCCTGACTTTCTGCTCCAGTGATCTGATCTGTCTATTCCAATCATAAGAACTAGGCCCCTACCTTGTCCTTGCCAACTGGTATCCTTCTTTGATACTCAGAGCTCAAGTACTACACCTCAGTCTAAGACTTTCTGCCTGTGGAATCATGCATGCTCTTATCTTTTAATAAATAATCTGACCCTTCATCTCTTGTCATTGGTGAATTAAGACTAAAAAGTGCTCTATTGTTAATTATGTCTTTTTTCAAGCTAAACTTTGTTTTTGTCATCAGCAGGTGCTTCCAGTGCTTCCCTGGTCCTTATGGGTAGGTCTAAAGCAGTTCCCAAAGTATAGTTTCTAGAAACCCTGATTAAAGACACCTGAGGTTCTTATTAAAAGTGAGAATTTTCAGGTCCTTCATGCTCACAATTTCAATAACAGAATATGAATGTATGTGCAGGGCGGGCTTTATGGGCGTTGGCATGTGTCCTGTGTGGTTGTACAGGCCTGTGCTTAGAACAATCCTGACCTTGGTTTTAAAGCTCTACTGGTACTGCCTTGAAATTCTTAATCATTTTTGAACAAGGAGCCTGCTTTTCCATGTTGCACTGGGCCTTGTAGCTGGGTTGTATTTGTGTGTGTATGTGTGTTATTCGAAGGCAATGTCATAAATATCCATTTTGAAGAAACAAGCACTTTCTTCAAAAACCTACCATAAAGTCTCTTTAAAAAGTTAATTCCTAATGATAGCGAGGATATGAAGAAAAGATCTGTCTCATTTATTACTCTGGCAATGTAATTTTCCTAGAGGAAATTTAATTTTATATACATTTAAACCCTTAAAAAGTTCCCTTGTATTTGAAATTTAAAATCTTAATACATTATATTTCATATCTTTGCCCTTAGGGCTATTTTTTTATTTTGACTTATATTACTTTTATTTTCAAATTTTATTCTTATTAAGGTAATGCATGCCTGTAGTTTAAAAATCAAGCAATATTAAAAAACTTATAATGAAGAACTGCAATTTCTCACTTTATTCCTCCTTATCCCTAAGTCCTACTTCCTAGAAGCAATTAATTTACCTATGTCTTCTGGCATTTACTTCTCTCTTTTTGTTTTTTATGGATTTATCAAATTTAAATAATTTATTACCTTTTCATTTTAATAGAGATGATTTAGCTCTTTTACACCTTCCCACTATCATTCTAATGTCTTTAATGTGTATTTTGCATGTATTCTTAGAAATTTGTTGTTTTATATA
>NW_006443119.1:4098496-4104871 GCF_000325575.1 Pteropus alecto
TTGGTGGAGTCTTTTTTTTTTTTACCTGTTAGCTCCTAGCACTGAGTTTCAAAGGTTTCTCAGAAGTATAAGGGTTAGAGCCTATTCCCAGATGTCTCACAGTGCCTTAAATAAGGGGAATAATATTAGGTAGGGAATGGGAGAAAGGTACAATTAAAATAATAGGAAGGGTGTATCAGATATGAAACCTAGACCAGTGATTTATTGTTCTGATCATACAGATGCCTGAGAAGGAACACATCTAAATAATCAGATAAATTTAATTATCTCTTCCCTGCTCCCCTCTTTCCTACAGATCTGACTGGAAAGTCTTTTCTTGCTCATTGCTCACGTGAGAGCAAAGGATTCTTGCATACATAAATAAAATTCTGCTTTAGGCCAGCTGAGACTCTGGGCCCATTCATTGTTTGCCCTTCTTTTTTGCAGCTGAGGCCTAATCTCATCCACACACTTGTTCTTACTCAATGAATGATTACTGAGCACCTGCAAAGTGGCAGGTATAGTTCCCTCATACCTGAATAATTTTGAAAATATGCACAAAGCTTTCACTTCTAAAGCCTGAAGAAAGTTCTGTGTTACTAGATGGATTCCATTGAGAGCAAAACAATTTTACACAATCCTATTTATGTGGATGTTTATTGATCACTTTTGACACGGTTGGATAGGTATAAACAGTTTTATTTTTCCCCCTAGAACTTCTATCTGCAACCGGGCTCTGTAGAATATCTATTCCTACCTTTTAATGCCATTTTAGACAGAGTCTACAATGTTTCCTTCTCTTTCAATTATTAAAAGGTGAGATCCTTTCTCTTAATTCTTTCTAATGGCCCTGTCAATGGGCAGACTTGTGGCTTTCAAGATTTGAATATCAGTGAGGACAGTGGTTGGTTCTTTTGATCTTCCTCCCACTCCAGCTATTTGTATTGGGCATGGAGAGTTGGAAAGACAGGGTCTACTATTTCACTCTCTTCCTTTTATATTTTAGCAACTTTGAAAATTATGGGAATTAGCCAGTCTGGCTCTGAAATTTCTTCACTAAATTTCTTCACTACTTTAAGGCTTGGCTTTTCAAGGCATTGAAGTGGGTAAGGAGAGGGACAGAAACACGTGGCTGTCAACTCAGTTGACAACCTTGTTTGCAGTTTCCTGTGAGTGGTTACCTTTACTTCTTTAGCTGTCATTGACAGATTTTCAGGTGCAGCAGACATATAAATGCCAGCTCTGGCATATACTTGCGTTCTTTGAAGGCAGTTCTTTGATATGAACATGCAGTCCCCTCCCTCTGAGATCCTACCTCCAGGAGACATGGGTACTCTTCTGCTGCCGGAGCCTTTTGGCAGACTGCCCTCAGGTGAGGAACCTGAAAGTTATCTCAAGCATAACACACTCAGGAGAGTTCAATTGATCATAAGAAACTCATACATTTTTGTCATACCATCTTGTACTCTATGTTCTGATTACCACCTATTCAGCTCGTTGGTAAGAGGAATCCCCCACCCCAAGAGTCAAGATGGTCAAACATACACATCACCTGACACCAAGCAGATGAAACTGGCAGCCCCAGGAGGAGAAGAATGCCACATGCCAAGCAGGGCCACATCGAGTTGTACTAGAGAATAGAATGAACCAGAAGGGCTGTGGAAGTTAGGATGAGGTGACCCTTGGTTTCCATGTAAAGATATGATTGACTTGCTTGAAAAATTTACAGATTGGCTGGTAAATGAAACAAGTTAGGTTGAAGACCAGGTGCAGCTGGTCCAGCTAATAGGGGCATTAGCTAGGGGAGGAGACTTTCTTACTGGATGTAGAATATATCTGGCAACAGTGGGGGAATTCATGATTAGGTCTTTGGAGCCCTGTAAGGCTCAAAGATTACATCCTGCCATCTCTCTCTGATTCTCTTTCCTTTCACGTCTGGATCCAGAAACAGATCATTGAGTTGGCTGTCCAAGAAGACATTCAATGAGGGAATGAAATATCAGTAAGCACATTTTGAAGCCTTGTGAGTTGGGTGGGAATCTCCTCCCATCACATCAGTGTGTTCCAGGATGCTCCCACCAGCCCCTAATGTGGCTCCTTATTAGGCTGGAGGAGGGGATGTAGGAAGACAAGGCTGTGGATTTGACTGGGGGTAGTAAGTCTGGAACTAAGGTCCATCGACAAACCCTGAGAAGAGGTACAAACTCTACATTTTAGTGACCATCTTTAAAATTTGTCTTTCTTTTCAGGTAGGGATTTAATCCTGGGATAGCAAGAAGAACTCATTGAACATTCTTTTACACATGTTTCTTGAAGGTATGACCTTCTTTCCTGACCTGACTTCTGTGTAGCACTATAGCATGAAGAGGCAGAGGATAAGAGGAAAAAAGGAATATTTTCTTTTTCTACACAATAGCTGCTAGATCCCAAGTTCTTTTTTAGTTAAATATGAGGATCTTGACTGCCTTCTTCTTCTTCTTCTTCCATACACCAAAAAGCATTAGAACTTATCAGTCAATGAAGACCTTGGCACATGGAGCAGAGAGTTAATTCCTCCCCTCTCCATTTATTGCTCTCCCAATAGTTCATTGTCAATACTTCCTCCCCCCTGCCCTTTACCATTGTTATGCTTCCACTCTGCTCCCATCATTTCATAGACATGACTCCATTAAAACATTTAGCAATATCAATTAATTTGCTTGTGTTATCCACTAGATTATGAGCTCCTTGGAGAAGGGCTCTGTATCAGAAAACCTCAGGAAATATGGTTGAAATAATTAATTAATTCATTTTCCTTCTCCTGACTTTCTGCTCCAGTGATCTGATCTGTCTATTCCAATCATAAGAACTAGGCCCCTACCTTGTCCTTGCCAACTGGTATCCTTCTTTGATACTCAGAGCTCAAGTACTACACCTCAGTCTAAGACTTTCTGCCTGTGGAATCATGCATGCTCTTATCTTTTAATAAATAATCTGACCCTTCATCTCTTGTCATTGGTGAATTAAGACTAAAAAGTGCTCTATTGTTAATTATGTCTTTTTTCAAGCTAAACTTTGTTTTTGTCATCAGCAGGTGCTTCCAGTGCTTCCCTGGTCCTTATGGGTAGGTCTAAAGCAGTTCCCAAAGTATAGTTTCTAGAAACCCTGATTAAAGACACCTGAGGTTCTTATTAAAAGTGAGAATTTTCAGGTCCTTCATGCTCACAATTTCAATAACAAAATATGAATGTATGTGCAGGGCGGGCTTTATGGGCGTTGGCATGTGTCCTGTGTGGTTGTACAGGCCTGTGCTTAGAACAATCCTGACCTTGGTTTTAAAGCTCTACTGGTACTGCCTTGAAATTCTTAATCATTTTTGAACAAGGAGCCTGCTTTTCCATGTTGCACTGGGCCTTGTAGCTGGGTTGTATTTGTGTGTGTATGTGTGTTATTCGAAGGCAATGTCATAAATATCCATTTTGAAGAAACAAGCACTTTCTTCAAAAACCTACCATAAAGTCTCTTTAAAAAGTTAATTCCTAATGATAGCGAGGATATGAAGAAAAGATCTGTCTCATTTATTACTCTGGCAATGTAATTTTCCTAGAGGAAATTTAATTTTATATACATTTAAACCCTTAAAAAGTTCCCTTGTATTTGAAATTTAAAATCTTAATACATTATATTTCATATCTTTGCCCTTAGGGCTATTTTTTTATTTTGACTTATATTACTTTTATTTTCAAATTTTATTCTTATTAAGGTAATGCATGCCTGTAGTTTAAAAATCAAGCAATATTAAAAAACTTATAATGAAGAACTGCAATTTCTCACTTTATTCCTCCTTATCCCTAAGTCCTACTTCCTAGAAGCAATTAATTTACCTATGTCTTCTGGCATTTACTTCTCTCTTTTTGTTTTTTATGGATTTATCAAATTTAAATAATTTATTACCTTTTCATTTTAATAGAGATGATTTAGCTCTTTTACACCTTCCCACTATCATTCTAATGTCTTTAATGTGTATTTTGCATGTATTCTTAGAAATTTGTTGTTTTATATGCATACATTTTCAGGTTTATGTGATTATTGTTATATATTTAATCGTGTCTTACTTTTCCCACCAAGCACTGTGGGTTTAAGGTTTATCCATGCTGCTTTATACTTGCACATAACTGAAGAAGTTTATCACTGTAACATTGTTAGTAATAGAAAAAAGATTAATGCCATACTAAATGTTTATTACCAGAGAATAGATTAAACAAATATAGTAGAATAGTTTGTCACAGTTAAAAAGCATGAACTAGATCTTGTCCCTGGTTAGCAGGTACAGAACAGATGCAGGTAGGTCAAATTTCTATGTGGGTGAATACTGAAAGATCACTTGACATGAGCCCTAGGTGTGGGCCATGTGCATTTTTCATCCTTGTGGAGGCTAGGCAGTGGACTCATAGGGCACGCCAATACACCGAGGTTCTCAAAAGATGCCTCACCCTCTTCTGAGCTCCTTCTCTAGACCAGCTTGGTCATTACTTCCTAGGCAGTGGTTCTTCTCTTGTCAGTTGTTTCTCTGGATCTCAATCTTTGGAGCTCTCAACTTTTTCTAGTACTTTCCTACATCTTCTACTTCTAGCCTCTTTTACCTCATTGGGTAGAATTCCAATAATGCATTAAAATAGAGCCCAAATCATTAATAATAGAAGAAATATTTTTATTCCTTATAAGCCAATCTTTCTATTACATTGAAGAAAAAAGACTAAATATTAAAAAAAATATATATATATATAAAGCTAAAATTTCATACTCAGATTATGTTTATCTTTATGTCTTTTTCTTTCTTCTCCATACCCTTTTCCTTCTCTTAGGTAACGAAGGATAGGGAATGCATGATTATAGATCCAGGCTTAAGAAAAATAAACCTGGCCGTAAGCCAACAATGACACACAGGTCTCCAAGCAAAAACTAGTCACATAATAATATATATATAAAGCTAAAACTTCATACTCAGATTATATTTATCTTTATGTCTTTTTCTTTCTTCTCCATACCCTTTTCCTTCTCTTAGGTAACGAAGGATAGGGAATGCATGATTATAGATCCAGGCTTAAGAAAAATAAACCTGGCCGTAAGCCAACAATGACACACAGGTCTCCAAGCAAAAACTAGTCACATAATAATCATAGTAATTTGATTTCAACTGGAAGTTAATACTTTCTCTGGGTCTGAGACCTTCCACTGAAATCTTATTACTTCGGTTACATAAGGACTGTCCTATGAGGCCTACAGATTAAACTTAGAAGTCCAAGTTCTTACTATAAATGTTAATGAACCATATAGAAAGCTCTCAAATCACACCCCACCAAATCTTTAAAGAGACCTGTGAGGACAGTCTCTAAACTGGGGGCTGGAAAGATGTGGGCGTTGGGTAAAAAGTGGGGGGTGCTGCATTTTGCTCCTAGTGTGGCAGGTCCAATACTGACATTACGTCCAATGCATCAGTGGAGGCTTTTTTTTTTTTACCTGTTAGCTCCTAGCACTGAGTTTCAAAGGTTTCTCAGAAGTATAAGGGTTAGAGCCTATTCCCAGATGTCTCACAGTGCCTTAAATAAGGGGAATAATATTAGGTAGGGAATGGGAGAAAGGTACAATTAAAATAATAGGAAGGGTGTATCAGATATGAAACCTAGACCAGTGATTTATTGTTCTGATCATACAGATGCCTGAGAAGGAACACATCTAAATAATCAGATAAATTTAATTATCTCTTCCCTGCTCCCCTCTTTCCTACAGATCTGACTGGAAAGTCTTTTCTTGCTCACGTGAGAGCAAAGGATTCTTGCATACATAAATAAAATTCTGCTTTAGGCCAGCTGAGACTCTGGGCCCATTCATTGTTTGCCCTTCTTTTTTGCAGCTGAGGCCTAATCTCATCCACACACTTGTTCTTACTCAATGAATGATTACTGAGCACCTGCAAAGTGGCAGGTATAGTTCCCTCATACCTGAATAATTTTGAAAATATGCACAAAGCTTTCACTTCTAAAGCCTGAAGAAAGTTCTGTGTTACTAGATGGATTCCATTGAGAGCAAAACAATTTTACACAATCCTATTTATGTGGATGTTTATTGATCACTTTTGACACGGTTGGATAGGTATAAACAGTTTTATTTTTCCCCCTAGAACTTCTATCTGCAACCGGGCTCTGTAGAATATCTATTCCTACCTTTTAATGCCATTTTAGACAGAGTCTACAATGTTTCCTTCTCTTTCAATTATTAAAAGGTGAGATCCTTTCTCTTAATTCTTTCTAATGGCCCTGTCAATGGGCAGACTTGTGGCTTTCAAGATTTGAATATCAGTGAGGACAGTGGTTGGTTCTTTTGATCTTCCTCCCACTCCAGCTATTTGTATTGGGC
>NW_006443119.1:4106246-4115927 GCF_000325575.1 Pteropus alecto
TTTACACATGTTTCTTGAAGGTATGACCTTCTTTCCTGACCTGACTTCTGTGTAGCACTATAGCATGAAGAGGCAGAGGATAAGAGGAAAAAAGGAATATTTTCTTTTTCTACACAATAGCTGCTAGATCCCAAGTTCTTTTTTAGTTAAATATGAGGATCTTGACTGCCTTCTTCTTCTTCTTCTTCCATACACCAAAAAGCATTAGAACTTATCAGTCAATGAAGACCTTGGCACATGGAGCAGAGAGTTAATTCCTCCCCTCTCCATTTATTGCTCTCCCAATAGTTCATTGTCAATACCACCCTCATATCCCCACACCAGTATCCATTTCCTCTGCATGCCACCCTAAGTGGATGTCTTCTCTTCTTCTATGAATTCTCTCTGGGTGAATCCATTTATTCCCATTTTAAAAATTACCATCTATATGATTTTCTTATAATTACTTATCTAACTCAGAACACTCTCCTAAGTTTCAAATCTATAAATTTAGCTGCTTCCTGGATATCTTCATTTGAATATCTCCTAGACATTTAAATCTTAAAATTTCAAAATTGAACTAATTTCCTTCTTCATACCTCAACCAGCTCCTCTTCCGAATTCCCTGTATTGGTTAAGGGCACCACAATCCACCCAGTTGTCTAAGCCAGAAATCTCAGAGTCCTCTTTGATTCCATTACCCCCATATTTAATCCATAACCAAGAAATTTTAATCTTTCACACATCTCTCCAGTCTGTCTATTTCACTCCATCAGCACTGCTTCCATGCCAGCTTATCTACCATCACTTGTCTTTAGTCCCATAATAGCTTTCTAGTCAGTCTTCCTGCCAATCTTGCCCCTCTATAATCTATTTCCCCCTCTGCTGGCAAAGTGAATTTTTCAAATTATAAATAAATCAGTAGTTGTTTTACTTAAAGACATACAAATACCTTCATCGTCTTTAGTATGGGTTATAAGTTCTTCACCATTTAATCCTGTGATTACTACCAACTTTGCCCTTTGCTTGCCTGTCAATGTCCCATGAATTTTATATCTTAGCTCTATTAAACTTTAAATTTTTTTCATGTTTTCTCTTACATACCTTTGCAAATGCTGATTTCTCTGCCTAGAATACTTCTTTGATCTTCCTTTTTCCCCCAATCTTTTTTCCCCCTTTCCTTTCCCAACCTTTATCTACCTGACTTTTACTGAGCCTTTAGAATTGATGTTTGAATTCAACTTCCTTTGGAAGCTCTTCCGTGACCCCTGTCTTTGGTTAAAACTCACCATTATGTGTTCCCGTAACATCCCATATTTCTCCTATAATAAGATTTAACACTTTTTTTTGTAACTACTTCCTTAATTTGGGGGCTCTCCTGATTTTCTCTTAGTACCATGAAGGCATAGAGTTATGACACCTTAATCATTACCCTAGCCCCAATGTCTAGCATGCAATATACCTTTGCTAAGTTGGCTAAATGTTACTTAACTTTGCTAAACTCCAGCTATAAAAAAGGGAATAATGATACATACCTCCCTATGTACTATCAATGCCCCATTTTACCAACCTGGAAATAGCTGCATAGAGAGGCGAGAACTCTAGTGAGTGGCAGAGGTAAAATTATTACCTAAGCATTCTGATTTCAGGTCCTTGTTTTTCATCCCAATACAATGCTGTCTCTCAAGGATGCTACTTTGTAGGTAATTCTATATACTGTACATCTGCTTTTTCTAATCAACTGCAGTTTGGAAACAATATATAAGAAAGAAGCATTGCTGCTATAGTCCAGCATACCGACAGCTCAGAAATGTGACAGCGCACATCTTGAAAACAAGAAACAGAAAGATCACAAAAAAGAGACACAAAATTTCTGAAGCAGAAGAATCTGTGAGCTTTATAGAACAGAGGCCAAATTTGCCATCCTAAGAACCTAGATGTTTCATAGCACAAGAGAGCAGTGGACACTCATTGTTAATACACTTAGCCATAAAGAAACAGTTTCGAATGTGATCATTTTACATTTCAATTTTATATTTAATAAGTAGTTTTTGAGAGCTATCTGATGCTAAGAACTGTGCTAGGCATTGGGGATGCAGTTCTGTCAAGGAGTTTGTTGTGAGGTAAGGGAGGCACACTAGGAAATGGGCAACTTTAATATATTGTCAAAGCAGAGACAAGCTTATAGTGGTATGGGAGGTCATGGAAGGAAATCTCATAAGCTATTTAGAGAAGACTTTTTTGCTGGAAGTGATGACCAGGATGAGACCAGAGTGACTCAAAGAATATAATATCTTTTAGAAAGGATAATGTATTTCTTTTCCAGAAAGATTAAAGATGAGAAAAGGTGATACAGTGAAAAAGACATAGTTTGATGTTAGCTGGTGGGTCTTTGTATCACTTCGAGCCATGTCAATTACCAACTGTGTGACTTGAAGCAAATCAGTTAATGTTTCTACCATTAACCTAAAAAATTAGCATACAAATGCACACTTTGTAAGGTTATTGTAAAGATCAAATAAGATATTGTGAAGTACAGAGTAGTATAAAGCTGAAGTACTGTTATTAAATAAAATAATATAGATGACTACCACTTAACATAGTGCCTCCTGTATAGTAAATTCTCAAGAAATGGTGATTGCTTTTTGCTTACACCAAATTGCTTTACAATTTTGAAATTCTTGTTGTATTCAGAGATGAGTTTTTTTAAAAGTTAGATCCACATGACACATACCACTTACCTGTCCCTCAGTATCATCTCCTGCCTCTTTCTGTTCTCATTTTCCAGAACTAGTTGCTTTCCTCAACCAACGTTTCTATTGCTGATTGTTGGTATTTCCATGTTTATTCTTTCTCCAGTTACTACCTTCATGGCAGAAGAAATAGGGGTTGGGAAATTAGGTAATAAGAAATTTGAGAAACTTGGCCCTAACAACAAAGGAGGTTGAACTTTTGCTCTAGTACGATTCAAAATCTAAATTTGTGGAAGGATTTTTCTGACCTCAATTTGTTTATCATTTTGCTAAAAGTATAATTAGAAGATGCCCTGATTACTTTCCCCCAGATTTACTGAGATATAATTGACATATAACCTTGTATAATTTTAAGGTATACAAATGAAATGATTTGATATATGTATATATTGTGAAACAGTTACCATAATAAATTTAATTAACATCCATCACCACACATGGTAAAAAATTATTTTTTCCTTGTGATGAGAACATTTAAGATTCACTCTCTTAGCAACTCTCAAATATACAAGATCATATTGTTACCTATAGTCATCATGTTGCATGTTATATCTCAGAACTTATTTATTTTAAAACTAGAAGTTTGTATCTTTTGACCAACTTCACCTTATTCCCCCAACCTTCACCCCCACCTCTCTCTGGAAACCAACAAATCTGTTCTCTGTTTCTATGAGGACTTTTTTTGTTTCTTTTCTTTTTTTTTTTTTTTTAAACTCCACATATCAGTGAGATCTTATAGTATTTGTCTTGCTCTGTCTGACTTTTTTCACTTAGGACATATGCTAAGTGTCCTGATTCTTAATTTTATGTGGCACATCACACTTTGTTTAAATACTTATTGCTCTTTAAATAAGTTTTGAAGATTATATCCTAGTATAGATATAAATAATTTTTTATGGTAACTCCATATTTTTTAATGAAAGATCAATTGCTTTTGGTTCTGTGTTGTTAATTAGTGCAATGACTAAATTAACACAGAAGAAGAGAGGTTTTGAAGTGACTGAAATGTTGACTTGGAGAAAATCCAGGGAAGGAGGGAGTGCAGACTCAAGTGACCCTGCCACTATGACCTACTTATTATTCTTTATGTTTTGTTTTTAGGTGAGGAGCAACTACAAAGGACACAGGAAATCAGAGCAGGTATGTCTAGCTGATCAAAACATTTCAGCAAGTCCAAGCATAGTGTGCTGTGTACATAGAAGGTACTCCACTATTACATGAGGATTTATTGAACACCCATTCTACCAGAACTGTTCCAGAATGGGGTATAGTGATGAGAAAACAGTTCCTGATGCCATTATGCTTGTTACCCAGTGATAGAAACAGTCTTATAATCAAGCAATGAATGTACAACAAGAAAAATACTATACTAATATAATTTCTTGCAGAAAACTTTAGGGGCACACAAAAAATATAAATTAGTTCCCTGGATGGGAGTAAGGTAAATGATGTTGCTGAAAGCAACAGGTGGCATTTATACCTAGATAACAGTCTGCACAGAATAATTAGATAAGAGGATTAAAACAATTTTTTTTTTCATGGCCAGTGTAGCAGAATTAAAAACATTATATTCATGAACGATGTTGATGAGTACAGAGTGAACACTTGAACCCAGGACTTCTGATCCCCTTTCTACCATATAATGCAACAGCTTATTATCCACAAAAATAGAAGCATATATATTTGTTTTTAAAAATTGGACATGTATGGAGACTGGGCAAAATGGTATAGATGCTAGAAGCTTTGTTCATCTGCTCTTGCAGATGACAGAAACACAGAGCAAACAACAAGCAGAGTCACCTGGGTCTCGCAGAACAGAAGCCCTCCAACTAGGGAGAAAAATAAGAAATCACCCTGAAACAGTAGAAGGTAGGATGGGGCGAAGACGCAAGGCTGCCCCATCCTGAATGGCTGAGTGGGACAGAGGCTATGGCAGCGGCAGCTGGCAGTGTAGACATTCCTCTTAAAGGGGCCCATGACCATGACCAAACTTTATCAGTGATAGACTCACTTGCTCTGAGCCCCAGCGCTGGGTTGGCTGCTCAGAGGGCACCAGAGACTTTCGAGAGTTATCAGAACAATGGCCACTTCTCCCAGGCAGAAGTGCTGGCAGTAACCATTGTTCCCCTGTGAGCCCTTCTCCCACCCCAGTGTATAGACACAGTGCCACCATAGCTGAGACTTCATGGAACTGGATAACAGAAGTTGCTCCACCCAGAAGATTTCCGAAAACTCTTCCACCCCCAACTCACAGCCCCACCCAAGCCACAGCCAGGTATGTCTTCATCAAGTCCTATGTCCCTTGCTGAGCAGTTCCAAGACCCACACTGACCTCAGTTTATGGCATGGCTTCTTGAGGGAACTGTAAGCACAGCATCTATGGATTGCTTGCTGAATCTTAACAGGTAGTCTCAGAGGGGCCCAGACTGGGGCTAAAACAGGCTGCAGCTGAACCCCTCTCAGGACTGTGCCACTAGACATCTACTATACAAAGCCACACTAATAAGACCAGGAGACTTAGGAGCTTTGTTTAGTACATAGAAACAGACACAGAAAGGCAGCCAAAATAGGGAGACAAAGAAGCAGAAACCATATGGAAGAAGAAGACATAGATCAAGGAAAAATGGAGTCAAGCAATCCAAGAGATGCAGAATTCCAAACACTGGTTATAAAGATGCTTTACATCAATGAACTTAGAGAAAGTGTAGATGAACTCAGTGAGAACTTTAACAAAGAGATAAAAGACGTAAAAATATAACTGGAAATTATAAAAGGGAACCAGTCAGAAATGAAGAGTACATTATCTAAGATGAAGAGTATATTACAGGGAATCGACAGAGTAGATGAAGAAGAGGATTGAACCGCTAATATAGAGGATGGGAAAGACAAGGACAACCAATCAGAACAGCAAGAAAAAAGAAACTAAGAATATAATAATAATTTAAGGAGCCTATGAGACAAAATTAAATGTTAAAACATTTATATCATTGGGGTACCTGAAGGAGAAGAGAGAGAACAAGAAGTCAAAAACCTGTTTGAAGAAATAATGATGGCAAACTTCCCTAACCCAGTGAAAGAAATAGACATATAAACCTGGGAAGCTCAGAGAGTCTCAAAAGAGATATGCCCAAAGAGGCCCACACCAAGACACATCATAATTAAAATGCCAAAGCTTAAATACAAAGAGAGAATCTTAAAAGCAGCAAGAGAAAAGCAGTGAGCACCCATAGGACTGGCAGTTGATTTCTCAAAAGAAACTTTGCAAGACAGAAGGGCTTGAAACAAAATATTCAATGTGATAAAATCCCAGGATCTACAACCAAGAATACTTTATCCAGCAAAACTATCATTTAAAGTCAAAGGACAGATAAAGAGCTTCCCAGACAAAAATAAACTAAAGGAATTTATCAACACCAAGCCAGTATTACAGGTGGTGTTAGAGGGACTTCTTTAAGAAGAAAAAACATGTACCAAAAATATGAATAAAGAATGGTAATAACTACATTCCTAATCAACAAGTACCTCAGATGAAAAAGAATTAAGTGCTCTGACCAAAAGATAGGGTGGCTGAATGGATAAAAAAAATAAGACCCTCACATGTGCTGCCTACAAGAGCCTCACTCCAAAGTAAAAGACTCACACAGACTAAAAGGAAGGGAATGTAAAAAGATATTGTCTTAATGGACCTAGAGGGTATTTGCGCTGAATGAGGTAAATCAGATAAAGACAAATATCACATAATTCCACATATGGAATCTAAAGAACAAAATAAACAACAACAACAAAAACAGAAACAAACTCATAGGTACAGAGAATATTTTGAGGGCTACTAAATGGGTGGGTGGTTGGGGGAGATGGTAAAACAGGGCAAAGGTATTAAGAAGTACAAATGGATAGTTACAAAATAGTCATGGAGATATAAAGTATAGCACAAGGAAAATAGTCAACAATGTAATAAATATGTAAGGGGGAAAAGGGATACTAGATTTTGTGGGGTGATCACTTTGTGAGTTATATAGATCTCTAATCACTGAAACAAATATATCTGTACAACTGAAATGAATATATTATTGTATGCCAACTATAATTGAAAAAACCTCTTTGAATTGTACGATGTAAATATGAGCAACTAATTATCTATTATATTTCAATAAAGCTTGGGGGAAAAAATAAAGGTAACAAAAAATAGACATGTAGTTGAACCATTGTAGGCAACAGATCTGGAGACGGAGATGTTTCTCCTTCAAGATCTATGACCCATTTTTTTCTGGCAGCAATTCTTGGATTCAGCTCTAACATTTAACTTGTGATTGCACAAGTAGTCTGTGGTATATCTGATATCGTGGGCATTTATGTTGATAAAGAGTACAGGAGAAACCTTTTGTCTCTGTTCCCTTGAAAGCCTAGTTACAAGGAGTAAACAAAGAACAAATAATTTTGTTTACATGTCATTGGTGAGAACAGTTCATATCTGTCTTTTTTCTATCTTGATGAGCCTATTGCAACGAGTGACAAAAAATGGTGAAGGAGATATTGAGCCAAGAAAACACACACATATTTGAAGTAGAGAAGAAGAAGAAAATACTAAATCTAATTGAGTCAGGAGGAGGAAAAAAAGAAATCTCTGGTATATTTAAATTAGGGTCTGGAAAGTACCCCTTTAATCCAAATCAGCCACAGATTTGTTGTAAGTATGCTTCATGTAAATATGAATTTGCTTTCTTTGAATAGATCATAAAGGTATAGATAGGATGGCTAATGACTAAGGAATGTGGGTCAGGAACATAAGTCTAAGGGAAAAAGAAGGTGGTGGGGAAAAGCAACTTTATTGCTTGTGGTGCACATTAGAATTAGATTGAACAGACAATGAAAGACTACTTTAAGACAAGATATTCCTAAAACTTGGCAAAACAAATGCAAAAAGAAGGCCAAATCAAGACTTGTGGGAACACAGAACAATACAATGTTCTTTCCATAACAGTTATTTGTTTAAAGAAAAGGTGTCTAGCATGTAAGGGAAAGGTGAAGCACTGCCACTAGGGAGAGCTATCATTTCTCCAGACTGGAAAAGCTTGGCTACAGGGGAAGCCTCAATATTCTTTTATTTAGCACAAACAAACAATCTCTGCAGTAATTGATTCATCCTCCATAGAGTACATTTTAGTGGCTAGCTACACATTCTAGTGTAGGTGTCATTGCTCACTTTGATTTTTCCAAGTATTCTTCCCAATCTCATTACTCTCCAAAGCAGGTGTTCTATTGATTTTAGTCCATCTTATTACATCTCCAGGGATGTTTTAGTGTCCCTTATGGATTAAGGGCAATTGCCTCCTTATCTCATTTTAAACCTCTTTTTGAAGTACTGAAGCAATCCAAAATTGTACTGTAGAGGAATATACAGCTCCAATGACAAATACACTGCTGTTCCTGTTATTTGAAGTGAGGGAGGCTCCAGTGAAAGAGATGAGGCAGCACGGCATGTGGGAGTAAATCGCATTGCTAGTTAGTCCTGCATGGTCTTCTTACATTCCTACACAGAAGAAATCGGGTACAGATGCTAGTGTTCACTTCAGGAAGGGAGAAGAGGTCCCAGAGATACCACAGAGCCAAAGAAATGTATAAAAGGGATGAGTCAGTTTGGAGATTCCTAGGACAAGTTCTCAGCAGTTAGAAGGTGTGTTAATGAACTTAGGGACAATTTTAGCATCAGATGGCCACCTCCTTTTTCCCACTGGTTGCTTTTTTGTTTCTCTGCCCAGCCCAAAGTGACTGTAGCTGGGGCTTGTAACAGCAGCACTGCTACCAATCAAGTCTGGGTCCTCTCTGTGGCTGAACCCTGAGGGTGTTTCTGTGTAAGGGGCCTACAAGTAGATAATCTCAAAAGCATAGTATATAATGGAAAGGAGCTTTCAAAATGATTTATTCATTCCATAAGGATAAAAACCCTGTGGGAGAGTAAGAATACTGAAATGTGTTCATGCATCAAAATTTTAGTCATGAAGCCAATATTCCTACTAGAGGAAAAAAAATAAAATAGAGGGAAAATACAATTTGAGGGTGTAAAGGAAACATCATTTGCATAAGAAAGAAATTATGACGAAAGCCGTGCATACTTACAAATATATTTAAATCTTTATAAGCAAAATCTGTGCCTGGAAACAGAATCTGTTTTCAAAAATTAAAGTATGCAAGGTAGGCTAAGCCTCTATAATTACATTTTGTGTGTAAAGAAATTGTGTAGGTAAAAAAATAATGACTGTCTTTTTGTTAGACTTTCAGTCCTGTCCTTTCATTTCTTTTTCTTTCCTTTCATTTTAATCAAGATAGATCCAAGGAGCCAAGAATAGAAGAGTTGACTTCTTAAAAAACTGATGATTGCATGAACTATTTGAATAAACAAGAGAATTATGACTTTTCTTTGAGACAGAAGCCTTCTCATACCCAAAAGAATCCATCCACCTTCTTGAGTCTGTGGAATCCAACTGTGTTCTTTTCTGATGTTAGAGCACGCCAAGCAGTTATGACTTATTTACAAAAGATTATTGCAATGCCAAAGAAACTAATTGTCATTTTTTTTTTGTTAAAAGAAATAAATGAATCTTGATGTCTTTTAGAGCTCAGCCTTATTAAGTTCTAGGCTAGCCTTGTTAGATTATTAGGCCACTGACATTTCACTGGACTCTGGCCAAAGCACAAGGTATCACATTCACATTGAGTATCTCTGGCTCCTGTTGGCTTTATCTTTAGAGAAGCTGCCTTTTTAAACTCTAATTTGAAAAGGACTCTCAGAGGAGAATTTCCGTTGTCTAGCTCTTGTCTCTTGAGTTAATTTGCCAAGAGACTAACTGTGTATACTGTGGGTCTGCATGGAGTCAGAATCCAGAAGTGAGCCAGGAGATCTCATTACAAATGGATCACGCAAGGAAAACTGGGCAAGCTTTGATCTCAC
>NW_006443119.1:4115974-4127987 GCF_000325575.1 Pteropus alecto
AACAGCTCAACTCAGATGCAGATGTGTTGAATGTCACATGGTACCATCTTTTGTTCTTTTGAATCATGTTAGAATATAGCCCTTGTTTAGTTACTATTGGTGAAAATGAACCTGTATAAAAGTCAAATGTGGTGCTTCTCAGTATCTATAAAAAGAACTTATTTCTTCTAGTAGAAGCAATAGTAGAAGAAATTCCCTTTCAGCAGGGACTGAAAATGGAGCATAAACATTTCTTTTTATTTGTAGGAATATACCAAGAACTTAAGGCAGATGATTTGTTTTAGGTAATTGTTCTCATTCTCATCCTCTTCATCATCATACCTAACACGTGCTAAGCACTTACTATGCCAGCACATGTACTGAGTAGGTGCTCTGTATGTGTCATCATATCTAATCATCACAAGAACCCCATGATATTACAATGAGAAGTTGCTGCAGTAGCTAGGGCTTTAGGTGAAATGCTTTATATTTGTTTTTGCCCTCTCACTCCAGACACAGCTAGATTAGCCCCTCATAGACTATGGGCCTCAGTGCAGCTTATCAGCAACATTAGATTAGTTTTGCTTCCGGGTCCTGTGGTTGTATGTGACCTAATCCAGGTGTGTTTACCATGGCATCTCTCATATTGGGCTCATGGAAGAATGACTACAAACCTAAATTAAAAACTCTGGAACACAAACAGGGTTTAGTTTATAAGTTAATCAGTGACTTAGTCCTATTAAGGTGAGGATTAGAGGTGACTTGGGTCATGTTTCACTTTTCCTTCTGTTCTTCGACACCTATCATTTCAAAACAATAGAAAATGTCATGAATACCTAAAAAGTCTTCACATTGCTCTTCAAATGTGACTATACATTGGTACTCTCTAGGGATGATAAGAGAAAATCTCTTTTCATCCACAGCTCAACTTAAGTTCAAACTAAGACATATCCCAAACTCAAGGAGACATCATTGCCTTAATATTAGACCTCTCCACAGAGTTTCTCATATAAAATACAGAGAAAACTTCAAACATTATCATCAAATAAAAATCCTTTATAGACTTCTCTGGTAAAACCAGTCCTGGAGCCATGTGGCTAAATTCTCTGACCCATTTTTCTACAGCCACACAAATAAGAGTCAGATCCTTACTTGTACAAGATAGAGGCTCAAAAATTGCTTTTTCTCATTAGAGATGACTCCAGATTTTATCTATTCTTTGCATATCTATGTACTGCTTTTCCCTATGTTCTACTACCCTTAGTGACAAGTGTGGGTAAAGTGGAAATTATCAAGGTTTTTAACAATGAATCATTACCCGATCATGTTTCTAAGTCATCATCAGGTCCTTCCATTTTCCTTATGGATTCTGAATGCTCAAGTTATTTCCTCTCTGACTTTTGCTGCTTTCTTTGTTGTGGTAACCACCATACCTGAGAAAAATGTTCAAAGCACGTTGCTAGAAATCTCATCTCTATTTTAAATGATGTTAAAATGAAACTCTTCTTTCTTTAGTTTTGAACAAACCATTAATATGATAGCTATTATATAATAAAAAAGATTGGCACATATCTACTCATATAAGAATTTGTAAAGGAAATGATTAAGAACCAGCTCAATGACTCATTTCCCTTGACCAGAAAAAAGTGTGCAGAGTAGACAGAATGTGGGGTTAGGAAAAAAATCTTCCAAAAAACTTCTCTAGAGAGAGCTGTGGCTTTGCTGTTGTTATTGCTTTGAAACAGTAGTGGATCATGTACCTGGAAACTTGAGAGGATAATGTTGGTCTTTCTACTATCTTCACCTCATGTTTAGTGAGGGGGCTTCCGTGGGATCACTCAGACATCTTGAAATATGCTCCTTGTTATTGGGAGACTCAGAAGACTTGAGAAAGCTAAAACCACTGTAGAAGAAGGAAAGTGTTGTCTGCATTAAGTTTATCCTGGATTTTAGAATTTATGGGGACAAGGGATGCATGAATGTTTATTTTGGATGAGGTTATAAGTCATGCAGAAAAAAGAGCTGACATGTGGTCATATTGGATTGTGTCCACAAGAGCCATCTCAAGGGACAGAGGGTTCCCAAAAGCAAGAAATTAGCAATACTTGATTCTAAGAAGTTGCAAGGGATCCCAAGAACAAATGAAATTTCCAACTCAGGTGGAGTTAAAAAGGGAGGAGGATATCAACCTGAGGTAGAAGAAAGCCAAAAAATGTGAGGTATGAGTTACAACTCAGGCTAATTATTGTTAGACAAAATCTATATTAAGATGACACAGACTTATTAGAGTATCAGTTCCAAAAATGAAAGCACCATGATTGTTTTACTCAATATATATATATTTTTTTCATTTGGCATATCACCTTGTATAGAGTATTTGCTAATAAATAATTAAATGAATGGATGATGCCACTTGAGAGTACACTGGCTTCCTTTCTTAAAACTTGTTTTAGGTCCCTTGGCAGAGGGGATTGTTAAATTAAGATAGTCTACTGTTGAGCTCTAATATAATATTAGAGCAAACAACATGTCTACATGCTCTTGGTAGAAATATGTGCTATATAAGAAGAGACTGGTCTTTCTAGTCCTCACAGTACAAGTGTATGGAATGGAGGTTCATATTAAGAAACCATAAGGCCATAAGGCAAGCCCTGAGTCATGAGAGGGCAATTGGACACTACTTTCCTACATTGCTAAAGTCTCCATCTAACCAACTCGATGGTTTTTACCTCTCCAGAGATGAGATCAAAATGTGCTTATAGAGACTCTGCAACTGCATTTAAGTACCTCAGCAAATCTCCTCAGATTCTACCTGCTCCTTTGCCCCAACCCTCTTGCTCCATTACAGAGTTCTCAGATTCTACCCTACTTCCTTATAGCTGCTGTCTGCTATTTTGTTCATCCTAGGTGAAGTTAGAAATAATCTGTTTGGTTAGCATTTTAAAGCCCACTGGCATGCTGTCTTTCTGATTTTCCTTGGTTTCATGTACCATTATCTGTGGACAAAGCCTGCTTTATTTCCCATACATAGCGAAATTCTCTTTGGAGTCCTTGCTTCCCTAAGAAGGCACTTCATATCTGTTGAGGATGTGCCAGGAACTGTGTTCCATGGTTTACATAATAATGAAAGTAACTACTAATAATAACATCTGAGAATTATTTAATAGTGTTATAATCAAGATGCCAGTTGCTGTG
Organism: Pteropus alecto; assembly: GCF_000325575.1. Lineage (NCBI taxonomy): Eukaryota > Metazoa > Chordata > Mammalia > Chiroptera > Pteropodidae > Pteropus > Pteropus alecto. Next base: position 4,119,149 of record NW_006443119.1, read on the forward strand.
CTACAAGCTGTCCTTGAAAGAGGTAAGCAGGGACTAAGTTATGAAGGACAATGCCACATCATTTAAATTTGATCCTGTGTGAGGTGGGGCTTTATGGAAGGATTTTAAAATGGGAATTCATGTGAGCAATGTTCTTGGGGACTTCAGGACAGTATTATGAAAACCAAGCATTGTATAATACTATTTAGATTTTTGATTAAAAAAAGGCGTGTGTACCTTTACACAAAATGATTCCAGACTCATACCTTTTAAATTTTTCATTCTGCTTCTTCTAGTTTTATTTTCTGTCTCATTACTTGCTATCAGTTTCTCAACTATTGCTTACTTATCTCATCATAGTTGTGTCTCTGGCAGAATCTCAGATCTCTTTTTGATTGATTTGTAGCTGGAAAAGCAAATAGAATGATTTATATTGCAATTCTACACACATTTTGAATTATTAATAAAATGATTATTAGTAGCTTTTAAGAATTGCCACTGTTCCACTCATTGAGTACTCTGGCTTTATGATATTTCTTTTTAGTTACTTAAAGATTTTCCTACCCGTACTTTGCAATCTGATTTTTATGGACAATAAAACACCAATTTCCAAATAAGTAGACATAATAGAAAATGTTTGGGACTACAACGAGCACTAAACATATTCAGGTGGCAAGGTGGCACGATACTATGTGTGTGTGTGTGTGTGTGTGTGTGTGTGTGTGTGTGTGTGTATTAGGCACACATGTGGACAGGAAATTCAAAGAAGAAAGAGCTACAGATATAGGATCTAATGTCCAGTTGCCTTTAGATATTTGTCATTTCATTTCCAAGTGCTCTTATTGACTCAAGACTTTAGCTCCACACCAGGGGTTTGATGACTACATATCCTTTCACTGCATAGCTCAGAGTTCACCAACTCAAAATAATGAAATTGAAGGAGGAACCCTGATGTGCAAACAGCATATCTTCTGCAGACAGTGCAAAGTCCCACGTGTACAAATCCCCAGTCTCTTCCACAAAGGACTGGTTCAGATCAAACCTTCTTCCATAGGCATCCTGCTCCTTTCCCAGGACAATCTTGGGGTGAGCTCCCACAGAGTAACCCTGCCTCAAGTCCTTTCTCACCAGGGGCTTCCCATTAACCCCAAATTTGGCAATGCCAGAGGAGAACTGCCAGGTAGTACAGATGTGCACCAGGGAGGGGAATTCTTCCATAACTTTGAAGGTAATTATGGTTCCTTTACTGTAGAGAGTACGCTTTCCACAGTTTCTTTAAAAATTAGTAGCTCATTATCATTGTACTGGACACTGTAGGAAAAGAGGCTATAGGCATGAGAGAGGTCATTTTAGGCTCAAAAACACAAGATAAAGTTCTGCAGGAGTTTCTTCAGCTTTGTGATCAAGTTCACATGGTCACTAGAAGATTTCTAGGGAACACAAACACCTTTCCACTAAGGTTGTGGGATAAAGAAATATAATGACCTTCACCATAAATGCAGGAGAAAAACACCACATTCAATCTTTTTTTCTCATTTTATGCTCCTTGATCATCCCCTGACCACCTTACCTATCTGACCAAAGGTTTCTGTGAGAATGGTGAAGACAGAGACTCATAGGAGCATCTCCTTTATGTTCTTGACCTGGGCTGTTATAGCAGCAGTAGTCACTAGGATGAAAGGACAAACAACATAGTGGTTTTTCACCCAGCTTTTGAGGTTCACAGTCTTAGAACTCAGACTATTCTGAGTTTTTATGCGCCTCTGGGTGAGGATGGGAGATGGAGAGTACTGATAACGTGTGAATGATTTTCCAGGCCTGTCCCCTGGTGCCAACAATCAGAGCTACGGGTGGGAAAAGAGGGGCGGGCTCTGGGTTAGGAAATCAATGGAGTTATTTATTAGATACAGGGGACTGCCAGAGCCCTAATCCCATATGACCCAGATTCTGGTGGTGGAAAGACAGTGGTTATGGAGCTACAGTGCAGTGGATGAGATGAGAAGCCAAGTTAGTCGCATCAGGAGGGATTCAGACCAAACTCCACGGGCCCCTCTGTCCGATGACCTTATGCTCCTGAGTCATGTAGGCAGTGTCTCTGGGCTTGAGCTTCTTGTGGGCCATGGGTGAAAGGCTTTTTCTTCCTTTTATAGTTTTGTAAAGTAGTCTTCTGCTTGTAGAACATTCTGAGATTCTGCTTTCTGCTGAAGACCCTGAAAATTTGCTTCGCTTTTGATAAATTCAATATTGAGTGATATGTTCATGCCATTGGTAAGAGGAAAGAGAGAATTGAGAGTACAGTATATACTTTGTGTCTCCTATAGTATTTTCAGCTACTATTACTAAGCTCTTTTTTTTTTTTTTTTTTGAGTATCATGGTGTTTCCTTATGCTAGATTTTCCCATACATTTCTCATTATGACTAATTTTTCCTGGTAACTTGCTTACTCTCTGCAGTTTTCCTCTCTTCTTCCTTGAGTCCCTGGACATTGAGAGTATATTTATATTAATCTTTGGTGGTGATGCAGTCAATATATTACACTCACATTTATTAATTAATTCCCAGGCATTGCACTAGGTGTTGTGGATTTAGTAGTGGTTTTCCCTGGCATAACCCCAGGGACTTCCATCTACATTCCCTCTGCTATTACTTAAAATATCACATTTATTAGCCACCACTCATACCTGCTCTTCCTCTATAATATCTAACTAAAACTCTCTTTTCTAGCCACATTATTTTCCATCTTCCTCATACCAAAATTTTATGGAAACATTTTCATCCTGTTATCTAGTCTCTTGTTCATTTCCTCTTCTTTCAGCTCACTTCAAACCTCTAATTAGCTTTTTCAATGACACAATAACTACTTTCAAGAATTCACTTTCTCTACAATTGTTAAAATTACCCTTCGAATCCTCTGCTCTAGGCAGTTCCCATTCTCTAACTTTTTTTCTAAGCTGAATCCCAGGTTGTAGAGCCTTATCTGGCATGTTGCACAGTAGAAGTTAGTGTTGGAGTGGGATTATACACTTTACCGTCTCCTGAATTAAATACCAATCCTTTATCTTGGAAGCCAATGCCATTCAGTCTGGCTCCAGCCTGGCTCTCACCTCTTAGTCAGACAGTATCCTCTAGTTAAATGCCTCAGTCATTCCTCGTACATGCCTGGCTTTCTTATTTCTATTTATTATCTTCATTCTGTCTTGAATTTCTTTCTTATCAGTCTCTGTTACATAAAATTCTAACATTCTTCAAAATCAATCTCAAAAGTTATGTGTTTCAGAAAGGATTTTCTGATGTCTCAATTGGACATTATTTTCACCTCTTTTTAACTCCTCATAGGTTAAGAGCAAAGAATTTGGAGGAAAGTTTACTAATGGTTGACTACTGTGAAAGTCAGTAAATCTTGAACCTGATTTCTTTTTCTGCAAAACAAAGATAAAACTATTCACCTCATAGTATTTTTGTTAGTGTAAACAAGACACCATAATGTGCATGAGATGCATGGAAAAGTGTCTGAATAGTTTTTGTTATTATTATCATTTTGAGACCTTTTATGGATATTACCATTGTGTGTCTCATATTATAGATATCAGTGTATTTAACTTTTATAAAGTTGGGCATTAGGTTTTATTCATTTTTCAGTCACCCATTTTACTTAACAATTAATTCTGCCCATGAGAAAAGCCTAGTATATATTTGTGGAACTAAAGGATACAAGCAGGGTGGGGACTTTTTACATAAAATAATTTAGTAGCAATAGGAAGTAGAATCCAATTGAGTAATACAAGCAAATCATGCTGGAAGTAGAAGCTGTGAAGTAACTTTTATTGGAAACCCAGGGACTATGCAATTCCCTTTCCCAGATGCTAATAAGTGCCATAAAACTTAGAGAACACGGGGTTTACCAGCTGCTTCTAGTTTTTATCATAAATTAATATATTATCATTCTATCTACCAAAACTGGTTTGGAGATTTATATGGATGAGAATCTTCTCTATTGTAAGATGAAGTCGTGCCCATTTTTCTGGGTGATGAGGAGTTTCTACTGCTATCAGAGTCAAGTGCTAGAGTTTATAGGGGGACACAAAAATGGCATGCTCAGACAAGCCTGGCTGGAAAGCAGGTTTTGTAGTAGAATGGGAAAAGGGGGAAAGGGGTGGAAATTGATTTCGTTCTTTAGTTTCTTTCTCTGGAATGTGCTTATTAGGCCTTAGAAGAGATTAGCCCAAGCTTTAGGAGTTATCTAAATGGGAAATGAGGGTTCTTTTTGTTTCAGAAAGAAAAGCTCTGATGTCAAAATATAGGAAAATGAATCCTGGGTCTTCAGAACTGGGTGAAGTTCTCAAAGTGAACCAAATTCCTTTGGTTGCTGAGAGGCTCTTGCTTGCCTTCCTGCCAGTGAAATTTCAGGTGAGAGATGATTCTTGTCTAGGTGGCTCTGGAAGGGGTAAGGTTAGTGGAGGAAAGATGACAGTGTGTTGGATAGAATCAGGACCACCAGTATGCCTCAAAGAGAGCTGTCTTCATTATATCAGTTGGCATGCAGTAAAATTTGCCTTTAGAGAGGATGGGAGAAAAGGGCATTGGTGATGCCAGAAAGAGGACATGGCATAAAATTGGAACTGGAAAAAGGCAGAGGTGTGAGATCTAATTGGAGATTACCTGAAAGGTTAAATAATATTTGGAACATACTTTCTAAGGTCTAACAAAAAAGGACAAAGATGAGATTTAAAAAAATAAAAATGTATAGAATATAAAGTCAAATTTTATTCCAAATTTCTGATTGTGTATGATTTGGAAGAAAATGGTGCTACTGATGCAGATAAGACAGTTGAGAAGTTCATTTGGAAGAGGTGGAGAGTGGGTGATATATTTAGTTCCTAAAATTTGAAATGATAGTATGACCTACACAGAGAAAAGGCCATTGGAAAAATTGAAATATGTGAGTGCCATCTAGGATTAGAAATATAAGTTTCAGAGAAATCAACATATCAGTGATGATGAAACAAATAAATTATCTCCTTTAGTGGCAAAGAGAAGAGGGAAAAAGTCAGGGAATGTAGCACTGACTTGTGGGAGCACTTTCATTCCTGGGATTGGAGGCAAGGAGAGTCAGGGAGGGAGACAAATAATGTTTGGCAGAGATAAGGATAGTATGTGTAGTGTTATGGAAACCAAGTTATTATAAGTTTCCAGGAAACAGCATCCAGTGGTATTAAAAGCATCAGAAAATCTAAGTATCAGGATGCTGGATAGAGCAATAAAAACTTCATTGGTGACCTTTGAAAGACCAATTTTCTTAAAGCGAGCATGGCAGAAGCCAGGGTGCCAGGGGTAATGTAGAGAGAAAAAGGAAGGGAGTTTGTTTCTAAGGTTTAATAATTCTGACAAAGAACAAAAGGAAAGAAGCAAGATTCTGTATAAGGGACTTAATATGCAATGTGTATTGCCCATAAAGATTACAGGTGGTTTCTTCTTGACAGAGAGGCTTTTGTATCTCTGCTTCTCACCACATAGCATTTCACCCAATGACAAAAATCAGTGTCCACTTGATATTATGAGTGACGTTTCTATCAAAGTAGCTGTTTCAGACTCTAAATGCCAGGCTCCAAACTGCTGGCAGACTTCTACCTCTCCTTCCCAATTCTGGCCTAGTCACAAACTGGCCTATCCCTTTCCAGGTCCTGCTAATACATAGGAGTTTTTCTTTGATCTAAGTCCTCTGTTCCTAATTTTAAGGTTCATTTATAAAAGAAAATATCTAGTAAGTTTGCCATCTTCTACTTTTGGATTAAGTCTGACATCTAGACCATGCTACCTCAATGAAATCTTACTTCTGAATTCAGAATCAACTGAAAATCCTCTCTAGAATGTCACAATATTTATTTCTTAGTCTTTCCTCCACTAACCTTACCCCTTCCAGAGCCACCTAGACAAGAATCATCTCTCACCTGAAATTTCACTGGCAGGAAGGCAAGCAAGAGCCTCTCTTATCCTTCTCTACATCCCTAAATTATCACTCATTGATTTTTGAACCACTCATCTTCATAATATTTATAAAATTTATCTTTATTGCTGAAGTGGATTTTTTTTGTATAAAATTTGCCATTTTTTGGAGCCCACTGGCCATAACCATCTCCTTGCTGTTCATAGTACTTTTGTGAAAACAGCATGTGGGGGAGAAACTGTGAAAAGGAGAAAAAATATAATGTCAGGGATTCAAGATACAGTGTAACTCTGTGTCTTGAGTATGTTGAAGAGAAAAATTCTTTTTTCTATTCGTGGGGATATATTTCTCAGTCTACAGTGACAGAGAATACATGCATTGAAGAAGCAGGGGAAATTTTCTCACTTGTATAGTTGAAAGAAGTCTTAGCTGAAGGTGTCTTATTTCACTCTTGTCATCTTGTCTTACCCTACGCCATGTTTCTGCCCATGAGCTAGAGTCCATGTCAGAAGAAGAGAATTTTTCCATGTTGACCTATTGAATTTATATCCTTAGAACTGAAGAATGCAGAGAAAGAACTTCATGGAAGTTGACAGAGTTCACCTTGCTGGGCATGTCTAGCTTTATGAGTGCTGTCATCATATTTTAACTTTATCAGGGAATGACATTATCATGGCTGTCACTACATTGGCCATGTATTTTTGCCTGAGCATGTTGACTAGTTCAGAGACTATATACACTGGTCATAATTCCATCATACCTCTATTCTCATATCACAGAACTGAAGAATCTTCTTGTTCTTTGTCATTTTGACCACCGACAACTATTGCATGGTCATCTGAAAATGCCTGAGATATACAGTCTTTATGAACAAGAGGATGGGTACCCAGTTGATGTGCGAGGCTTTTAGTACTGACCTGAGCATAGCCATGTTCTATTTGTACTGTGACACTGGTGGCCCGTTTCTTCTAAGATATCCTTCCTGTAATGAAACTCTCCTTCATTGACACTAATATATATGAAGATGTTTTATTCTCCACACATATGTTCAGGTGTCCATAGGCTTGGCTTATATTTCCTACATCAACATTCTCATCACCATCATGCTTAGAATTGCCTCATCTGGAGGCTTTGCCACCTGTGCCTCCTGTGGTCTTTGTCTAGTATAGTTATGTCTCTATTACCTACCTCAAGCCCAACCTGATGAATTAATAGAAAATAGACCATTTTTCAGAGACCTATACCATCATCACTCTGCTATTAGACTCTGTTGTTTACAGTTTGAGTTACACAGAGGCCAAAGATACTATGTACAGAGCTGTGAAAAGAAGCAATGTTTAACAGATTGACTCATTTCATTAAGAGAACTTTAACCCTGGCTAATATTTTTCCTGTTACAAACATTTAACATCTCATGACTAGATTAAATAGAAAGCTAGTTGTGAATTTGTTCATGCATTTCTTCTGTTTCTGTTCTTCTGTTCTCCAGAAAGAGGCAGAAGCTCAGAGTGACTATTACTGCAGAGATGAGCAGCACTCCAATAGCACTTTGATGACTTATTCTGATGTGTAAGCATTTTGATTGAAAATCTTCCTACTTGCACTTCATCTTGCTGTTTAGTGCTTGACTTTTGTCTGCGAGTGGAGCAAAAACAAGATCCAGTGATGATAACAGCAGTGACCTCAGTTAAAGAATCTCAGGGATCACCTGAGGCTTTCCCCACTTCCATGACTTCAGTTAAATAATATTTACGAGGCATTTCAAAAAGACTTTCCTTATCATTTGCTGGTTGAAAAATAAATAGTTGCAGCAAAGAGAGGCTCTTCTTTCCAATTCATCTCCACTGTATTTAGGTGAAATACTCTTCACTTTTTGTGAGAGAAAACAAAGATCTTTTTAAACTACATCATTGTTGCAGCCCCAGAAGCTGAGCAAAAGAATAGATGGGTGACTCTATTCAAGGAACTGTGCCTTCACCTAGAACTTAAAAATTATCTTTTTGTTTCTCAAAAGCCTTTATGAATTGTTACTTCCATAGTGGTTATGTGGTAATTATATGGGGTGATGATAGCTAATTCTGGGCAATGATTGCTCTTCTCTAAGTGTGACCTATAATTTTCAATAAAGTAAGCCCAATAATGCCAATTTTCTTTTCTGCTGAGTGGATAGGGGCTGAATGCTTATTCACATCTTTGTCCCATCAGAGTTATTCTTCTGAAGAGCTTTTCTCTGTTCATATCTTTACACTTTTTTCTTGGATGAGTAATTATATGTTTATTAAAAAATCCTTATATATCTTCACTGTTAGAGCTGGAAAACACATTATAAAAGCCTAGGTATTGTAACATCTGTTTTTACACGGCCCTATATTTTGGAAATACAATATCATTGTTATTTCAACATCAAGACCAAACTTTGCATTTTCTGTCTTATACTTTTGTCATATTTTAACCACAAAACTAAGATTGAGGCACATTTTGATTACCTATTATTTTCTTTTCTTTTAACAGACCACCAAATGTCAGTGTCCTGGGTATAGTGGGTGTCTTCTTTTGGAATTTTCCTTTTGTTTCACATAGGAAGCTGGATAAGTTCATAGGTGATGCCAATGTCTCAGTGAGGATCAGCACCTGATTGGACCATGAGGTACACAGATCCCTCAGAGGTTCTTGAATGAGTTTTAGTGGGTTTGCAAACTCACTGAAATTGTGTGCAAAATATTGTAAATGTGGGCACATGTGCACTTTTTCATCAGATTTTGAAAGAAATCTTTGATCTGCCAAAGATAAACATCTATTGCTCTAAATTATTAGGGTTTTCTAAAATGATATGATTTTGACTAAAACCCATAATAAGAAGACTATTTTATATTGCAATGCTCTATGCATGCACACACACAGATATATATATATATA
>NW_006443119.1:4129719-4142005 GCF_000325575.1 Pteropus alecto
AGCTATGTTTTTTCTTGTACTTGGTTCTTTTTATCATCAGACTTTAAGGTAATATGTTCCATGACACTAAACAATATGCAATGGATACTGAGATTGTCTTAATTATTGCTGATCTCAGATAGTATTAAAAATATTACTGAATGTGAGGCCAAGTTCAAATGGAAGCTAAATCAGATAATTTAGAAAATGATTAAAGAGATAAAACCAGAAATAAGAGGGATAATAGAAATAAAAATATATTACTAGAAAATAATAAATTAATGTATATTTTGCAAAATAAATATTTTTCAAATAGGCCAATATAAAATCAAAGAGCACTTCCATGTATAATTACATAAGTTTTGTTTTATTGTTCACCCTTTTTTAGATTTGATTTTATGTACTTAAAAATTATAGGCTTCAAATTTAAGAAAGAATTCCTGGATAAAATTTTAATTAATATTACTGAATTCTCTTTCACTTTGCTTACAGAAATGGTTTGTAGATAAGGATCTAACTTTAAATTAAAAAGGAAAAAAAATAATCCTAGGCTCTTGTGAAGATAAATAAGGATTCTTATAGGGGAAAAATGTAAGATAAGACTATGATTACTAATCGCAAATAGCATTAAAGTCAGAGTACTACATCCCATTAAATTAAAAGGCGATTATATTCAGATTTACTTAAAATGTGAGATTTCATAAAAACAGGATCAGGCATCTTATAAATAACTTTGATAACCAGAGAATAAGGAAAAAAAAGGCTCTCCAACTAGCATACTAAATGAGAGAGGGGCATTTTTCACATATATGAATAACATATATAAATATATATATAAATATATAAATATATCTTTATAAAAATTATCATAAAACAATACAATGGCTTAAGTCAGGGAAATTCCAGAATGTTTGAGAAGGGACACAGTGTCCTGTGTGTCTAGAAAGAGTGACAAGAAGAGCAAGAGAAGGCGCTGCCTTTATCATCATAGACATGATCATTGACAGCTACCCTCTTCTCTTTTACTTCACCCAGGCAACATGAGTTGCTTCTTTATCTCTGCTTCCACTGCTTCCACAATTCTTTTCAAATACCTTTAATATTTTCATACTTATCACAGTGTATTTCTATTTTTTAAAAATATATCTTTTAATAGAAAATTTTGTTATGCTTTAACTCAAAATATATGCTGAGTATTTATATATATGTTGAGTGTGTGTGTGTGAGAGAGAGATTGGTAGAAGGGATCAAATATTTGAAGATCAAGTTTTGACAAACAATATAGGAGAGAATTATATTATACTTAATAAAAGTTTTATATAATTACATATTTTATATTAATTTTTAAAAGTTATTTTACATACATTTTCTAATTGGTGATTCATAATACTCCTGCAAGCATTATTTTTCTCTTTTTACTACTACTATTACTACTACTACTACTACTACAACTACAGTTACTACTACTACTGTTGCTGTTGGTGATATTGCTATTATAGTACAACTTATTATGAACCAGACACTGTTCTAAGTTGTTTACATGTGTTTCCTCTTTTAATCCTCACAGCAACCCTATGAGGAATTTAGTATTATTCTTTGCACTTCAGGCACAGAGAGTTTGAGTATAACCCACATGGAGTCCTGGGACTGGAAGTCAGGCACTCTGACTCCATAGCCTATACCCATAAAAAGAGGTTAAGGGTCTCACTGAAATTTGTACAAAAGTGACAGGATGGGACTTAGAAGGAACTGGGCCTCAGTCCCACACGGACTAACTTTAAATTCCATATCCAGACTTACACACACACACACACACACACACACACCCTCACACACACACTCTTCATTTATCCATTTTCACAGGATAAGAAATAATATATAAGTCAATTCTCAGATAACTGAGCATATCCTTTCTTGGCCCAGACATACTTTTGTTCAAATATTAGTAATAGAAATTTCTCAAAGATATTATTCCCTTCTTTGCCTTTGTAAACAAAGTTTACACATTTATCAATTTCCTCAGATGTTTACTATGCCTTGAGCTGTAGTATTTTAATATCCTTGGGAATCTCTGAAATGTATGGAATGTGTTGCCTCTGTATTAAATTATCTACAGATAGCAAGATATTTTTGTGATTTTTTAAGAACAACTTTAGTTATTGTTTAAGCATACAATTCAATGGATTTTAGTTTAGTTATAGAGTTGTGCTGCCATCACCATAATCTAAGTTTATAACATTTTCATCACCCTAAAAAGAAACCCCATGCCTAATAACCACTCGTTCCTTCAACCCCAGCCCTAAGCAACCACTCTTCTATACGGATTTGTCTCTATGAATTTGCCTTTTCTGGACATTTCATATAAGTGTAATCATCCAATATGTGGTCTTTTGTGTGGCTTCTTTCACTTTGCATAAGGTTTTCAAAGTTCATCTAAGTCGTAGCTGGTTTCAGTACCTCATTCCTTTCTTTGGCTGAATGTTAATTGATTTTTGGATGTTACATCAACCTTGCATTCCTGGGATAATTCCCACTTGGTTATAGTGTATAACACTTTTTATATTGTGCTGGAATCAGTTTGCTAATATTTTGCTTAAGATTTTTATATGTTTAGGGATTTTGGTCTGAATTTTAATTTTCTTGTAAAGTCTTTAGTTTGATGTCAGTGTAATACTAGTCTCACAGAATGAGACAGGCATATGTTGTAAACATTGTACAGCAAGTAGCAAAATAGTACAGGAAGACTTGTGTACTTTTCACCTAGTTTCCCTCAATGGTTACACCTTATATAATTATAACACAATATTGAAATTAAAAATTTGATACAGGTACAGTGTGTGTGTGTGTGTGTGTGTGTGTTTGTGTGTGCGTGCATGCGTGTAGTTCTGTTATTTTATCACATGTATAGATTAATGTCATTATGACTGAGATTCCTTTACCCTCTCATTCATAATATATATCTTAAATATCTCCTTTACGTATACTGAGAACCATATTAGACAGGATTATAATTTTTTTCAATTATAAAACATAATTTAGAAAATTGAAGAGGAAAAGAAAATTCTATTACATTTACTATTGTTTTTTCTTCCTTGTTAATGTTTTGAGATTTTTTAAAAAAAATTCCCTTTCAATTTTGAGAAATTTTTTTAGCCATTCTTCTAGGGTAAGTCTGTCAATGACAAATTCTCTTAGTTTTCCTTTCTCTGAATATGTCTTGCTATCTCTTTCATTTTTAAAGACTATTTTCACTAGTTATAGAACTCTGGGTTGACAGTTCATTTTCTTTAGCACTTGAAAAATATTGTGAAACTTCCTCCTGCCCTCCGTGGTTTCTAATGAGAAATTCACTGTCATTCAAATTGTTTCATTATTTCTCTCTGGCTGCTTTCAATATTGTCTTTCTTTCTTTCTTTCTTTCTATCTTCCTTCCTTCCTTCCTTCTTTCCTTCCTTCCTTTATCTTTTTTTTTTAGAAGTTTGAGTATGATGGATCTCAGTGTAGACTTTTTTTGGTGTATTCTGTTTGAGGTTTGCTCAAATTTTTGAGTCTGTTGGTTATGTCTTTTGATAAATTTGGGAAACTTTCAGTAAAATGTCTTCCAATTTTTTTTAGTTCCATCCTCTTTCTCTGGCACTTTGATGACATGCACATTAGATCTTCTATTATAGTTTTACTTGTTCTTTAGACTTTAATACCATTATTTTTTAGTTGATTTTTCTTTCAGTTGTTCAGATTGAATACTTTCTATTTTTCAAATTTACCAATTCTTTCTATTGTTCTTTCCATTCTTTCGTTGAGCTTAGCCTTTGAGGGTTTTTGTTGTTGTTGTTGTTGTTGTTGTTGTTGTTGTTGTTGTTGTTACTGTATTCTTTAGCTCTAAATTTCTATTTGGTTCTTCTTTATATTTTTCTATTTCTTTTGCTGAGATTTCCTATTTATTGCTGAGATTTTTGTTTCTTTGTTTTAAGCATGTTAATATACAGTCTTTGAAACATTTTTATAATGGCTCCTTTAAAATGCTTGTCAGATTATTCTAACATATGTGTCATGTTGTGGTTGGCATCTGTTGATTGTCTTTTTTTATTCAGTGTGAAGTCTTTCTGGTTCTTGGTATGATGAATGATGTTTGATTCAAACTTGGATATTTTGAGTACTATGCTGTAATACTCTGGATCTTATTTAAAACTTATGTTTCAGCAGTCTCCTCTGACAGTGCTCTGAAGTGGGGTCGACTAGCTTTTTACTGCTTAGCAGTGATAGAAGTCCAGGTCCCCCAATCAGCCTCTATTGACAACAGGGTGATGAGATCCTAGTTATTGCTGGGTGTGGGTGGGAGTTTAGTCTCCCTACCAGACCTGAACTGATATCACCCTGGGTAGAAGAGGTAATAGCACCCTTTTACTGTCCTCCCATGCCATGAGGCCTCCACTGACACTTGAGGGGTTAACTTGTTACTGATGAATGATAGTTAAAAAAAATCCTGACTTTCCAATAAGCCTCTGATACCACGCCTGTAAGGAGGTATAAAAGCACCTTATTATCACTTCATAAAGCCAAAGTCCAAGCTTCCCACTTGGTCTCCACAGAAACCACTGGGAGGGAGGTTGTTACTCTCCCATAGAGGTAAAATTCCTCTTTATACATTTGGTTTTTTTTGACATCGTTCCTGGTAGGGATGCAGTTGGAGAAGTTTTTTCTTTAAAGTTTTGTTGAAATAAAGTAGTTATTATTCCAAAGATTTATGTCTTGTTAGAATACCTCTTTCCTGGTTCTTTGTATAGAGATAGAAAACTTTTCTTGGGGGTGTGTTTTGTCTGTATTTATTGGCACTTCCATGTTACTTACTTTTCCAGTTTCCAGTCTGGGATATATGAGGCAAAAAGAAAACTTAACAGACTCATCACTGTATCATTCCTCAGGTCCTGTGGTCTATAACTGGTCTTCCTTCTCTTCACCTTTCAGAGTCTTTTACTTTTTTTTCATATATAATGTTCAGAGATTTTAGTCGTATTAAGTGAGAGAACAGGGAAAAGCACTTCTACTTTATCTTCCTGGAAGTAGAAGTCTTAGGTATTGTTTTATGAAATTTCTATTTTAATAACTATAGAGAAGAAATATGTTATTATACCACATTTTATAGTTACCTATATCATCACCTTTATGGAGCTCTTTGTTTTTTTCCCCTATGGATGCAAATTATATCTAGTGTCAATTTCTTGAAGCCTGAGGGAATTTTTTCTAAGGCAGGTCTATCAACAATGAATTCTTGGTTTCTGTTTTCCTAGGAAAGTGTTTACATTCATATTTTGAAAGGGGACTTTGCTGGATATAGAATTATTGGTTGATAGTTTTTAAAAAATCCTTCAGATATTTGGGTATGCCACCCACTTCTTTTTATCCTCAATGATTTTGTATGAGAAGTCAGTTGTTAATTTGACTGGGATTGTCTTGTATGTAGATAATGAGTCATTTTTCTTTTGTTGCTTTTTATATTTTCTTTTCTATCTTAGGCTTTTGATGTTTTGGCAATGATTTATCTGAGTGTATATCTCTTTGTATTTATTCTACTTAGAATTGAACTTCTTGGCTGTGTAGATTGATTTTTTTTTTTCAAATTTGGGGAATATTTAGCCATTATTTAAAAAAAAATTTTTTTCTCTCCTCTTCCCTGATACTACCATTATGCATACATATATTAGTAAGTGCCTTTAGTGCCTTTGATATTCTAAAGTTTAAATATAATATGCCTAGCAGTAGATGTTTTGGTACTTATTTCATTTGGTGTTCCCTGAATTTCTTGGATCTGTGTTTTGGTGTCTGTCATTAATTTTGGAAAATTCTCAGTCATTATTACTTCAAATATTATTTCTCTCATTTAACTCATCTCCTTCTGATATTCCCATTATATGCATATTACACCTTTTGTAATTGTCCCACAGTTCTTTAATATTTTGCGTTGCTTATTTGCACTATTTTGAATTTCAGTTTGGGAAATTTATATTGAAAGATATTCATTCTCACTGTTTTTTTTTTCCCTTAACCGTGTCTAGTCTACTAATGAGGCATTTTTCATTTTTGTTAAAGTGTTTTTTATTTTTAACATCTTTCTTTGATTCTTTCTTAGAGTCTCTAATACTGTAAGTGTTGTCCACTTTTTCTATTAGAACCCTTAGCATATTAATCATAGTTATTTTAAGTTCCCAGCATGATAAATCCAAAATCTGCTGTCTGTGTCTCTTCAGACTCTTTTCTTTTGCTTTTTATCACACCTTATAATATTTTTTTTTGTAAGCTGGACTTAATATATTAGATAATAGGTACTGAAGTAAATAAAATTTTAGTGTGAGGTCTCAGACATGTTTATCTGGCTAACAGGCTGTAATTACTGTCTGCTTTAGTTGTAGATGTCAATTTCCTTTAGTGTCCTTGTTTTTGTCTTCCTGTTTTCTTTGGATTTCTCTAGAAACATTCTTAAATAGAATCCATGTCCTAGCAGCTTTCTCACTTATAGTCCACTGTTATTATACTGGGTCTCTAGTATGGTAGTAAGGTTTTGGAGAAGAAAGGTGTTCTATAATCTTATTATTAAATCTCTGTTCTTTTGTTTGTTTATTTGTTTTGTGGGCTGTGGCCATTAAAAAAAATTTTTTTTAATCCCAACATGTGAGACAGGAAGACCACAGACAGACTTGAGCCATCCTATTGCCTTATCTTTTAATATCTGTATGCTTTCTTTCATGAGATGGAGAGCATTCTTTCAATAGTTATCAAATATTTAGAGTAAATTTTAGGCACTTTTAGGAAGGAAAGAGGAAGGCAAACTTCCTTCATATTCTGAGCACTTCTTCACTAGCCCTAAAATTGCATGCAGAATTTAGCAAACACACTATAGTTAACCATATTCACCTTGCTTAGAAGACAGTTTTTGTTTCATAGTGTCCACAGATATTTGATATGCTTCACTTTAGGAGGTGGAACTTAATCCCTTTCCCTTCAGTATGGACTAGACTTAGTGACTTGCTTCTAACGAATAGAAAAAAGTGGAAGCGTCAGCATGTGACTTCCATCACTGAGTCACAAGAAACTCAAGTTTCCTGTTTACTCTCTCACCTTCTCGTGAATCATCCAAGAACTGGGGAGAAACTGAAGCCTTCTGCCAAGAGTCAGAAAGTAACTTAGGTATCTACTAACAGTTATGTAAGTGAGCCATTTTGGAAGTGGATATGTCAGTACAAGTCTTCAGATGGCTGCAGTCCTGGATGACATTATGTTTGTTGCCTCATGAGAGACCCTAACCAGAACCACCTAGTTAAGCTGCTCTTGGATTCCTGACCTTTGTAAATAGTGTAAGATAAATGGTTACATTGAAACTACTAACTAATACAGCTATTTAGAGAATTATATTATTACTTAAGCATATTCTTTGGCAGTCTCACCCCTTATATGTCACACACATACAGTCATATTCCTCAACTGACTTCTAAAATATTTTTTCAGGACTAAATGAAATGAAGGCAAGCAATCTGTCTACAAGGTACAGTGTTCAAAACACTGGTTGTAAAGAAAACTTAGTGAGAACTTCAACAAAGAGATTGTAGGCATAAAAAGGACATAGAAACCATAAAAAACAAACAGAAATGAAGATTACAATAACTAAAATGAAAAATACATGAGATTCTTTAGCTCTAAATTTCTATTTGGTTCTTCTTTATATTTTTCTATTTCTTTTGCTGAGATTTCCTATTTATTGCTGAGATTTTTGTTTCTTTGTTTTAAGCATGTTAATATACAGTCTTTGAAACATTTTTATAATGGCTCCTTTAAAATGCTTGTCAGATTATTCTAACATATGTGTCATGTTGTGGTTGGCATCTGTTGATTGTCTTTTTTTATTCAGTGTGAAGTCTTTCTGGTTCTTGGTATGATGAATGATGTTTGATTCAAACTTGGATATTTTGAGTACTATGCTGTAATACTCTGGATCTTATTTAAAACTTATGTTTCAGCAGTCTCCTCTGACAGTGCTCTGAAGTGGGGTCGACTAGCTTTTTACTGCTTAGCAGTGATAGAAGTCCAGGTCCCCCAATCAGCCTCTATTGACAACAGGGTGATGAGATCCTAGTTATTGCTGGGTGTGGGTGGGAGTTTAGTCTCCCTACCAGACCTGAACTGATATCACCCTGGGTAGAAGAGGTAATAGCACCCTTTTACTGTCCTCCCATGCCATGAGGCCTCCACTGACACTTGAGGGGTTACCTTGTTACTGATGAATGATAGTTAAAAAAAATCCTGACTTTCCAATAAGCCTCTGATACCACGCCTGTAAGGAGGTATAAAAGCACCTTATTATCACTTCATAAAGCCAAAGTCCAAGCTTCCCACTTGGTCTCCACAGAAACCACTGGGAGGGAGGTTGTTACTCTCCCATAGAGGTAAAATTCCTCTTTATACATTTGGTTTTTTTTGACATCGTTCCTGGTAGGGATGCAGTTGGAGAAGTTTTTTCTTTAAAGTTTTGTTGAAATAAAGTAGTTATTATTCCAAAGATTTATGTCTTGTTAGAATACCTCTTTCCTGGTTCTTTGTATAGAGATAGAAAACTTTTCTTGGGGGTGTGTTTTGTCTGTATTTATTGGCACTTCCATGTTACTTACTTTTCCAGTTTCCAGTCTGGGATATATGAGGCAAAAAGAAAACTTAACAGACTCATCACTGTATCATTCCTCAGGTCCTGTGGTCTATAACTGGTCTTCCTTCTCTTCACCTTTCAGAGTCTTTTACTTTTTTTTCATATATAATGTTCAGAGATTTTAGTCGTATTAAGTGAGAGAACAGGGAAAAGCACTTCTACTTTATCTTCCTGGAAGTAGAAGTCTTAGGTATTGTTTTATGAAATTTCTATTTTAATAACTATAGAGAAGAAATATGTTATTATACCACATTTTATAGTTACCTATATCATCACCTTTATGGAGCTCTTTGTTTTTTTCCCCTATGGATGCAAATTATATCTAGTGTCAATTTCTTGAAGCCTGAGGGAATTTTTTCTAAGGCAGGTCTATCAACAATGAATTCTTGGTTTCTGTTTTCCTAGGAAAGTGTTTACATTCATATTTTGAAAGGGGACTTTGCTGGATATAGAATTATTGGTTGATAGTTTTTAAAAAATCCTTCAGATATTTGGGTATGCCACCCACTTCTTTTTATCCTCAATGATTTTGTATGAGAAGTCAGTTGTTAATTTGACTGGGATTGTCTTGTATGTAAATAATGAGTCATTTTTCTTTTGTTGCTTTTTATATTTTCTTTTCTATCTTAGGCTTTTGATGTTTTGGCAATGATTTATCTGAGTGTATATCTCTTTGTATTTATTCTACTTAGAATTGAACTTCTTGGCTGTGTAGATTGATTTTTTTTTTTCAAATTTGGGGAATATTTAGCCATTATTTAAAAAAAAATTTTTTTCTCTCCTCTTCCCTGTTACTACCATTATGCATACATATATTAGTAAGTGCCTTTAGTGCCTTTGATATTCTAAAGTTTAAATATAATATGCCTAGCAGTAGATGTTTTGGTACTTATTTCATTTGGTGTTCCCTGAATTTCTTGGATCTGTGTTTTGGTGTCTGTCATTAATTTTGGAAAATTCTCAGTCATTATTACTTCAAATATTATTTCTCTCATTTAACTCATCTCCTTCTGATATTCCCATTATATGCATATTACACCTTTTGTAATTGTCCCACAGTTCTTTAATATTTTGCGTTGCTTATTTGCACTATTTTGAATTTCAGTTTGGGAAATTTATATTGAAAGATATTCATTCTCACTGTTTTTTTTTTCCCTTAACCGTGTCTAGTCTACTAATGAGGCATTTTTCATTTTTGTTAAAGTGTTTTTTTATTTTTAACATCTTTCTTTGATTCTTTCTTAGAGTCTCTAATACTGTAAGTGTTGTCCACTTTTTCTATTAGAACCCTTAGCATATTAATCATAGTTATTTTAAGTTCCCAGCATGATAAATCCAAAATCTGCTGTCTGTGTCTCTTCAGACTCTTTTCTTTTGCTTTTTATCACACCTTATAATATTTTTTTTTGTAAGCTGGACTTAATATATTAGATAATAGGTACTGAAGTAAATAAAATTTTAGTGTGAGGTCTCAGACATGTTTATCTGGCTAACAGGCTGTAATTACTGTCTGCTTTAGTTGTAGATGTCAATTTCCTTTAGTGTCCTTGTTTTTGTCTTCCTGTTTTCTTTGGATTTCTCTAGAAACATTCTTAAATAGAATCCATGTCCTAGCAGCTTTCTCACTTATAGTCCACTGTTATTATACTGGGTCTCTAGTATGGTAGTAAGGTTTTGGAGAAGAAAGGTGTTCTATAATCTTATTATTAAATCTCTGTTCTTTTGTTTGTTTATTTGTTTTGTGGGCTGTGGCCATTAAAAAAAATTTTTTTTAATCCCAACATGTGAGACAGGAAGACCACAGACAGACTTGAGCCATCCTATTGCCTTATCTTTTAATATCTGTATGCTTTCTTTCATGAGATGGAGAGCATTCTTTCAATAGTTATCAAATATTTAGAGTAAATTTTAGGCACTTTTAGGAAGGAAAGAGGAAGGCAAACTTCCTTCATATTCTGAGCACTTCTTCACTAGCCCTAAAATTGCATGCAGAATTTAGCAAACACACTATAGTTAACCATATTCACCTTGCTTAGAAGACAGTTTTTGTTTCATAGTGTCCACAGATATTTGATATGCTTCACTTTAGGAGGTGGAACTTAATCCCTTTCCCTTCAGTATGGACTAGACTTAGTGACTTGCTTCTAACGAATAGAAAAAAGTGGAAGCGTCAGCCTGTGACTTCCATCCCTGAGCCACAAGAAACTCCAAATCATCCAAGAACTGGGGAGAAACTGAAGCCTTCTGCCAAGAGTCAGAAAGTAACTTAGGTATCTACTAACAGTTATGTAAGTGAGCCATTTTGGAAGTGGATATGTCAGTACAAGTCTTCAGATGGCTGCAGTCCTGGATGACATTATGTTTGTTGCCTCATGAGAGACCCTAACCAGAACCACCTAGTTAAGCTGCTCTTGGATTCCTGACCTTTGTAAATAGTGTAAGATAAATGGTTACATTGAAACTACTAACTAATACAGCTATTTAGAGAATTATATTATTACTTAAGCATATTCTTTGGCAGTCTCACCCCTTATATGTCACACACATACAGTCATATTCCTCAACTGACTTCTAAAATATTTTTTCAGGACTAAATGAAATGAAGGCAAGCAATCTGTCTACAAGGTACAGTGTTCAAAACACTGGTTGTAAAGAAAACTTAGTGAGAACTTCAACAAAGAGATTGTAGGCATAAAAAGGACATAGAAACCATAAAAAACAAACAGAAATGAAGATTACAATAACTAAAATGAAAAATACATGAGAAAAAATCAACAGAAGATTAGAAGAAGCAGAGGATCAAATCAGAGATTTAGAAGACAAAGTAGCAGAAAACACCCAATCTGAACTGCAAAAGGAAAAAGATTAGAAAAATGAGGATATTTTAAAAGACCTTTGGGATAAAATCAAGCATAACATCATTTGCTTCATATGGGTACCAGAAGGAGAAGAGAGAGAACATGAAATTGAGAAACTATTTGAAGAAATAATGAATGAAAATTTCCCTAACCTGGCAAAGGAAATAAACATACAAGTCCAGGAACCTCAGAGAGTCCCAAACAAGAATAGACCCACACAAAGACACACCATAATTAAAATGTCAAGGGTTAAAGACAAAGAGAGAATTTTAAAAGCACAAGAGAAAATTAGTTGCCTACAAAGGAGCTCCCATAAGATTGTAAGCTGATTTCTCAATAGAAACTTTGCAGGCCAAAGGAGGTTAGCAGAAAATATTCAAAGTAATAAAAAGCAAGCATCTACAATCAAGACTACTCTACCCAGCAAGGCTATTGATTAAAATTAAAGGACAAATAAAGATCTTACCAGACAAGACAAAGCTAAAGTAATTTATCACTACCAAACCAGGTTATTCCAAGAAATATTAAAGAGACTTCTTTAAAAGGATAGAAAAAAGAAAACATAAATATAAATAATAAAATGGCAATAACTAGGTGCTGATCAACAATCACCTTTTTTTTTCATTTTTAAAATTTTATTATTAGTTTCAAGGATACAATACATTGGTTAGACATTTATATAGTTTATGAAATGATCCACCAAATTACTCTACTACCCATCTGGCTCTACACATAACTATTACATTACTGCTGACTA
>NW_006443119.1:4142071-4172211 GCF_000325575.1 Pteropus alecto
CTCCTATAACTCTTCACCCCTTTCTCCCAGGCTCCCTATCCCCCTCCCCTCTGGCAGTCACCAGATTTTCCTCCATATTTTTGAGTTTGTTTTTGATTAGTTTGTTCTTTTTGTTCCTTAGATTCTGCATATAACTGAAATCATATGATATTTATCTTTCTCTGTCTGATTTATTTTGTTCAGCATAATAATCTCTAGGCACATCCATGCTGATACAAATGGTAAGATTTCATTTGTTATGGCTGAATAATATTCTATGGTATATATGAACCATAACTTCTTTATCCAATCATCTGTTGATGGGCATTTAGGTTGTTTTCATATCTTGGCTTGTGAATAGTGCTGCCATGAACAGGAGTGCATAGGTCTTTACAAATTAGTGTGGTTTGTTTGTTTGTTTGTTTGTTTTTTGTTTTTTGGATAAAACCCAGAAGTGCAATTGCTGGGTCAAAAGATAGATCCATTTTTAATTTTTTGAGGTATCTCCATACTGCTTTCCATAGCAGCTGTACCAATATGCAATCCCACAAACAGTGTATGAGGATTCTCTTTTCTCCACAGCTTCTCCAACAATTGTTTTTTGATTTATTGATGAGAGCCATTCTGACAGGTATAAAGTGATATCTTATTGTAATTTTATTTTGCATTTCTCTGATGATTAGTGACATTGAACATCTTTTCGTATGTTTATTGATCATCTGTATTTCCTTTTTGGAGAAATATTTATTCGGGTCTTCTGCCCATTTTTTAATTGAATTATTTGTTTTTGTTGTTGCTGTTGTTGAGTTGCATATGTTTTTATATATTTTAGATATTAACCCCTTATCAGATGCATCATAGGTGAGTATCTTCTATTCAGCAAGTTGTCTTTTTGTTTTGTTGATGGTTTCTATTGTTGTGCAAAAACTTTTTAGTTTGATATAGTCCCATTTGTTTATTTCTTTCTTCTGTTTTCTTTGCCCAAGGAGATATATCCAAAAAGATATTACTAGTAGCAATATCAGAGAGTTAACAATAACTTTAAATGTAAATGGTTTAAATGCTTCAATCAAAAGACATAGGATAGCTGAATGGATAAAAACATCAACAACAAAAAAACAAGACTTTTACATATGCTGTCTACCAGAGACTCACTTCAGATTGAAAGACACATAGATTGAAAGCACGGGGAAGGAAAAAGATATTTTATGCAAATGGAAATGATGGAAAAACTGGGATAGAAATACTTATATCTGACAAAATATATAGATTTTAAAACAAAGATTATAAAAAGAGATAAAGAAAGGCATTTTATAATGATAAAGGAATCAATCCAACAAGAAATTATAACCCTTATAAACATTTACACACACCACATAGGAGCACCTAATTCATAAAGCAAATATTAACTGACATAAAAAGAGAGACTGACAGCAATACAGTCATAGTAGGGGACTTTAAAACACCACTGACATCAAGAGAACAGACAGGAAACAAATAAGAGAACAGCAGCCTTAGAAGACACACTAAACCAGATGAGTTTAATTAATATTTTTAGAGCATTTCACCCAAAGGAACAGAATATACATTATTTTCAAGTGTACATGGAATATTTTCCAAGATAGACCATATGTTAGGACACAAAACAAGTCTCAATAAATTTAAGAATATTGAAATCATACCAAGTGTCTTCTCTAACCGCAGCGGTATGAAACTAGAAATCAATTACCAGAAAAAAACACAAACACATGGAAGCTAAATAACATGCTACTAAACAATGAATGAGTTAACAATGAAATCAGGAAAGAAATCAAAGATACCTTGAGACAAATGAAAATGAAAACACAATGACTTCACATCTGTGGGACACAGGAGAAACAGTCCTAAGAGGAAAATTCATAGCAATACAAGTCTTCTTCAAGGAAAAAAAAATCAAATAAACGATCTGCCTCTACACTTAAAGGAACTAGGGAAAACAGCAAACAAAGCCCAAAGTGAGTAGAAATAAGGAAATTATAAAGATCAGAGTGGATGAAATAGAGTCTAAAAGAACAATACAAAAGATCAATCAAACCAAGAGCTGGTCCTTTGAAAAGGTAAACAAAATTGATAAAGCTTTAACCAGAATCACCAAGAAAAACAGAAAGAACTCAAATAAATAAAATGAGAAATAAAAGAAAAGTGACAACTGACTCCACAGAAATATGAAAATCTACAAACAGTTATATGCCAACAAACTGGACAGTCTGGAAGAAATGGTTACATCTCTAGAAACACACAATCTTTCAAGACTGAATCAAGAAGAAACAGAAAACCTGAACAGAATGATTACTACTAACAAAATCAAATCAGTAATCAAAAATCTTCCAACAAACAAAAGTCCTGGACTGAATGGCTTCACAGGGGAATTTTACCAAACATTTAAAGAATTAACATGTATTCTTCTTAAACTATTTCAGAAAGTTCAAGAAGAGGGAAGGCTCTCAAACTTATTTTACAAGGTCACCATTACCCTGATTTCAAAGCGAAAGACATTAGAACAACAAAATAATACAGGCCGATATCCCTGATGAACATAGATGCAAAAATACTTAATATATTAGAAAACTGAATTCAGTCATACATTAAAAAGGTCATACACTATGATTAAGTGTGATTTATTCCTAAAATGTAAGGTTGGTTCAACATCCTCAAATCAATTGTGATACAGCACATAAAGAAAATGAAGGATAAAATCAGATGATTATATTAATAGATGCAGAAAAATTGTTTGACAAAATCCAGCATCCATTTATGATAAAAATTCTCAGCAAAGTGGGAATAGAAAGATATACATCAATATAATAAAGGACATATATGACAAACCTACAGCTAACATCATATTCAACAGGGAAAAGCTAAAAGCATTTTCCTTAAGATCAGGAACAAAATAAGGATGTCCACTTTCACCATTTTTATTCAACACAGTATTAGAAGTCCTAGCCACAGCAACCAGAAATATGAAAGGCATCCAGGTTGGAAAGGAAGAAGTAAAACTGTCATTATTTGCAGGTGACATGGTATTATATGGAAAGAACCTTTAATATTCCACCAAAACACTGTTAGAACCAATAAATGATTTCAGTAACATAGCAGGATACAAAGTTAATATTCAGAAATCAGTTGCATTTCCATACACCAATAACAAATTATAAGAAAGAGAAATTAAGAAAACAATTCTATGTACAATTACTTCAAAAAATAAAATACCTATGAATAAATTTATAGTAAAGGAGATAAAGGGGGTAAAAAGACGTAAAAGACCTATGCTCAGAAAATTATAAGACACTGAAGAAAAAAATTGAAGAAAATGTAAATAAATGGAAGCATATATACCATGCTCATGGCTAGAAAGAAATAACACCGTTAAAATGTCCATACTACCTGAAGCAATCTATGGATTCAGTGAAATCTCTATCAAAATACCAATGGGATTTTTCATGGAACTAGAAAAAATTATCCCATAGTTTATATGGGATCATAAAAGGCCCTGAATTGTCAAAGCAATCTTGAGAAAGAATGAAGTTGTAGCTATCACACTACCTGATAGCAAACTATACGACAAGACTGTAGTAATCAAACAGCCTGATACTTGCATAAAAACAGACACATACATCAATGGAACATAATAGAGAGCCCAGAAATAAACTGAAGCCTATGTGATCAATTAATCTATGACATAGGAGGCAAAAATACTCAATGGAGTTAAGTTAATCTCTTCAAAAAAGGTGTTGGGAAAACTGGACAGTTAAATGTAAAAAAAAAAGGAAACTAGACCCCCTTTTTATACTTCATTCAAGAAGAAATACAAAATGGATTAAATACTTAGATGTAAGGCCCTAAACCATAAAATTCTTAGAAAAAAACATAGGCAGTACTGTCTCTGAAATTACTCTTAGTAATATTTTTTTCTGCTATATCTTCTTGGGCAAGGAAAACAAAAGTAGAAATAAACAAATGGGACTACATCAACTAAAAGTTTTTTCACAGCAAAGAGAACAATCAATAAAACAAAAAGACAACCTACTGAATGGGAGAAAATATTTGCCAATGATATACCTGATAAGGAGTTAATATCCAAAGTTTATAAAGAACTCACACAACTCAAAACCAAAACAAACAAACAAACAAAACAATCTGATTAAAAAATGGGCAGAGGACTGAATAGATATTTCTCCAAAGAGGACATACACATGGCCAATAGACATATGAAAAGATGTTCAACATCGCTAATCAGCAGAGAAATGTAAATTATAACCACAAGGAGATATCCTTCACACCTGTCAGAATGACAATCATCAATAAATCAACAAAGAACAAGTATTGGTGAGGATGTAGAGAAAAGGGGATCCTCATGCACTGTTGATAGGATTGCAAATTGGTACGGCCATTATGGAAAACAGTCTGGAGGTGCCTTAAAAATTAAAAATAGAACTACCTTGTGACCCAGCAATTCCACTTGTAGGGATTTATATGAAGAAATTCAAAACACCAATTCGAAAAGATATATGCTCCCCTTTGTTCATTGCAGCATTATTTACAATAGCCAAGATATGGAAGAACCGATGTGCTTATCAATAGAAATTGGATAAAGAAGAAGTAGTATATATATACAATGGAATAGTACTTGGCCATAAAAAAAGAATAGAATCTTACCATTTGTGACATCAATGAACCTAGAGGGTATTATACTAAGTAGAATAAGTCAGACAGAGAAAGACAAATACCATATTATCTCATCTATATGTGGAATCTAAAGAACAAAATAAATGAACAAACAAAACAAAGACTCATAGATACAGAGAACAAACCAATGGTTGCCTGATGGAAGGGGGCTTGGGAGTGGGCAAAAAAGCAGAAGGGATTA
The DNA here is from genome assembly GCF_000325575.1 of Pteropus alecto. Taxonomy (NCBI): domain Eukaryota; kingdom Metazoa; phylum Chordata; class Mammalia; order Chiroptera; family Pteropodidae; genus Pteropus; species Pteropus alecto. The sequence continues at coordinate 4,146,957 of NW_006443119.1, forward strand.
AGAAGTACAAGTTGGTAGTTACAAAATAGTCATGAGGGTGTAAAGTACAAAATAGGGACTATAGTCAATAGTATTGTAATAACTATGTATAGTGCAAGATGGTATTACACTAATCAGTGAGATCACTCTGCAAATTACACAAATATCTAACCACTATGATTTATACCTGAAATTAATATAAAGTAACATTGAATGTAAAAAAAAGTTTCCAGTTTTGGGGCGTATTTCACTAAGTAAACAAGGACATCACTCTTTCTCATTGCTCTTGCGTGAAAAATATGAAACAAAACACCTTGGAGAGCTTGTACTCTGGTGGTTTGAGGTTTAGGTCAGATCCTTTCATGATGGAGCAGTCACAACAGACCCTACCCAGTCCACACACAGTTGCAGCAAAGGATGTTTGCACATCTTTATATCTTCACAATCTCTGTTTTTTTAAACTCTATTAAAGGAGAAATTCATTAATTCCAAATAAATTGTGTCTTGTAGAGAATGAATTTACAAAATGATTGTAAATTTTAGAGGCTGAATATCCTGTGATGTATTCATGCATCAGAGTGTTAGTCATGAACTCATTTTATACAACAGAAAGAAAAAAATAAAAGAGAGGGACATTCATAACCTAGCATGCAAAAGAAGTCATTTGTTCAGGAAAGAAATAATGTCAGAACTATGGACACTAACTGAAGATTCAGATCTTTGTGATTAAAGCTGAGCCTGGAGAATAAATGTGTGTTCTCTTGTGGAAGCTCAGGATAGCTAAGGAAATTAGTTCTTGTTAGTTTCTTCTTGACTGTCCTGGGCAGAGGCTGAGGCCACACAGAGCTAACATTCTACCTTACTAGCTGTAGCAGAAACATTAAGCTCATGCATCAGTTAGCATCTGTTGCAAGAAGCACAAACCATAAACAGAGAGATAAATACAAGAGATAATTGTATACAAAATTGAGGAAGACTTCAGGAGCAGGCTCTAGAAATGACTCCTAGAACAAAATTGCTGAACCAGCCTGCCAGGGGTGCTCTGTCTGCAAACATCAGGAAAGTGAGGAATCAGGAGGTACTCCAGGAAGCCATTGATGCTGCTGCCTCTGAGTAGCAGGGTAGTCGTGGCCAGATACTGGAACAGTTTCCTTCTGGCCACTATTACCACAACTGTCTGTTAAAATTCATGAAGCCGGTAACTGGATACTAGAGTGCTGCTTCAGGAAAACTTAACATTGCTATAACTTTGCTGGCCATCAAATATCCACTATTCTGGCATCTTTTTATCATACAAGTGTCCATGTAATACAGTTATGGCAAATGAGATGTAATGAATTTCTGCATGGGGCAGGGTGGGATGGAGGGCTTCTAGGAAAACTGCCTGAATGAAAAATAGGATATATATTTCTGGTGCTGTCTTCCTTTCTTTCTGCCTTGAGCTGCAGAAGCCATTTTGTGATTTATAAGGTTAGAGTTAATGTATTTTGGAAAGTAACATTAAAGATGCACCACCCTTTGCTCCCATTTTCTCATTCCTTATTGGAAATCAATCTGATGTAATACAGAAGACAGCATTAAAGGTCCATGTCAAGATCCCATATATGAGAAGTGGCTCACCGATATCATTCCACCTTTACTTTGTCATTTCACAGATTAATATTTTGTTTTATTGTTTGAAAAATAAAGTTTATATTTGAAAGAATGATTCAAAGGAGAATAAAATTAAAATAGTCCAATTGGAAATAGACTGGATATTTTACCCACTCTGATAGACTTTGGAGACATCTCGACAGCTGCTTGATGTTCCCTAAGTCTCTCACCTAAAATGTAGCGCACAGCCTCCATAAGATCACATTGAGTAGTTAACATTACCTTGTCTCATCTGTCAGAAACACGATTTAGGTAAAAATATAGTGGGGATAACTGATGAGTTTTAGTATTACTGTGTTTACTAGAGATATGGCTAAAATTATAGAATGAGAGGTATAAGATCTCTGTATTTGGTTATATGTATGTTTATGTATGTATATTATATGTATATTATACATACATGATCTTTTCCTACCTCTGATTGATATTACCAAATTAACTTGTAAAATTTTGTTTTAAAAAGCTCTATTCAAATTAGCTTAGAGATAAATGAATGTTTATGTAAATTAAATATTATTAAAACTTCCAGAAATATAAAAAGTAACCCAAATGCTTTCCAAGTTCATGTGATTTGAGCAAATCTTTGAAGATTAGTTTAACATTGTTGATTTAATAAATACAGCTATATCTTCTCTGTTATCATTAACTTTAGTATGTGCATACATTTTTATTTTATTTGGGCTTACTAGTCAAATAAGGTAATATTATATCTACTAGATGCTTAAGATAATAAAAATTATAAATTCAGTCAGAAAACAAATGTACCAGTAAAGATGCAGGAAGCGTAAATTGCTTGATATCCATTACTTCATATAAAACAAGCATAGCAGTTAAAAAAAAAAAAAAAAACAACCAAGCATTTAACCTTTTTTTTTTTTTCAGGGATTTTTTTTTTTTCTTTCTGATACTTGCCTAACATGCATTTGGGAGCTGGGAAATAGTTTGAGGTAATGGCTATAATGGTATAATATATCTGCTTAAAAATAGTTTCTAAATCTTTTTGGTGATGTACAACATTATGGTTATGATAAGTTAAGTAACAGATATTCATTAAACATCTCAATTATTTATAAGTAAGATAAAACACTGAAACATTCATTACTAAACATAAATTTAAGTTTATATACTTTTGGATTTTTAATTTTATATGATATGGAGAAGCTAAATATAATCGAGTCTGTTAATAAATATGACTTTTTGTCACATTGAAAAATATGAAGAAACGTGTACCTATATTGTAAGATGGTATATTAAAAAAATTTGATAGTCTACCATATAATGCTAGTATGTGACAGACAATTCATTGTTGTCTACTTCTTAGTTTTCTCTGTAAAAGAAAGATTACTAGAGGTTAAACAATTATAATCAATATATGAAAATCAAACAACCAAAAATAATAAAGGAAACAACTATTTAGGCAAAGTATACAAGAAAAGCAAAATGAGTTTTGATAAAGAAAAGTATGCAAGGTTTTCATTAAAACTTTCATGTGTTTTCATTAAGGGAAAAATGAATAATTCTGTCCTGAGGTAAAGTGACTGGTTGTTTCAGAATGAGAAAGAGAAAAATAGAGGAGAGAAAAACTGAATGAATATAGAAAGTTGTAACTGGGTTTGAGGAAAAGTAATTTTTTGTGTGGTTAAGCTGGATAAAATTTATAATGTTTTTTTAAAAACGAGCTCATTTATTTATAATGTTTTTTAAAAATGAGCTCAAAAGTATACTACTTTTGTGTACAAAAATATATAAAATTAGAATTTGATTTTTTTCTCTGTTAAAATGACAAAGTATTCTTGGATTATTAGTCTAGTCATAATAAATTGTAAGTTTTTTTTAATTTTTAAATATTCTACATAGGAAACAAAGATTCTGTGTTTTATCAGAATAATTTCCTGTACTTGTTAACCTTCTCTTGTCCTTGATTATTTAAGAGAATCAAGTCTTGTCACTTTTAAAAGAGCTAAGGTGGTATTTTTTCCACTTTTTACAATTTTGCTTTTTCCTAATATGTAATCCTAAATGAAATGTTGACTTCACTCTGACTTTGAGATTTTCCAGAGAGCCCCTGGAAAATCTCCGAGGATTTGTTCTTTCATTTTGTAAAAAGAGAAATGCTAAACTGATTTGGTTTATTAGATATGTTGGATTGCATGAAAAGGCTCATGAAGTAAGAGATGTTAACTTTTCATAGGTTATATTTATCTGGGTAAACATTTATGTAAATATTTCAGAAATTGTATAAAATTCCTAGAAATTGGTTAATACACTCTTTGTCCATGATATGTTCATATAATGTTGTCAGCTATAATTCTAGTAATTATTTTAAAATAATATATTTTAAATATATGTCACAAGAAACAACCAAATATTTTTATCAAATGAATGCTTAGCAGATCTTAACCATGGCAATTTTAAGTCCTTCATCATCCACAGATTGTTTTTGTTTTACTCCGATTCTTCCCTGAAAGTATTTTGCAATTAATTGCAGGTCAGAATGCTTTGTATTCTCAGAGACCATTGGAAAGGACCATGACAGGCATTCTGGACTACAGGCTTCTGATGGCATTGCTTAAATAACTTTGAGACCATACCATGGGACTAAAGAGTTCCAGAACTCTAATAGAGAAGCTGGGGGGTTCATGAAACTATTAACCCAATATCAAGCAAAACAAGAATTAATTGCATGAGACTAAATGAACTGATAAAAGATAATTGTGGTTTTGGCGTGGAGTACTGCTGGATTTTTAGTGTTTTGTATTCTCAGTATAAGGAACCCCATTCTCTTTTCTTTTATCTATACTTGTAACAATTATACAAAATAAAACATTTAACTTTTTTCCTTGTCCAATCACTTCAAAATTTGGAAACTTTTATTGAATATTCTTATTTTCATGGCCATACAATTATTTACATAAATTCAATAAGAATTGGTTATAGTAACAGGGCTTGGAATGGAATGTCATGTTTGAAAGTGATACATAGAATCCGATATCACTAGTTGATATTAAGGAACTAAGGTTAATTTTATGAAGTGAATGCTACAAAGTCCTTTTGGAAAAACTGGTCTGGTACCTGGTTTATAGGGTCCCCAGCCTTACAGGTTAGTAGGGAAGGTTGTTACTTTCTCATAAGCCCAGAATATTCAGAATATTTTGGGAAGAATTCACCCACATCTATAGGTACTGATGGTGAAATGTGGTAGTGAGTTTTTGGCTTGGTTACCTAACTTTAAGAGATTTTTAAAAGTCTAATCTGAGATTCTTTATGAAAAGTTTCAGCAAAACAACCTCAAAAAGGCTTATGTGGGCTATTATAATTCTTGCTGGACTTATGTAAACTATCAAGCCAAATCTAATGAAATCAGACTTATTTTGTAAACAATAATCAGAAATAGTGTTAACTGTAGAGATAAATTTTATGTTTTAATAGGAAATTATAACCTAGTGGGTTATTAGATTCTAGTACTGTTCATTGTCTTTGAGGCTGTTTTATCTACGTGTAAACTGGACTGTATCTTGCCATTTTGTACATTTTGCCAGTTTCAAATGCCAAATTCTCAAGTCTTCTAGTTTCCTCCAATATTTGGCTATGACTCTCCAAACTAACATTTCCATTTTTTTTTCCTCCCATTGCCCTTACTTGGCACCACTGAAAACTAAAACATAACTATCTAGATGCTCATTGGGATATTCTAAAGAAGCTATGAAGGCTTCCATGCTCTGTTCTGAGGAATAATCATGATTGTGACACTGATGTCTATGTCATCATCAAAGATATTCATACTGCAAACCAGGATTTGGTTTGCCACTGCCAATCTCACTCCATCATACAAAGATGTTTCAAGTCCAACACATAGAAATTTTTTTGACTGGTTACCTGCTAGACTCAAAAACTGGGTTTTCAATTATGAGTTTTTATTTTTCTTTTATTTTCATAGACACTCCCCTTTATTAAATGTCTGATGGCAACAATCAAAAGTTCATATTCTCAGAGATTAATTTTGTGGTTACCAGAGGGAAAGGGGGTGGGGGAAGGAAGATAAGGGTAAAGGGAGTTAAATATATGGTGACAGAAGGAAATTTAGCTTTGGATAGTATACACACAATACAATATACATATGATGTATTATTGAATTGTACACTTGGAACCTATATAATTTTATTAACCAATGTCACATCAATAAATTTAATTAAAAATTCCTAATTGCTCACACCATTCAGCAAATATTTTCAACTATCAAGTCTCAGCAGAAGACTCAGCTTATTCTTAGTGAACAATAGATGACTGAACAAGGATGGATTTATATCAAGGATGATGTAGGCAGCCCAGGAAGGAGTGATCAAGACATACACCTCTAACATACTCCCTCCTTTCTGTTTAGACTACCTTCATTATCACACAAACCTTGATGTACAGAGGGACAAATTTTCTCCTGATTCATGTTTCTTCCTCCCTAATCTAGCCTTTAGTAAGTATGTTGGATTATGTGGGGTTAAAGTTCAATAATAAATTAATACTGGGATCTCAGTGGTTCTACATAACTTAGTACATATCCACTGAAAGCCATGGTGGGGCTTTGATGTCAACATCACTTGGAGATCCAGGCTAATGGAGGTGCTATCATTTTGTAGCTGCACTAGAATGGATCATGCAGACTTCCGTATATGAGAGAGAGAGAACACATGGAGATCTCACACTCCCTCTTAAATACTTCAGCAAAGAAATAAAAAAGGACAGTTCTCATAGGTAATGAACTAGTAACTGGGCCTTGACTTAAGCAAGAGGGTTTAGAAGTATGGTCTTCTAAGAAGGAAAATAGTACAGAACATTGATGAGTTTCAGTATTACCTACTACAATCTTATTAGAAGAAATTTTTTGGTCTGTTTGCCAATTTTTCTTTTTACTTAAGTGTACTTGCCATAGAACAATGTATCATATAGCTTAGTTTTAGAGGTAGAATAATGCACAGGAGAGATGTTTTAAAGGAGAAACTAAAATACATTAATTTAATGTTTGTAAAAAATTATTCCCATTATATTTAGTAAATAGAATAGGTAGGGTTGTATCTGTTCTTCTTTCTAGTGTTCAAAATATAAAATCACAGAATGATGTATCATAAACAGAAAATATATGGTTATCAGGAGATAACAAAGGGAAACTAATCATTCCTGTTTTTAACAAAATACCTGCCTGAGTGTCTTGTTCCATCTATCTGTTCTCTTATCACTTGGTGTGGAGACTCGTGGGACCTGATCTAGAAAAAACCCAGGTAGCAATTCTTCCTCAGTGTTTAGGAGATCTTTGAAGGCTCAAATCACAACTTTCTACCTAACTTGATTATTTGTTTCTGGAATCTTATGTTTTCATTACATTGTGCTGTGCCTATGTCTATGCTTTTCTTTGCTCTTATAAATTATCTCTATAGTTGTTTCAACTTTTTTTTGTCAAAGCCCTGAATTTATCTTGAATTCTGTATTTCTGATCTTCATTGACTCCATTCTTTACAAACCATGTGCCACAAGTCAATGCCCATGTGCCATGCTTAGCAGGACACCCTCCTAAGTCCAGCATCTTTTGCTCTTTTTTGTTTAGAAAAGGAGTTAAGAGAGTTGAAACACATTCTCATTAAGCACCAGTGAAAAACAGTACAGTATGCCATGTGTTTTACATAAAAACAATAATATAATAAGTAATGTATGTAACAATATACTACTATGTTTTATAATATATATCATTTATTGCATGCCAGTTAGTAGCCCGAACATTTTATACGCAGGGCCTTCAGGCAGGTAGTCAAATCTTGCAGGATCCTATCTACATTTCATGCCAAAATATTTGACTTCTATCATAAAAGCCTGGGAGTCTCATCAGGGTTTTAAGCTAAGATCACATGAGTATTGTTCAGCACATAATATTTTTCTTGATGAATTTGGGACCCTGTTATAATTCTGAATTATTTTATAATGTTTAAGGGGCTACTGGAGATGAAGAAGTTTTGCCTTGGATTATATAGCCCCAGGTAGCCCTGCTCCCCTAATTTCTGGGCTTCATTTAATCAGAACGAGTCTGCGAATGTGCCACAGAGGAGAAAGGAGGAATAGCTCTTAATGAGTAGAACTCCAGACCTGTTCTATTTTTCTGTTTCTATTAACTGTGACCTGGAAATCCAACTTAGCAGGTCCTCAGTTAAATTCCATAGAAATAAGTAGTTGTGAGTAAAATAAAATAAACTCTATTGAGTGAAAAGTCTAAATATTTCTCCTAATCAAGTGTAAACCTTTAACTTTTTTTCTTATAAGTTGTTTTTATTATATTCTGTTTTCCCCCCATTTTCTGAATAAAAGCAAAACTGAAAAATATGACCCCCAAACGAAAGGTGTTTGGGGCCATGAAAAATATTGAACAAATGCGGGGAGGTTTTGTACTTTTATTGTAAATTAAGCAGTTCAATAGATAGGATATTCAAAGAAATCAGCAATAGCCATAGGGCATGAAGTATAATTGTCTCCAGAACTTTCCTGTCAGTGAATTTCAGTTCCACTATCTTTTCCCTATTGGAGCAGAACTTCAGTTCCACTTCTGGAGCTTGGTGAGCACATAATCTGCATTTCATAGTTCAGTGCCCACCATTCCAGGATATTTGATGTGAATGCCCCAATATATAAACCAGTCTCTTCTGGGGATAGCATGGATTTTCAGATGCACAAATCTCCAGTCTCTCCCACAAAGGACTGGCTCTGATCAACCCTGTCTCCATAGGAATCCTGCTTCTGCTCCGGGGCAGTCTTGGTGTGAGCTCCCACAAAGTAACCCTGCCTCAGGCTCTTTCTCACAAGCACTGTCAGAGGAGACTCAGAGTTTGGCAATGCCTGAGGAGGACTGCCAGGTGGTACAGATGTGCACTTGGCGGGAACTCCTTATCGACCTTGGAGAAAATGTTGTCACCCCTAATGATAACGTACTTTTCAATTCTAGGCTTCAAAATTATCATCTCATTGCTGGCGGCCTGGAAGGAGAAGAAGCTGTAGACATGGAGAGGTCAATGTATGAATGAAGGCACACAGTGAAGTTCTGCAGAGGTTTCTCCCACTGTGATTAAGTTCACATGAACATTACTAGATCCTTTACTCATGTCTGTGAGAGAAAGAAGGGAACACAATAATCTTCACCTAAAATGTGAACAAGAAAAATCATAAATTCCACCGTGTATTCAACAAATTCTTGTCTTTCCTTCCTATGATCTATCTCTGCCATTTGCCACTCCAACACCCCTCACCACACACAGATACACATATAGCTCTGACCATACTATCTACCTACTTGAGCAAAGTAGGAGAATGCTTCGGGGAGAATGTGAGGACAGAGACTCATAACAGCATTTCTTTCATGCTCTTAGCCTGGGGCTTTTATAGCAGCAGTGGTCATCAGGATGAGAGGACAGACAGCACACTGAGATTCACAGTCTTAGACATCAGGCTATTCAGGGTTTATATTCACCTATGGGTGAGGATGGGAGATGAAGAATACTAATAATGTGTGAATGATTTTCCAGGCCTGTCTCTTGGTGCCAACTACCAGAGCTACTGATGGGAAAGGTGGGGTGGAACTTAAGCTAGGAAATCAATGGAGTTATTTATTAGAGAGTTACAGTTATGGAAATGCCAGAGCCCCAGTCCTATATGACCCAGATTCTGATGCTGGAAAGACAGTGGTTGTGGAGCTACAGTATGGTGGATGAGATGAGAGGCCAAGTTGGTCACATCAAGAAGGGCACGGACCATGCTCCAGGGATCCTTCTTTCTAATGGCTTTATGCTGAACTGTGAGCTACTGAGTCATGTGGAGGGTGTCTCTGAGCTTGGGCCTCTTATGTGCTGTGGGTGGAAAGCTTTTTCTTCTTTTTATAGTTTTGTAAAGTAGTTCTCTGCTTGTAGGACATTCTGCGATTCTGCTTTCATCTATAGACACTGAATATATCCCCTGCTCCAATCAATTCAATGCGATATGCCAACACTTTGCCACAGAGGTCCAGAGGAGATTCAGAAGAATGGCGGCCATTACCTCTGGTTTCTAAAGAATTGTTCTGACACATGTCTCATCTGCCTCTGTTTCTTTTCCCTTTCTTATTATGATTTGATGTTCCAGACTCTCAGTCACCGTCCTGAGAGATGTCAGCATCTGACATTTTTTTTCTCTTTTGACTCCAGCCACTCAAGATGAGGTTCAATATGCACTTGTGGAAATGTTACCTTAACATTCATTCAGGCACACATTCACTACATGCATATAGTGAAAGTCTTGTATGTGTCATACGTACAGTATGTAGATCTTGCAGAAATGAGAATAACTTATTGATGGGCTATGTTAAGTGACCTCCATCTTCCTTTTAGTTATACAGTCATGTATTAGAGTTATAATAACTCAACCTTGCTCCTTTCAAGATTTTAAACAAATTTCTTCTTCTTTTTTTTATTATTAAATTTATTGGGGTAACATTGGCTAATACAATTATATAATTTTCATGTGTACATTATCATTTGACATCTGTATATTCTATTGTGTGTTTACCACTCAAAGTCCAGTTTTCTTCAGCTACCATATATTTGATCCTCTTTACCCACTTCGCCCTCCTTTTATCCCCTTATATTTGACCTCCTTTACCCCGTCTACCTCCCCCCTCCACCCTCTCCCCACTAGTAACCACTAGTCTACAGTCCTCTGGTAATCACTAGTCTATAGTCTAAACAAATTTCTTAAATACAGATATTTATTTATTCCATTTATTCTACTTTCTTAATACTATTAAACTGCTCTACACCTTATTGTGATTATACTCTTCCTGACCACTCCCCCTTTTCTTCTGGCCAGCACTTTATTCCTTTACTTCATCTTACCTCTACCTTTCTGAGATGGATTTTCCAGATTTAGTAATCACCATTCAGAATCTTTTTCTCCTGTTCTAATCCTCAGAGATGGTCAGACCCTAATTGCCAACTCCCAAAAGCAGTTTCCCACATTGTCATTTTTCTGACAGCCAGGGTAAGGTTTAGAGTTGGAACTGGATTTAAGTAACCTTTTGCATCTTGAATGAAATTCAAACTCATTATCTTGGGATCTAGAGCCATTCACAATATTTTGGTCTTATCTTACTTCTTCCACAAATCCCACTGTGCACTCAAACTTTTTGGCTTATGGATACATGCCCCAAGTCTCCTTTTAAATACTCAGGTTCATTTTCTTCTCTGTAGCTGAAGTAGCTTTCAATAATATCTTCTCAAAACTCCAGTGGTTCTTAAAAGTCCATCTCATATGCCATCTGCTTCATGAAGTCTCTCCTGATCTCCTGATTAGGTGGGAAGTTTCCATCTTCTGAATGCCATAGTGATGACAGGCAAAGATTTTGCAATCAGACCAATGTGGACTTCAAATCCAACTCTCTCATTTTCTAAAAGTGAAAACATAAGCATTAAAACTTTTTGAACCTATAGTTCTTCATGTGTGAAAAAAATACAACTGCTTATACTCATGAGGTTTTAGTAGCTAGTAAATGCACACTAAAGTACTTGGCATAGTGCTTTTCATAAAGTAAGTACCTGAAAATCATTGTTATTATTATGGCATTTTCTGGTATTACAATATTATGTCTCATATGATAGCTATTTGTATATTAATATAAATATCCCTACAAATTGAAAGATTCTTCTCTTCGTTGATTTTATTCTTCTCTCCCCTGGATCCCATATATTACCCAGCACGTTGCCTCATTTAGAGTAGGGACTCAGTAGATGTTTGTTGAATTAAAAAAGTGATATTTCAAATCTGTGTAGAATTTGGAAAATATGAAGAGACAAGGGAAAAGAAGGAAAAATACTGACTCTGAATCAAACACCTTGCTATGCTTATTCTCATAGATTAATGATACTTATCAGAGTTCAGAGAACATAGCAGATGCCTAATGCTTATAATGTCTCATTGTAAATCAACAAATTACCAGAGTAGTAACCTATGAAAAACACTCCAAACAAATAAGCTTCTTCTTTTCTTCTGTTTCTCTTTCCTTCCTGAAAGATCTAAATTTAAATCTATTGGATGGGACCAAGCTAGCAAGGCACTCATACTCAGCGGAGGGAATAATTGAGAAACAGTGGTGACCCAGAACAAATGAAGAGGGCAGATTGGTGGCCTGGTGCAGGAAGTAGGAACCAGTCTAGGGACCAGGAAAAGGGGATATCTATACAGAGGATGGGGCAGTAGTGGGAGTGAAATTGGTTACTGTTACAGAATTGATAAAATAAGAAAATATATTAAGGATAATGGGCATCTGATTTCTCACTGTTGAAAAAGAGAGTTACAGTTATGGAAATGGAGAAAACTTGAATATATCATGTGGTATTAGGTTGGAATTTGAGTTATATCTGTGAACTCATGGTTTTCAGCATGTGTGTGTGAGCGTGCGCACATGTGCATGTGTGTGACCATGCTGATTCCAATATGACTTTTTGGAAGCAGATTCAAAACTTACCTTTTTCTTGTGTGTGCCAGAAAAGAAGAAAATGGTCAAAGAATAATGGAGACCTTTTAAAAGGACACCAAAGCCAGATTGAAGGTGATCTCATGGACCAAATTTGAAGTAATTTGAGAATCAATATAAATAATAAAAGTAATTATGACCCATTGAATAAAATAGCAAACAAATGTAAAATGATGTAACTAAATAAATAATTAAAAGTTTGATGAAGAATGAAATATTTACATAGTTCTAAGTTACCTCACTGTAAAATATTTATTAATTCAAAAAAGAAAAGAGTGACTTCAAAGTAGAGAATCCTTTGTGATTTATAACACTTTAATCAAGTATTTCAACTGAACGTCATTAGGAACAGAATAATTTAGAATCATGTGCCTCTTGATAGCATGCAACAAAAGAACATAGTACCATTTCTGTCCTGCCAAAGATACATTATCTGAGTTTAATCATGAGAAAACATTAGTCAAACTAAACTTTAGAAACTATCAATAAAATAACTGGCCTGTAATTTTTGGATATATTCAGCTTATAAACGACAAAGAAAGACTGAGAACTGTTCTGTATTAAAAGAGATTAACAAGACATGCCAATAAAGGCAAAGCTTGATTCTGAACTAAGTTATTTTGTTGTTAAGAACATGATTGGGACATCTTGCAAAACATTGAATAAGATCTAAGAATTAGGTGATAGGAATGAATCAATGTTAATTGCCTGATTTTGGTGATTGCTTGTGGTTATGTGGGTGAATGTCCTTGTCTGTAGAGAATACTAAAAAAGTATTTGAAGGCAATGAGTCCTGTGTCAACAACTTAATCTCTAACGGTTCTTTGTATTGTACTTGCAACCTTTTCATAAGTTTGAGAGAAAAAAAAAAAAGAATTTGAAGATAAAATAATGGTACTCAGTTATGACTGAAGATAAATGAGCCATAGTCATGGAGAAAGTAAGAGAAATTATTTGGATTATGGACAAAATTTAGGATGAGCTTTTGTAGATTTTCTAGGTGGACATGCATACTAGGCTATAAGTTATTCTGAAGAGACTAGTCTCTTTGAAAAGTAATGTTCTTGATCAGGTGAAAGTATAAAAGGTAAAAGAGAGGTAGGGCAGGGTGTCTAATTTTTCTCTTACTCTTTCTTTTCTAGAATAAGTCATTTTTTTCCTTCAGGTCCTGGGCAGGGGAGCACTAACATGTTCAGGGGTAATCAGAGAATACGTTCCATTTCAGACGGGGAAGCTTGGGAGTTGTGATGTGGAAAATCTAAACTCTAGTTCTGAATTTTTCTTTTATGCCACTCTGTAATTTTATTGTTATGTCATAGACTTTTCTTAGAAAACACTCATTAAAATATTTAAGAGTAAAAGGGCATGATGTCTTCAACCCACTCAACTAATTTAGCATGAGTTGAGGCAAATGGGACAAAATAAACAATTGACTAGGGAAATGGTATGCAGGAATTCTTTGTATTTTACTTGTAACTTTTCTATATGTTTGAAATCTTGTCAAAATGTAAATGTCAAAAAATATTGGAGGAATAGGAGTCAGTGATAATAACGCCTCTGTCAGATAAAACTGAGAGAAAACTAGCCTAGGAGAAAGGCAGAGATCTTGGAGATAACTAAGGATTAACTAAAGAATTTATTAATGTGCTTCAGATTACTTCTAAAGTCTTAAGAGTTACAGAAGATGTCGAGGTCACTTTAAACTCAGGAAGAAACTGAATCAAGAGATTACTGAATTTGAAACATGAGGTCCAACGGGATTTGGGAGCTACTCAGTAATTTCCTATTTTAACTTCCATTGAAATACTGTGGAAGTTTAAGAACATTTAACTATACTGGATAGAAACAGGCACTGTAGTTGATTACAGTTCTGGTTCATGCATGTATTAAATCAAAAGTGCACAATTCTAGGCCTATTTTGGAATGTCTTATGGAATGAGAAGTAAGTACATTAAAGTCTTCACACCATTTCATAGTTTCCATGTATGAAAGAGAGGAATAAGCATACATCAAATGGAAAATTTAAAACATCATTTGCTACAGTCTCAGAAGAATCTTGAGGGATACTCAGGAGAAAGGGACTTGATTTCATTAGAACTGGGACATGATCTACCCACTGGAAAGTCTCCCAGGAGGAACCTAATTACTAATCTCAGACTAAGATTTACTAAGAAAATCTGTCCTTCTCAAATGAGTGTCCTTGAGGAATACTGAACTTTACTTACGTAGTAAATTTTACTTACTCTCTTGGAAATTACATAGACAGCTCTCATTTTCTAAAGATAATAATTCTTTCATTTATATACATGTCCATGACATCCCCCTCAATGAGTCAGTGATAAGGGTAAGAAAAACTATCTGAGATGGTGGCTCCAGGAATCACAAAGCACCAATCAATTGGAAAAATATGGAAGTCTCATTTTTAATAAGATCCTTTGACACCTGTCTGGAGTCTGACTTTTACTTGTTCCCTTGAGATACTAAAGTTTTGAGGGAATAGAGCCAGGAGAGCAGATGACTCAACATGGCTTTTCCTTGGAGATTCCCCCTCTAGATCTCTGAGTTTATAGTGGCTCCTTCTCCTCCTCCTATAGGTGTAGTTTCAGAGCCAGTGGTGCCAGTATGAATGTCATGTGCCACTCTTCCTCTAAGCTACAGTCCTATCTGAAGGAGATATAAGTGATTGTAAGATTATGTATCCTTGAAGAGGTACAAGGTTTTTTGTTTTCTGTTTGTTTGTTTTTTGTAGATACTATCCTACCAGATTTGAGAGATGTTGTCCTTCTTTGCTTAGGCAGGCTCCCACTTGCTCCTCTATCCATTTTGGGCTAGGATCTGGAGTTCTGGAATGGGCAACACTAAAAGTGTGCCAGTCAGGTTCATGTTCTAAAACCTCAACTTTGCAGACTCTTTCCTATCATCCTATGATTAAATGTTTTTCTTCCTCTGGCTTCTTCAAATAGCTGTAATAACCATAGATTTTTAAAAAGGCCATTTTATTCATCCCTGGCAACTTGGAATTTGTTTGTACTTCAATATCTCTGAATAAGAGGTGATAAAGTTTTCTTTTTTCTTTTTTTCCTGCAAGAGTCATTTATATGGAATATCAATTTTCAGGAAATTGAGCCCTAAACTGAAGATTTTAAATTCTTTCCTTTTCCCTAACAGGTTCACTCAGATTTAAATAACAGATATGCAATTTCTTATAGGTATCAATAAATTCTGTAATAGTTTATTTTCTTATAAATGCAATCCTCTTTGTACCTTCAAACTTTCTACTTTCTCTTTTCTTTGGAATATATTTTTCATGACTAAAACATTTTTTATACTGACTCTTCATTATATTAGTATATTGCAGTGTTCTTATTTTCTCGAGGATAATCTACAAATACATTTCTCTTTGTCCCTGTCTCTTCATCTTTCACTGTCTCACACTGTGTTTTTTATTTTGTTTTTGTTGACTTAAAAATTTTTTGGATGGCTTTTTCCTGTCACAGAACCAAAGATAATTTTAAGCAATTTCTCCCAACCCGCATATTTTGACATTGACAGGTTCTAGATCAGGTTCCAGATTTCCCAAGTCCTGGAGGATTTCCATGTTTCTTACATCATAAATAGCTCACTGAAAGAACTGTGGGTCCAGCAGTGATGGATTTGCAGGGATAGAATCCTGTTTGTGGCCAAGTAAGAAGTTTTTAAAAAAATCAACTTTTATAATATGTAATACATTATACGATATTGTGCTATAAGTATTATACAATATAACTAATATAACAAAACAAACCAATTTTAAGTATACATTTTGGTGAGGTCTGACAAATTTACACACCTGTATAATCACCACCACCACCACAATCAAGGACATTTCTTTTATCTCAAAAATTCCCTTGTTTTCTTTGAAAGTCTGTTTCTTAACAATTCTGATAATAGCTGATCTATTTTCTCACAGTATAAATTAAATTTGTATTTTTCTACTGTTTTGTAAAAATAGAATCATAATTTATGCATTATTTTATGTCTAACTTTTTAAATTTAGTGTAATGTTTTTATGATTCAGCCGTGTGGTTCTTTGTATTAGTAATTTCTTTTTTGTTGTTGTTGCTGAACAGTATCTTTTTGTACAGATGCACCATGAACATTTGAGTTTCCAGTTTATGGCTTTTAGGTATAAAGCATCTAGGAACATTCATGTACATGTCTCTGTATGGACACATATTTTCATTTCTCTTGAATAAATACTTAGGAAAACTATATTTAGTCTTGGGCTAAGTGTATATTTACCTGTCTAAAAATCTGGCAAACTGTTTTCCAAATGCTTATACCATTTTACATTGATACCATCGATGTTTAAGGGGTCCAATTCCATCACATCCTTGGCAATATTAGCTGTTGTCAGGATTTTAATTTTAGCCATTCAAGTGGGTGTGTAATGATATCTCATGGTTTTATTTTACATTTCTCTGATGGTTAATAGTGTTATGATGTTGAGCATCCTTTTGTTTTCTTATTGTTCATTCATATACCTTCTTTTGTGACTGTCTTCAAATATTTTGCCAGTTAAAAATGTTAAGAATTGAGTTGAGTTGTTAAGAATTCTTTATATATTCTGAATACAAGTTTAGATATATGTATTGTGATTATTTTCTTCCAGTCTGTGGCTTCCCTTTTTATTTTTCTATTTCTTTTGAAGACTAGAAGCTTTAATCTTGAAGAGATTCAGTTGGTGATTTTCTTTAATGGTTTATGCCTTTTGCTTTGTGTCTAAAAACTCTTTGCTCATTCTAAGGTCATGAAGATTTTATTACATATTACATATTACATATTTTTGTCTAGAATTTTTAGTTTTAGCTTTTATATTTCTGTCTTTAATTCCTTTTTATTTATTTTTGATGGATGGCATAAAGTAAGATTAAAAGTATATTTACTTTTATTTTTTATTTAAAAATTCTTATTAAAATATAGCTAACATACAATATTGTATTAATTTCAAGTGTACAGCATAGTGGTAGACATTTATATAATTTACAAAGTGTTCCCTCTGACCAGTCTAGTACCCACCCACCTGGCACTATAAATAGTTATTACCATATTATTGACTATATTTCCTATGCTTTGCTTTACATATAAGAAGGAAGATGTTCAGTTTGCTTTTGAAAATATAAAATTTATTATGTTGCAAGACCCACAAGTAAAAAAGTCCAGAAGTAGGTACACCATAGACTTGGGGAAAATATTGATGATGGAAATAAGGATTTGAGAGCAATTAACATAAAAATTATAACAAAAAATTGAGAAAGCGAGTGTGGAGAGAAAAAAGCAGCAAGGGCCAAGGATTAACAAGAGAATAGCATTTACAATTACAATACAGTTAGAATGAGCAGATTCATAAAAGATAACTAAACAAGAGCTGAGAAGAGAAAATAAAAATAGTGTAGTGTCATGGAAACCAAGGCCAGAGAATGCTTCCAGGAGGCACATTTTTCAGAAGTGTCAAATGAATTGGAGAAGGACAAAAAAAAAGAGTAAAAAGCCAAGTCTGACAATTTTAGAAATGGAGACTTCTTTGGTGATATTTGAAGGAACGGTTTAGTGGGAGTGAACATGGTGAAGCCAACTTTCATTGATATATGGGGAGTGGGAAAGGAAGTCTATTTCAGTAATTCTGAAAATGAGAGGAAGAAAAACAATGGAATGGTCACTATAAAGAACCACTGAATATGCTGTGTGCTTCCTACACAGGTGTGTATTTTTCTTTTTGATAGATGAGACTAGTATATTCTGTTTCTCATCATTATATAAAATTCTGTGCTCACCAGATTTTTAAAAATTGATAAGCCATTTGGCTCCAAGTACCTAGCAGACTCCTTCTCCTTTTCTCAATCTGGTGCTTCCATTCCCTTGTTCACACCTTGAATTGTCCTAACCCTTCTCTATTATGGTAGAAACTAAACGAATTTCCTCAGTCACAGTTCTCTTTTACTGACTTCACTTTTTAAAGGACTATTAGAGTCAACAAAAAAGATCTCTTTGGTAGGACTTGAGTGAACAATTTCAGTGGAGTGATCACAGCAGAAGTGTCTTGGTAGTTGTTCTGTTTGAGGATATGATGACATGTTTGGACCATATTATGCCTCAGAAATGAGGTTTTTAGATTCAGAACTCAGCTGAAACACCATGTAAAAGTCCTTCATGACCCTGTCACCAAATCCAGTAACCACTTCTCAAAGTTTGTATTTTTTGACTACTTAATTCTGCTATGTCATTTCTCCCTGAAACTCTCATCTTTATGGTTTTCTTGACATGCACCTTACTAGTAAACCCTTTGTTAACTTAGTTTGGTTTAAGTGGTGGATATCATTACTGATTGGGATACAGAGCACGACTCTCTCCTTGCTCCTCTGTTCCCCTTTCTAACGTAAGTATGATAATGTGTGAGATGAACATTTGCTCAGAAGTCTCCATGCACAGGACATAGTTTCCTCCACAGTGATAATATTCATATATATAAGCCCCAGAGAGGCACAGTAGTTTTATCTTTTTATGCGCAAGGGTGTTAAACATTAACTCTCTGGTCATAAAGGAGGGAACTGGGCTCAGTTCAGCTATTATTTGTCTCTTATTCTAAAGTCCAATTCTGATGGGAATTATCCCTTTGATGACCCTTTTTATTGCTTTTAGACACTGAGGCACCAGCATGCAGAAAAAGAACTTCACAGAAGTAGTAGAATTCATCTTCTTGGAATTCTCTATCTCTGGAAAACACCAGACAACCAATGCTCTTTGTGGTTTTCCCAACTATCTACATTTTAACTCTAGCTGGTAACATAACCATTGTGACCACCAGCTGCATTGACCATTATCTCCACACTCTCATGTACTCCTTCTTGAGCATGCTAGTTAGTTCAAAGACAGTATACACATTGGTCATTGTCCCACGAATGCTTTCTAGTCTCATTTTTTATAAACTTTTTGGCAGGCTGTGCAATACAGATATTCTTTTCTGTCATCTTGGCCACTAATAATTGCTTTCTACTCCCAGCAATGAGCTATGACTGCTTTGTGACAATCTGCAACTCTCTAAGGTACACAGTTATCATGAGCAAAGGGAAACATGCTAGGTTAGTATGTGGGTCCTTTGGCATTGGTCTGGTTATGGCAGTCCTCCAGATAATAGCCACATTCAATTTTCCCTTCTATGACATAGTGGCAGACCACTTCTTCTGTGATATTTACCCAGTCATGAAACTTTCACGCATTGATACCACTATCAATGAGACAAGCAATTATGATATAAGTGCATTTATGATTTTTGTGTCTTTGGGCCTGATCTCCATATCCTACATTCTTATTATCTCCTTCATCCTTAAGATTGTCTCAGCCAATGACCAGAAGAAGACCTTTTCCAACTATGCCTCCCACCTCACTGTGGTCATTGTTCATTATGGCTATGCCTCCATTGCCTACCATAAGCTTAAGTTAGAACACTCAATAGACCTCTCTCTATAACTTACATTACTCCTTTGCTGAACCCTGGTGTTTATAGTCTGAAAAACAAGTTCAAGGATACCCTCTACAGAGCTGTGGGCAGAAACATTTCTTAACAGATTGAATCTTTTTGTTAGGAGATTTTAGCCTAGTGTAATGTGTGTCTACTCACAAATATAGCACAATACACAAGTTTATCAAATACAATGTTTAGAATATGTCAGAGAGTAAATGCTTTTCTTTTTCATGGTCTAGGAATAAGGCAGAAAACAAAATTTATGCTATGGTGAATTTTGTTACCAGATACAAGAATAATTTTAAGCTGAATTAAGACTACTTGTTTCTCTGCAAACAAGTAGTTTTGAAACCTTTTCTGGCCCACAGTTTACCTGGCTCTTCTCAGACAGTGAGATCCGTGACCTAGTCTGGTAAGGAGATGTGGAAAAGAAGCAGTTGGAACATATATGGAAGGGGTCTTAGGAAAGTAAGCAGCAGAGACAGCCAGAAGATAGCTTTCATTCACAGGAGGTAAATCACTTGCCCTGCAATTGTCAATTCATAATGGGTTTCCGAAATTCTTGTTTATTAAAAAATGAACAGCTTCAGCATAAAGGGTCACTTCTTCCATTATCCAGCCATGTTTGCTTCTTAAATAGTAATCATTTTTATGTGTATTCCTTCCTTCTGTGCAATCAAGGCAAAAATTTCTGTTGTTTTCTAGAGACTAGCTAAGTAGGGAGAGAACATATTAGTGTCTTTTCTCTGTAACTGCACTCTTATCCAGATGCACTTTTAATAAAGACTCTTCTCTTTTCAACCTATGGAAGCTTTTTAGATTTCTAATTTATATTTAGTAGCTGCAATGACATTGAATTAGTTGTCTAATTCAAATGTCATTTAGTACACAGTGCAAACTTCATATTTCTCCTGATATTTATATAGAAATAGGCATAATCATGCTACATCATTTTATGTCCTCAATGAGGAAGATTGTTGGAATATTTTGTTTTATGTATCTTCCCACCAGAGTTGGTCTCTACTCTGAGAAAGAGCTGGAAGACACAGAGACACAGATATGAAAACATCTATTTTCACACACTCCTGGCTCCCATTGTTATATTATGCCCAGATTAGTTTCTATCCCTTACTTTCCAGTTTTATTTCTCTGTTCTGAACCACAGAAATAGTACTATTATATCTTCTAGGTGACCTGTAATTTTCTTTCTGTTCTATAGATCCCTATAAAGGCTGAGGTTTCTTTGTACAGTCCCTTGTGGCAGACCGTCATATTTGGGTGACATCATAACTGATGTCAGTGTCTCCCTGATAACTAGAACCTGATTTCTCTCTAGAAAAGGTGTCTCAACCTGAGTTTTACAGTTCCCTAAGGAGTACTTGGATAGGTTTCAGAGGGTTTTTGAACTTTTTGATACTATTCACTGAATTTTGAGCACAAGTGTGAATGTGCTTTTTCCATCATATTTTTAAAGAATTTTCTCTGGTATAAGTATTTCTTCCATTAAATCCCAGCAGAAGTAGACCATTTGCTTCTACAATTTTTAAAAACTCTCTTAGAGAAGTGCTCTTTGACCATGTCCATTTTTGCCTATACGGGCACTGCTATTTTTCATTTACTTGGGGAAATGGAAGGTGTAAGTGGTTCTCAGTTAGGAGTTGAAGGATAATGGGTGGTGGATGGATATCAGAAGGCACATGTGTTTTTCTTTTTTGGGAGTTCTCTTGCCTTTCCCCATTCCCTAAGTGTTTAAACATCCTCCTTGCCCCTCCCCCTCATACCTCATGGATGAGTGAATTCCCCACTAGCCCAACAGCCAGACCACAAGGAAACCTACAGAACAAAGGAAGATTCCTGCTAGGCCTGCTGGGATTACTCACAAACCATTCACCCACACCAAGAAGGGGAAACAGAGTCTTTAAGTATACCCTACACAAAATAAACCCAAACATTCATTCCCTACAGGGAACCTATAGAATAAAGGCTGGAGATTGCCAGCAGGCTTTCTTGATACATACCCATGTCTTTCACATCTTTCCCACTATATACTCACACCATCAAAGGAAAATAGGTAAACAAAATCTTTAAAATGTAATTCATAGACACTAAGAATGATATATAAACTGAATTCCCTAAACACTCGTGATCTTTGTCTGTCTGTTTGTCTGTTTGTCTTTCAGTCTGTCATTTTTCTCCTGGTCTTTTCTCTCGGTCTCTCTGTCCCTTTTGGCTCTCTCATTCTTTGTCTCTGAGAGACCACATTCTGTCTATGAAGTGTCATGTCTTCTCTAATAAACTTTCCTTTTGACTCTAACTCTGGCATGGGTTTGAATACTTTCCTGCACTCAGTCAAGAACCCTCTCTCTCTAGGTGCAGGACTTGAATCTCCACTTGTGGGGATTTCTGTAACACAGAAGTGGGAGGGTCTCTAATGGCCACAGATCCTCCAGTAAGATGAATCAGGGACAGTGGTCATTTGATTGTTGTCCCTTATAATCATTTATAATACTTAGATTGCTGGCTAAAATGGGGGCTATCTTCATTATAGTCATTGTTTTTGTCATCACCATCATCATCATTTTTCGAAATCTCACTCTACCCATGCTTCTTAATCTTTCTTCTCTTGCATACTGCAAGTACCGCTTTTTTAAGTACTTTTTTTTGTTTAGCCACTTAGTTCATCAGGAAAATATTCATAATAACATGTATCAATCTATGAGTATTTCTCAAGCACTAATTGTCAAGCAGTTAACTAGCCCCATGGTTACTATAATGAGTAAGCAGGGACTGTTTCAAGTTATTCAGTCTGATGGGTAAGACAAAGAAAAAAACAAAAAGTACAAAAACTTGCTATAAGCACACATACAGGATTGTTGTTTGGGGTCAAGGAAGTTGTACAAAAAAGAGAACTGGTCAAGTATATTTAGAAGGTCAGAAAAGAATTCACAGAGAGATTTGTGACATTAAGTCAATTGAACTGGGAGAGGAATGAGAAAGGGCAGTCAAGCAAAAGAGAGAAGCCTGAGCAAGGAAACCCAAGCCTGAAAAAAGTGTTAGGATAGGTATTTTATTCACCTCTGTGTGCCCAATGACATGTTGCATATTAGTAGAAAAATGGGAGGTGCTTTGTATAGATGAATGTATGAACACCTGTTAAGTATAAGGTCTTGTCCAAGGATATCCAGGGGTTTTTTGATAGATATATCCTATCATATTCCATCTGTCTGTCTTACAGACTTTTCTTGCCTAAAGTAAGCTAACAGAGAAAATAATGGGGTAGAGGTGATAATCTTAGGAGCATACTTGAAATTATTTCCCCTCATTGTATGATTGACTGCAGTTGCTCCATCAACTCATTTGACATTAATATTTTTATGTTAATTAGTCACTCAAAACTGGGCTAGAAAAATTTCCTTCTTTTGAACGTAACTGGATTAGCACTAGATTAATATGCTTTAGCCATAATCAGAACTATAACAAACTTAAAAATGATTACTTGAGAGTTTGACATATAAAAGCATAAGATATTTTAAAATTAACCTTATAAAAAAAATTATAAAACAGACTATTATGGATCTTAAAACTTCTGAGATATGATTTCCATTGTTGACTTTGTAGCTTCCCTGGAAAAAACCAGTTTCATTTGATATCCTTTCCCATTCCCTACTGGCAATGCATGATGAATTAGAGGAGAAAATAGTTGCAGCACTCCCAACAATAAGTAGATAAAAACATTTTCTTAATGGGTACAAATGTTTCTGGAAGATGAGAGGGGAAGGAGGTGGCCAGGAGAGATAAAATTAAACCAAAAAGCATACAGGTAGTAAGTGGCACAAGAGCTTAAATTTTAATGTCATTTTGAAGAGTTCAAGTACCCAAACCGGTTTGTTGTTGCAGAAGTGTGTATACATATGTGAGTATGCGTGTGTGAGCATGTGTGTATTTCATGCACATGTCTATTTCTAAGCAGTGATAATGCTTTATTTCATTCAATAATTATCCCTGATATTTATGTAGTTCTTTATAGTCTACAAGGTCTTTCACATTTATGACCTCATTTGATTCTCACAGAACTCCTATAAAGGAAATCTTACAGTCCCATTTTTCAGATAAATAAACTGGGGGTATATTAAGTGACTCTCCAAGGTCACAAACACCATTGGAGATAGAAATAGAGCTAAAACAAAAGTGAGCCTCAATTACAAATCTGTTAATCCTAAATTCTGTGCTCTTTTAATTACTCTATCCTTATGTACAACAACACACTTTATTAATTCTTCAGAGAATAAGTTATGATAAATGAGTAAACTTTGTTTTAGATGCTAAAGCTTCATTTAAAACAGTATTGATCAAATCTTTTTGAAATGTTCTATTTCATTCCTTATCTTAGGACACAGAGTGTATTGAAGATCATGAATTTATCTATCTATCATCTATCTATCTATCTATTCTATCTATCTATCTATCTATCTATCTATCTATCTATCTATCTATCTATCATCTATCTATCTATCATCTATTTATTTATTGATTTTTCATGCATAGATACCAAGATTGTCTTTATTTTCTTTTTCTTTTTCTTTTTTGCCATTTAAAATTTTTTTTTAACATTTTACTTTTTAATTTTTCCCCCTCTCCCCTCTCCTCTCCTCCCCCCTCTCTGGTAACCACTAGTCCATTGTCCATGTCCATGAGTCTCTGTTTGTTTGTCCTGTTCATTTGTTGCTTTTAGGTTTATATCCCACATATAAGCACTATCATGTGATTTTCAACTTTTTCTATCTGGCTTATTTCGCTTAGTATGATTATTTCAAGGTTCATTCATGTTGTTGCAAATGGCAGTATTTCATCTCTTCTTATGGCTGAGTGATATTCCATTGTATATATATACCACAGCTTCTTTAGCCAATCATCAATCAAAGGACATTTCAGTTGCTTCCATGTCCTGGTCACTGTGAATAATGCAGCTATGAACATCGGCATGCAAATATCTTTTTGGATATGGGTTTTCAAGTGTTTGGGGGTAAATACCCAGCAGAGGGATAGCTGGATCATATGGTAGTTTTTTTGAGGAACCTCCATACTATTCTTCACAGTGACCATACCAATTTGCAGTCCCACCAGCAGTGTATAAGGGTTCCTATTTCTCTACATCCTCCCCAACATTTGTTATTACTTGTCCTGTTGATTATAGCTATTCTAACAGGTGTGAGATGGCATCTCATTGTGGTTTTGATTTGCATTTCCCTAATAGCTAGCAATGATGACCACCTTTTCATATGTTTGAAGGCCATTTGTATGTCCTCTAGGAAGAAGTGTCTGTTCAGGTCCTCTGCCCATTTTTTAATTGTGTCATTTGTTTTTTTGTTGTTATTGAGTTGTATGAGTTCTTTGTATATTTTGGATATTAGGCCCTTATTGGAGGCATTGCTTACAAATATATTTTCCCATTCGGATGGTTGTCTCTTTATTTTCTTGATGGTTTCTTTTGTTGAGCAGAAGCTTTTTAGGTTGATGTAGTCCCATTCATTTATTTTAGCTTTTACTTCTCTTGCCTTTGAGGTCAAATTCATAAAATTCTCTTTAAGTGC